>NW_016803416.1:127616-155846 GCF_001698545.2 Rhinopithecus bieti
AGTGCTGGGATTACAGGCTTGAGCCACCGCGCCCGGCCAAGTCACATCTTATGTGAATGGCAGCAGGCAAAAAGAGAGAGGACTTGGTCAGGGGAATTCCTCTTTTTAAAACCATCAGATCTTGTGAGGCTTATTCACTATCATGAGAACAGCATGAGAAAGACTTGCCCCCATGATTCAATCACCTCCCACCTGGTCCCTCACAAAACATGTGAAAATTCAGGATGAGATTTGGGTAGAAACAAAGCCAAACCATACCATTGAAACTCTGACCCCTCCCAAATCTCATGTCCTTACATTTCAAAACAAATCATGCCTTCCCAAAAGTCCCCCAAAATCTTAACTCATTCCAGCATTAACTCAAAAGTCCACAGTCCAAAGTCTTATCAGAGACAAGACAAGTCCCTTTCACCCATGAGCCTGTAAAATCAAAAGCTGGTTAGTACTTCCTAGATATAGTGGGAGTACAGGCATTGGGTAAATACAGCCATTCCAAATGGGAGAAATTGGCCAAAACAAAGGGGCTATAGGCCCCATGCAAGTTCAAAATCCAGCAGGGCAGTCAAATCTTAAAGCTCCAAAATGATCTCCTTTGACTCTATGCCTCACATCCAGGTCATGCTGAAGCAAGTGGGTTCCCACAGTCTTGGGCAGTTCCACCCCTGTGGCTTTGCAGAGTACAGCCTCCCTTCCAGTTGCCTTCACAGGTTGGCATTGAGTGTCTGTGGCATTTCCAGGCACGCAGTGCAACCTGTCAGTGGATCTACCATTCTGGGGTCTGGAGGATGGTGGCCCTCTTCTCACAGCTCCACTAGGCAGAGCCCCAGTAGGGACTCTGTGCAGGGGCTCCAACTCCACATTTCCCTTCCACACTGCCCTAGCAGAGGTTCTCCATGAGGTTTCATGCTGCAGCAATCTTTTGTCTGGGCATCCAGATATTTCCATACATCTGAAATCTAGGCGGAGGTTCCCAAACCTCAATTCTTGACTTCTGTGCAACCACAGGCTCAACACCACGTGGAAGCTGCCAAGGTCTGGGGTTTCCACCTTCTGAAGCAGCAACCTGAGCTGAACCTGGGCCCCTTTTCGTCATGACTGGAGTGGCTGGGACACACAGCACAAAATCCCCAGACTACACACAGCACGGGTACCCTGGACCTGGCCCACAAAACCACTTTTTCCTCCTAGGCCTCTGGGCCTGCAATGGGAAGGGCTGCAGTGAAGACCTCTGACATGTCCTGGAGACATTTGCCCCATTGTCTTAGGGAATTAACATTTGGCTTCTCGATACTTACGCAAATTTCTGCAGCAGGTTTGGATTTCTCCTCATAAAATGGGATTTTCTTTTCTATTTCATTGTCAGGCTGCAAATTTTCTAAACTTCTAAGCTCTGTTTCCCTTTTAAAACTGAATTCCTTTAACAGCACCTAAGTCACCTCTTGAATGCTTTGCTACTTAGAAATTTCTTCCACCAAATACCCTAAATCATCTCTCTCAAGTTCAAAGTTCCACAAATCTCCAGGGCAGGGGCAAAATGTTACCAGTCTTTTTGCTAATATACAACAAGAGTTACCTTTGCTCCAGTTCCCAAAAATTTCCTCATCTCCATCTGAGATCACTCAGCCTGGATTTTATTGTCTGTATCACTATCAGCATTTTGGGCAAAGCCATTCAACAAGTCTCTAGGAAATTCCAAACTTTCTCACATTTTTCTGTCTTATTCTGAGCCCTCCAAACTGTTTCAACCTCTGCCTGTTACCCAGTTCCAAAGTTGCTTCAACATTTTCAGGTATCTTTTCAGCAATGCCCCACTCTACTAGTACCAATTTACTGTATTAGTCTGCTTTCACGCTGCTGAAAAGACATACCCAAGACTGGGCAATTTACAAAAGAAAGAGATTTGATTGAACTTACAGTTCCACGTGGCTGGGAGGCCTCACAATAATGGTGGACGGCAAAGAAGAGCAAGTCACATTTACATGGATGGCGGCAGGCAAAGAGAGAGAGCTTGTGCAGGGGAATTCCTCTTTTTAAAACCATCAGATCTCATGAGACTTATTCACTATCACAAGAACAGCACGGGAAAGACTTGCCCCCATGATTCAGTTACCTCCCACCAGGTCACTCCCACAACACATGGGAATTCAAGATGAGATTTGGGTAGGGACACAGCCAAACCATATCAATTGGATTACAGAGAAGATTTACACAGAAAAACTTTGGAGTCCATGGACTAGAATTCAAGCTTTGCAGTTGAACAAGCCTGCTCTCAAGTCTGCCCTTAATCATTTAAGTCTGGACAAGTTTCAATACCCTCACCTTTAATTGAAAATAAAAATACTGACCTTGTAGGAATATTACAACAATTGAGATGATGTATTAATTATCCCTGCCACCCCCAAAGCGGTAGCCCTTCTTTTTTTTTTTTGAGATGGAGTCTCGCTCTGTCGCCCAGGCTGGAGTGCAGCGGCGCGATCTCGGCTCACTGCAAGCTCCGCCTCCCAGGCTCACACCATTCTCCTGCCTTAGCCTACCGAGTAGCTTGGACTATAGGTGCCCACCACCACACCCTGCTAATTTTTTGTATTTTTAGTAGAGAAGGGGTTTTACTGTGTTAGCCAGGATGGTCTCGATCTCCTGACCCCATGAGTCACCCACCTCAGCCTCCCAAAGTGCTGGGATTACAGGCGTGAGCCACTGTGCCTGGCCCCAAAGTGATAGCCCTTCTAAAGAGAAGACTTCACTTTTCCAAGTCACAGATCATGTCAAAGTGACTAAAACAGTTGGACTGGATTTAGTGTGATGTGGTTATTTGCAACCATTTTAACAACATAACAAGTCACCACATGGTCTCTCAAGCTGATTGCTGCATCAATTGTTGCATTCCTGGACAGCCCAGAAGAGAACTCAATATTCCTGCTGTCCCACCAGAGCCCTTGGCTCCTTCATGTTCTTGGGAAATAAATTGCCTGATTCAGGCCACTGCACAATTCCTGAGCCATACAATTCCACTTATCCCCTTTGATTTAAAAAGTAGGCTAACATACCAACAATTGCAAAGGGCATACTGAAAGCCTAAACATTTTCATGAAAACAGTCAGCTCCTACCTGTCCTTCTGGCCTCTACCTGTTGTACCCGAGCATATCATGCTTCCCAAACTGCTTCCTGTGATCCAGGAGTCAAACTTCCTAGCAACCTCAAACAGGAAGATCTGTATCTTCAAAGGAGCCATCGGAGTGACCCTGAAGCTGACCAAGGAAAAGTACAGAAAAACAGATTTAAGTCCAGGTCAGTCTGAGTGCAAAGGCTGGGGAGGGATTAGGGCCTGCAGTTGAGAATGAGGTTCAGGTACCTAAAGATCTGCCAGAAAGCAATGTGTAGATTATACTCAGGATCACACAGGCCCAACTGGTTAGCAATATTATTTTTGTCCTGGGAACCTCAAAATAGTCCCACTATCCTGAAGAAAAGGAGCTGGAATGCCTGGGAATTGCTTATGAAATTGTTTTAAAATAGTCCTCCTAGGCAAGTCTGAACACAATGTGTTGCTGATCAAGTGACAGCACTGGTCCTTGATAAAGTGGTGGATGGTCTTCCATTGCTGTCACTGCCCACATACATGGCAGGGCCTTGCTTCACTGTGGTCCTGCACCAGCTCATCAACCACCAGCGTAGAACCTGCTCAGGCGAGGCTTCACACACTGGGCCCTGCCCCTCTGCTCAGGCCTCTGCCAAGCTGGCTTGGAACACACGTGGTTTCTTTTTTTTTTTTTTTTTGACAGAGTTTCGCTCTTTTTGCCCAGGCTGGCTGGAGTGCAATGGCGCAATCTTGGCTCACCGCAACCTACGCCTCCCGGATTCAAGTGATTCTCCTGCCTCAGTCTCCCGAGTAGCTGGGATTACAGGCATGTGCCACCATGCCCAGCTAACTTTTTTGTATTTTTAGTAGAGACGGGGTTTCTCCATATTGGTCAAGCTGGTCTCAAACTCCCGACCTCAGGTGATCCTCCCACCTCGGCCTCCCAAAGTGCTGGGATTACAGGCGTGAGCCACCGTGCCTGGCCCCACATGTCATTTTTTTTTATATAAAACTCTGAGAATTAGCATTTCCACGTGCTATCATATCAAAAGTGGAATTTTGCCTCTCATTCTATTGAAAGGGGAAACTTCTGCCATTGAATGAGTGCCTGACACAGACCCACTCTCTCATGCTCTACATTGAAAAGTCAAATCAGACAAAAAAAGTCTCACCCCAGCCTCCATCCCTTGCTAAACAAGCTTGGCCATGTTACAGCTGTAGACTTCAGCTATCTTTCTCTGTGAAGTAGAACAAATTATACCTACCTCAAAGGGCTGCTTTGAAAATGAAATAAAGAAGTGAAATAATGCTTTTACAATTCCTTGCTTAGTACCTGGCACTTTGAAGGCAGTCAACCAGTGGTGGTTACTAGGTCAGTGTAGTGGCTCACACCTCAGCCCTCTTTGGAGGCCACAGCAGGAGGATCACTCTAGGCTAGGAGTTCAAGACCAGTCTGGGCAATATAGTGAGACCCCCATTTCTACAAAAAAAAATACTTTTAATTAACCAGGCATAGTGGTATGTGCCTGTAGGGCTAGTTACTTAGGAGGCTGAAGCAGGAGGATTGCTTGAGCCCAGGTTCAGGGCTGTAGTGAGCTAAGAAGGTGCCACTGCACTCCAGCCTAGGCAACAGAGTGAGATCTCATCTCTAAAAATAAAATAAAATAATAATAATAAATGCTGGTTTGTTAATGTTATGGTGATTATAACTGTGTGAGTTCAGTTTCCTTGTCTGTAAAAATGCATATTCACTCATTCATCCATTCAACACTGAATGAGGCTCCAGGGACATAGCTGTGAACAAGACAAATGAGGTTCTTACCATTATGGCACTTACTTCCAAAAATGGAAAGACAGACAATATGAGATAAATAAATGAATGAACAACATAATTTCAAATGGTGAGAGGTGCTATGAAGAAAAGCATGGCAGGGCATTGCAGAATGACTGGTTGGGATAAGGAACGACGAACTTCTATAATCAAAGCAGGTTTCACTGAGAAAACTGCAATTTGTGCTACAGACTGAATGGCAACAAGGAGTCAGGCCAAGAAAGAATTGGGGACAGAGGGTTTCAGGCAGAAAAAAAAAAAAAAAAAAAAAAAAAAAACAGCAAGTGCAAAGGTCCCTGGGTGACAACACTTGAGGTATTCAAGAAAAAAAAGAAGGCCTGTGTGCCTGCAGCACAGTGAGCGAGGGGGAGAGTGGCTAAGACCAAGTCAGAGGGGCAGGAAGGAGCCCAGTCGAGTGGGCTTATGGGTTACGGTAAAGAATTTGGATTTTATTCCAAATGCAATGGAAAGCCAGTGTGGGGTTTTAAGAAAGGAAATGATGAGTTTTGATTTATAATTTTAAAAGATAACTTTACCTTCAGACTTACCATAAGAGGGCAACAGTGAAAGCAAGGAGCACAATTAGAAAGTTAGTAACGCAGCAACCCAGGCTGGGAAGAGGGTAGACTGAGCCACAGCAGTAATTTCCTTTTCTAATTTGTTATGAAGAATAAATGCAATAACATAAAGGCACCTAGGAGAATTCTTGGCATCAAGTAGATACTCAAAATATTTTAATTATATTCTTCCAACTCTGTACTACAGCAGAGATCCCTATTTCCACAAAGAACTCCAAAAAGGCAGATATAATGCATGTAACTGAATGCCAGAGACTTGAATTCTCATCAACTGAATGTTGATACAGCAACATTATAATATGGCCGAGCAAATGCCAATTTCAGGCTGGTACATATTGCTTTGTGTTGCCATTCTGTTAGAACTCCAAAAACTATTATGCTTGAACATCGTAAACTCATTTTTTTAAAGTAGCACAGGGACCATAAGGTGTTTTGAATCCACAATCTAGGATCACCATTCTCCTCTAGTCCAAAGAGAAGATTTTAAAATTTTCAATATAAAACTATACCAGATTTGTCTTTCAATTAATGCTGACGGCACAATCCAGCTGTCTTGAATTAAAGCGGCATGCTTTGCTGCTATCAGCTAATACTATACTGGAATACTATAAAGGGATGGTTGTAAAGTAAGTGCAAGGAATACAATGTTAATTGTTATTCAGATGGGGAATAAGAAATGTAATTGATGCTAGAGAAGCTCTGGATTAGCACATTCACAATGAGTCAGGAAATAGCAGCATCGTGTAATGGTTAAGAATCTGGATTCCGAAGAAAGACATCCTGGGGATGGATCTGCCCTTCTCTTACTTATTCTTGCGTGTGTGACCTTAAGGAAGTCTCTTAACCTCTCTAAAAATCAGTTTCCTCATCTGTGCAATGTGAAAAATAATACTTCTCTCATCAGATCATAGTAAAGATTACATATGATCGTCGGCTTAAAGGGTTTGGCATGGTACTGGCATAAAGTTGAAAGAAGTATCAGTTGTCTTTATTACCCTTCAGTATCCAGAGGCTCAACAGAGGAAACTGGAATTATTTATTCTAGAATTGAGAAGGTTCGATGTGTAATTTAGCTTTTTATGATGAAAAAAATTACAACGTATTGAGTCTTCGGAGGCCATATGCTATGCCAAGGACTTGTGCTAAAAAATAAAAAAGGAAAGGAGCCCCCCCCAACATTCAGAAGCTGGCCTGGCATTCACAGCTGGGCCTTGCTGTTCTTCTGTTAGACAGAAACCATCTCACAGAATACCAGCCTCAGACATTGCTCTAAGACCATGATAGAATGAGACAAAGTAAAACCACTTTGTAAGTACATCCAAGCACAAAGGTAAAATCAAGTGCCACCCTAAACATACCAAGCAGTCTCTTTCTCTTCCAAAATGAATGACTGCCGCTGGTTTGTCAATTACAGCTTTATACTTGTGCTAGTCTCTATTCCTTATAGATAAGATGTACCGAGCTATACAATCATAGAAGTGCCTCTGCTTTCCAAAAGCATCTAGTCTAGACCAAACTCTCCCCGTAAATCAACCACCCAAAGCCCAAATCCCATATAGATTCTTTCTAACACCCTTTTATTGAGACACCCCACAGTTGCCCAGAGTATACGGGCAAGTAATGCCCCTCTGTGACAAGCCCAACTTGTTTAATTACAGGTATTTACCCTGTGATCTTTGGCTGAAAAGCATTGACAACATATCTCATTCAATCCTTACACAACCCTGTAAAGGCATGTATTATTACTTCTATTCAACAGCAGAGGAAACTGAGTTTCAAGAGCAATTAAGGAATTTCCCCAAGATTCTCAACATAGTAAGTGACAGAAGACCAAAACCCAAGTTCACAAATGCCACAATTTATTTCTTGTCTTAAAGGGTGATCATACATCCACTGGAGCGGTCCAACTGATAATGTTGGAAAAGGAAATTAATTTACCTTCCAGTAAAGGATTATTCTTTTCAAATTAAAATATATTAAAATAATTTTAAGATGGTAGAGAGAGATATTTTGACTTGGAAAAGGCCAAGCAACTTAGAAGGGTAGGTTGGCAGAGAGAGAGGCAATTCTTATACCCCTAAATTCTATTCTTCTATGATTTGATTCAGAGATAGTGGTCTACAGCTGAATGGTACTGATGTTGACAATGAAGATATGGAGACCATTATGGAGAATATTATCCTTTAAATGATTGGAAGCACTTGTTCACATAAACAAGAAGGAATGATTTCTCTTTTTACGTTTCAAATTTATCTTAGCGATTGAATAATATACGATTTGCTTTGATTATTTTTTAGGCAGAAAGAAGATAACTGGCAAGTGAACATTTAATGGGGAAAATATATAGCTTGCACAATTTAAAAATAAAATCTAACAGTTTGTGTGTTTAGCACCTTTCATGCAAGAATCTCAGAGCACTTTATAAAAATGAATTGTGACTCCTTCTCTTCCCCCACCACCCATGAAGAGGCTTTATTTTACAACTGCAAGAAAAGGCTCATGAGAGCATGACAAACCTTGAATGCCCAGAGACACCCTGAGTTGAATGGAGGGCTTGGGTTGATCTTTTGTACAGTAGCTCCCCCAAATTTGTTAGCCTGATTCCAGGGAAGCATACCCCCTCCTCTGGATCCTGCTCCCTCCTCATCTTGTGCTGCCTCCATTAGTAACCCCTTTCATCCCCTCCTTTGAGGCCCCCCACACTTTCTTTCCTCCACACCAGGAAATCAGTCATACAGCTTGACCTGGATTCTTTTGAATAGTCCTCAGGGAAATTGAGGAGAATGAGAAGTTCAAGGGAAGAGGCAGGCTTTAAAAATCATGTCATTAGAGGAGGAACCTACAAGGTTATCAGACCTTCATATGGCCTCTGTAGGCTTTGTCTTAGCTAAGCTAATGTGGAATTCATTCATTTGTTCAACAAATATTATTGAGCATCAAGTCATCTATTCTAGGGGATACAAGTACTATTCTAGGGGGTACAGCAGTGAATAAAACACAGAGACAAATTCCTGCCTTCATGGGGTGTACATTATGGTCAGTGGAAAGTCAATAAGCAGAATAAACAAAACAAATTGTATAGTACATTAGAGTGAGCTAAATGTTATGGGAAGGAAGATAAGGGTTGGGGAGGTTAGATTTTTTAATGACATGGTGAAGAAAGACCTCATTGAGAAGATGATGCTTGAGCACAGATCTGAAGGAAGTGAAGGAACCAGCTAGACAGTTAAAATAGGAACTTTTTAGACAGTTAAAGGAACATTCTAGACAGTTAAAATAGAAAGAACAAAATCCTTGACCCAGGGGGATTTGCCTGCAGTGTGGCTAAAGGGGATACAGTAAGGGGAGAATAGCAGTCATAGAGGTAAATGTGGAACAGGAGTCAACGGATTGGGTAGGGTCTCAGACATAACTAGAAAGACCCTGGTTCTTCTTCTGCCTCAGATGCAGAGCCATTGGAATTTTTGAAAACAACAGTAATATCATCTTAGTATTTAAAGGAATCTCAATGGTGTTTTAAGAATAAAATAAACAGAGGTGAAAATAGAAGCAGAAAGTCCAGTTAGAAGTTCGTTCATCCACCAAAAGATGATGATGACTTGGATAACAGAGGTGGAGGTAGAAAAGGTGTTAGAATTCTCAATATATAAAGGAAGAGCCAATAACATTTGCTGACAGATTGAATATGGATTATGAGAAAGGGAGAGGAGTTGAAGATGCTACCAAGAAATTTGGCCTGAACAAGTAGGAAGATGGAGTTATCTTTAACCAAGATGGGAGAGACAGAAGGTGAAGCAGGTTTGGAAGGAAAGATCTCCAGCACACTGTTGGGATATCTGATTTCAGATGCCTGTTAGACATCCAAAGGAAGATGCCCAGAAGGCAGTTGGACTTATATACCTGGAGTTCACAGAGCAGTCATGGTGGAGATATAAATTCAGGCACTGTCCGAATATTGATAGTATTTGCAGTCATGAAGCTGAATGAAAACACCAAGGAAGTGAATACAGTTGACAAAGAGGAGAGGAGTAAGGACTAAATCCATTAGATGGTAGGGAGATGAAAAGGAAACTGCCAGTGAAAAAGAAGCCATCAGGGAAGTGAAGAGGAGACCAGGAATAGGGAGTATGCTGGAAATCAAGTGAAGAAACAATTTCAAAGAGAAGGAAGTGATCACTGCATCTAATGCCTCTGATAGGCCAAGTATAAGCACTGAAAATTGACTGATAAATTTAGCAATGCAAGGTCATTGGCAACTTTGAGGAAAATGGTTTCAGGAAAGTGATGGAGATCTGTATGGAACACTAATATATATATTTCTATGCTGATTGGAATAACGCTAGAGAGGAAAGAAGTTAGTGATACGAGAAATAAAATTACTAGAGCAATGTCCTTGAATAGTGCAAGATGGTATGGAATTCACCATAATGGCTGGCTGTCCTGAGATAGGAGCACAGACATTTCTTCTATATAGCAACAGGAGGGAAGAGAAAGCAGAACGGCACAGGTGCTGGAAGGCAGGCAAATATGGTGGTGGTTGTCTGTAGGAAGTTAGCCTTAGATTGCTTCTTTGTTTGCAGTAAAAATAGAAAGCAAAGTTATATCCAGTGACACAGAGATACTGGACATTTGAAAAATTAGGAAAAAGTATAAAATTGCTACCTAGAATAGCAGGGTGAATACATAAAGAAAATATAGTATGATTCCCGGGAAGTGCTAGATATTACCATCAGGTTCACGGTCATAAATTTAACAATTAAATGAGTTATGGGGTGTGTGTGTGTGTGTGTGTGCGCGCGCTTCAGCCACATTCAGTGCATAGGTACAGGCATAGAATTGGCAGAGAATTGGAATTTACCAAGGTTGGGGTTTTGCCAAGTGAGTACCAGGAAGCAAGAGGATCAAGGGAGTTGAGGGCAGAGGTAAGGTGGTGATTATAAAGACTGGCCACAGTATTTAAGTTGGGAAGGGAGGAATATGATTAGAAAGGAGAGGAAAAAGGGGATAGGATCAATGGGTGCAGGAGGAATTGGATTAGGAGGGAAGGAGAGGAGAACAGTGTTGGGATCAGTAGACTGCAGATCCCATGAAGTCTAAGGAGTGATGGCATCAGGCTATTAGAGGGATTAAGCTGAAAATGCAGGAAGTGGTGGTCGAATGGTCAAGTGGGATACTTGAAAGTGAAATTATGAATAGATTCCACAAAGTATAGAGGAAAGGAGCTGCAAAGAGATCACTGAAGGAAAGGGGCTCCAGGACAGTAACCGAGTGGTCAGGATGGTGGAAGAATCTTCTAGATATTAAATTTGGGAGAATTAGGGAGGAGAGGATGTCAGTGAGCCAAAAGCTAAAATAAACAAATGAACAAAAATGATCCAGGGGTCTGTAGAAGACTATACCAAAGAGGGTAGATGACAAGGGCACAAAGCCACCTCTTTGTTTAGAAAAGAGGGAGAGAGAATGCGTAGTCTGGAAACTGAAATGTTGAACCGAGACACCCAATTGTACTTCCAGGCCTAGTACTAGGCGAGGTGAGGGAGGGAAAAGGCCACCACTGGAGAGGGCTGTGAGAGGCAGGGATTGTGCTCAGAGAAAGTTTAGATTTAGGGTAGTTGAGCATGCATGCACAGACACATACACAGTTGCACATGTACACACTGTCTCTCTCACACACACATACACGTATATGCACACACACACTTATACATTCACACACCCTTGCACACACACAAGCACACTTGTACAAACACCTTCACACACATGTGCATACACACACAAACATGCTTGTACACGCACACATCCTCACACACATGCACACATATACATGCATGCACATACAAACACTGGTACAGATATCTTCGGGTGTGCACACACGTACATAAATGCAAACACATTTGTGCATGTGCACCCCCTCACACATGTGCACACATGTACATGCACGCACATACAAACAGACTTACACCCTCTCTCCCACATACACACACAAGCACAAGGAAACATACAGATGAGTATATGTTTAAATAGGTGGACATTATGGTATTTGAAATATACGTCATTAAAGCTAGTTTTTAAAGAGTAGAAAACATACAAAGCTTTATAAGACCAAGAAAATCAGACCCATGGTGGGGAAAGGGAGTCATCAAGAAAAGTCCTTTTGAGATCGTAGCTAATGGAGATGTCCCAATATGAAAAAAAAAGTCTTTCATTTTTAGCACATAATGGTATTATCATTTCCTTCTTTGAATTCACAGTGCTCTCTTCAAGTGTCATTCGTGGCTTTTCTATCACACTCATTTGAGTCTCTGTCCTAAATCTTCTACATGTTTGGAAGGCCTCTGCGGATCTGAAAACTGTCTCCTTCAGTTTGATATCCTCTGTTGGATTTAGCACCATACATAACTCACTGGAGGCCCACATAAATATTTCTTTAAATGTGTTGAATTAGCTTAAATATTTATTATTTCAAAGTATCAAAGTAATGCCTTATAAAGGCATTTTCAAAAAAGACAGAAAATAGTTCAACCAAATACTACATTTATTCATATGAAAATTAAATCAAACATAAATAAGAATATTTTGTTAGCTATTATCATTAACTAATAATCATCTTTGAGACTGAGGCTGAGAAAGAAATGGTAGAAATAAATATCAAAAATGTGTTCAACATGTAACTTTTAGAATTATATGGTGGAAAAAACTAGTATAAAATTGCCAGAAAAACTATTTAAAGCAGAAATATGAGATTAAAAACGCCAAAGGTGTAAACAACTTTAATCTGCTAATTTATTACACATGTCTGTTACAGCCAAGTTTTATTTTAAGATTAGATCTTGGATATTTTCACTGTGTTACTGCAAATGAAACTACAATTTTCTAAACTCAAAGGCTATGCATTTTTCATCTTTCAGATGTCACTTCGTCTCCCCTGAAACCAAGTTGATTTCTATAATTTAAGCATTGTGAATATATACATTCATATAGACATTCATTTAAAATCTGAAAGGTACTAAGACAATGCTTAACCCTGTCTGCACTCTATCCACAGACTGCTTTAGGGAACAGACTGGTTATGGAAGTAAGAGTTACATTTTTATTATTAAAACAGCAAATATGGCTTTAACTAAAAAAGAAAATTTAAGGGCACTTGCTAAGGAAAATCATCCATTCAATCGAATTTGGAAGAGGTGTGAAGATATATTATAGACTTCATATTACACACCAGACCCAATTACCTGCAACCCTTTCTTCTCTTACAACCTAAAATCTACCTTGGTTTCTGGACATAACTAATTCTAACTGCTAACTTAAGCCTCTACCTATATAAGGAAGCAGTCACAATAAAAACTGAGGTGCAGTCAAGTATTTAAAAGATGATTCACTACCAAAAGTAAGTGGTTTTTGAATAGATCTATGTTCTCAAACTTTCCAACAAGGCTCTGCTACCTCTGCTCCTAAGAAACACCGTTCTCCAGTTACACCACCGTGAAATGTGACCTTTCTCCCCAGCTGGCATGGAGGTTTAACCACAATCATTAAAAAAGTACAGGTGTGCTGAAAATTCAAGCTAGCACAACAGTGGCATGGTGTTAGACTTGGTGGTTGGAAAGGGGAAATTTACAGGAAGGCTTGCACAAAATTGGATCTTTAATATAATCTTAATAATATGAGCTCTTTCAGCCAGATATTTGGGCTCCCCTTTCCCTGTGAAATATCATGATTGACTGAGAGCTTATGAAAAAAATGAATTTCAGGGATATTGTAGGATTTTCGTGTACAAAGTACAAATATTTGCTACATGTATGATTTGTCCAAGTTTGACTCTGCCTTGTCTCCTTCAGCATGAATCCCAAAAAGAAGAAGTCACTGATTAACGACTCTTAACCAGTGGAGAAGCTGGTGATTTGAAAGGGTAGAACTGGGACCAGCGATAAGACAGGTGAATTTCATTTCCTCATACGAAGGAGCTTGATTGGAGCAGCTACAAAGAACAATGAACTGGCCGGGCACAGTGGCTCACGCCTGCAATCCTAGCACTTTGGGAGGCTGAGGTGGGCCGATCACCTGAGGTCAGGTGTTCAAGGCCAGCCTGGCCAAAATGGCAAAACCCTGTCTCTACTAAAAACACTAAAAATGTAACCGGATGTGGTGGTGGGTGTCTGTAATCCCAGCTACTCTGGAGGCTGAGACAGGAGAATCCCTTGAACCCAGGAGGCAGAGGTTGTAGTGAGCCAAGATGGCTCCACTGCACTGTCTCAAAAAAAAAAAAAAAAAGAAGAAGAAGAAGAAGAAGAAGAACGAACTTCCCTGGAAAGCTTTCCATCACTGGAGGTATTCAAAAGGCAACAAGTAATCATCTATTAAGACATCATTGACCAGAGATGATGAGCTTTTTTCATATGTTTGTTGACCCCATAAATGTCTTCTTTTGAGAAGTGTCTGTTCATATACTTCGCCCACTTTTTGAGGGGATTTTTTTCTTGTAAATGTGTTTAAGTTCCTTATAGATTCTGGATAGATTCCTTGTAGACGTTTGTCAGATGGATTGATTGCAAAAATTTTCTCCCATTCTGTAGGTTGCCTGTTCACTCTGATGATAGTTTATTTTGCTGAGCAGAAGCTCTTTAGTTAGATCCCATTTGTCAGTTTTGGCTTTTGTGGCAACTGCTTTTGGTGTTTTAGTCATGAAGTCTTTGCCTATGCCACATGTGGGGCTTAAAACATAAATGATGTGTTGATAGGTGCAGCAAACCACCATGACATGTGTATACCTATGTAACAAACCTGCACATTCACATTCAGCACATGTATCCTACAACTTAAAGTAAAAAAAAAAAAAAAAAAAAAAAAGACATAATTGAGTGGCTTGGATAGATGATCCAAAAGACCTCTTCAAACTCTAAGGTTTTATTTCAGATCCCCCAGGGAAGCACTCTAATGCTGATGTATTTCCTGTTCTCTGACAGTGCCACGTTTCCTCTTACCCCTGAGTCTTTGCGTACAGCATTCCCTCTGTCTAGGCACTCTTCTACCTTCTTGCCCTTCAAATATGAGCTTACAAGTCAATTCCTTTTTCACTTTCTTCCAGTCTTCCCTGTCCCAACAAATTAGGGTAAGGACTCTTTCCTATATGCTTTTACACTACTGTACACCTCCCCCATCAGACTCCTTAAAGGTAAGGAACATATCTTTGTCATAATTCAACTTTCATCACCAAAACAGGGCTTGCAGCCTAGCCAATTCTCAAGGACTGGGTGTTAAATGACTTAATTACTTTGTTAATGAAAACTCTGCTATGGCTTCCCCAGAAATCCACTGCACCTAGAAATACTTTAACCAGAGATACTTTACCTTGCTTAATCATACTATTTTATGGTTCTTGCGACATTTTCCCATGCAAGACAGGATCCCTGGCTTGATGAATGGAACATCAGTACCATTCATGTGATATAGGAATATTTGGATGCTGTCATTTCACAAAGCTATCTTTAGGAATAGAGCAATTAATTAATACCCACCAGGGCTGCACATTCATAAAAGGTCACCAAATAAAGGTAATAAGTCCATTTACATCAAAACCATCTTTTGGCCACCAACTGCATGACTCAGTTTTTCATTTTGGGTTATTGAACTGAGTTTGAATTAAGAGTCCCAATAAGTCCCTCCCAGAGGGAACCTTGCCAGGGCCAATCCCACAAGTGAACTCATGGACCTCCCACCCACTTCTATCTTTAAAACGCTCTAAATGTCTGTGATGTGCAAGACACCTTGCTCAGCTATTTCCTGCAACTGTCTGTGGGGGCAAAAAGGATGACTTAGCCCTAAAACAATGACTGTGTAAACATCAATCCAGGACCTTCAATAAAAAGAAAATAATTCAAACCATGTTTTCACATGATATGAAATGCATCCATTAACATTACTGACTTAAGAAGATCAAACAACCTCAAAATTAAGTAAATGACTGAATAATACTCAAATCTATAATTCCATCATTTCTCATATTCCTCCTGCTTTTAAACTATGACTGCTTCATTACTGTTTTGTAAAAATGACTTTAGTCATTGGAAACTCCGTAAGTATTGTTGGCAAGAAGAATCAGGCAGCCTGTGCTTGCCCCTTATCATGATGACTGAAGATGAGACATATGCACAGTTAACAATCCCATGACCAGCCTGCAGCCATCTCCCAACTTCCTGACAAATCTGAGACCTTGCTCTCTCCCAAGCCTTTCTGCTCAACTGCAATTCTCGGTACCTTCTCCCTGTCTCTTCAACACCTCCCATTAAAAAAACACTATCTTCATTCCTACATGGCTGTTTCTTATCTATACCTATGTTTCTCAAACTTTCATATGCTTTGGAATTGCCTGGAGATCTTGTGAAATGCAGATTCTAAATCTGGAGATCTAGGGTGGAGCCCGAGATTCTGCTCTTGTAAGTGCTTTCAGAGACTGCTGATGTGTCTTGGCCCTGGACCATACTTTAGAGTAGCAAGCACTCAGCACAGAATCCATCAATCCAAGTAGCTCCAGTAGGTCTGCAAATTTGTGAAATTTTAAGCAAAGGTTTATGTATATGGAATGTTCTAGGGAAAGCATTCATAACTTCCATCAGAATCTCAAAGAGTGCAAGAGTTAGGAGCGATTGGCCAATGCTGCCACTGTTCTATTCCCAGCTATGTCAGATCACCTTCTATCCTTCCTCCCAGTTTCTCTTACTAGCTGCTCCGAAATCATTCATCTAGCAATCCCACAAGCAACTGATTTTCTGTAGCCAACTAGATTTATATTATTTGAGGTATCTGCTATGGTGGACATATTCATTTTTAAGGTACACTAGCCAAAAAACAAAAACAAAAAAAATGAAAAAAAATTATGTTTGAAATGAATGACCCAGAAACATAGGAATTAAGATAACACGATGTTGGGCAAAGAAAATGATTCCGAGAAGCAGAAAGACCTGAGTATGAATATTAGCTCTGTATCCACCTGACTCCAGGAACTTCTATGAGTTAGTTGCTCTATGTTTCAATTTCCTCCTCTGTAAATAAGACCTATTTGTAGGCCTTTTATCAAGACAAAATAACAAGGACAAACTTCCTGGCACATAATGTTACAGAATTAACTAGTTACCAGTTCCTCTCCTCTCTATCTTAGAAGAAGAGGACAGATTAATTAAGATGTAAATTATTAATAAATAACTTAAAAGTAAGCTGTGATAAATTAAGATCACACTAAAAGAAATATCTTTTTAGACCTGAATTCTGAATAATAAGAAAAATATCTGGTTTTAGATGACATTTAGGCCAGGTGCAATGGCTCACGCCTGGAATCCCAGTACTTTGGGAGACCGAGGCAGACGAATCACTTGAGGTCAGGAGATCAAGACCAGCCTGGCCAATGTAGTGAAACCCTCTCTTTCTAAAAATACAAAAATTAGCCGGGCATGGTGGCACGTGCCTGTAGTCCCAGCTACTTGGAAGGCTGAAGCAGGAGAATCACTTGGACCAGGGAGGTGGAATTTGCAGTGAGCCAAGACTGTGCCACTACACTCCAGCCTGGGTGACAGAGCAAGATTCCATCTCAAAAATAATAATAACAAATAATATAAATAAATAAATACATACATAAATGACATTTAGATACTTTTTCTCTAGGACCTAAAATAATCTAGGACTGAAAATTTTGGTGGAATTTTTAAGGGAAAATAAGAAATCCTTAAGCCATATTTCAACCTTTCTTGATTTGAGGAAATTGTGTGAGAAAATGCTTGCTATTCAAGAACTCGCAGCAAATATGTGTGCAATTATAATACAGCACTATAAAAGCTGTTTGGAAAAGTTAAAATTAGTTATTGACAGACTCTGGATGGGAAAAAAATATTTTTTAGAGGTAAAATGATTTCGAATGTGAAGAATCAGGCTTAGGGAATTTTGATCATAAGTCTTTCAAATATGACAATAAAAATGCCATTAGGTTTCTTATCACACAGCAATTCAGCCTTCATTAGCTCATTTTCACGGAAATTCAACACAGTTAATCACTGTAGGACTAATATAAAAAGTCCCCCACTTCATACACAGTGTGAAATTACACCTTTACTTGTTTGTCCCACAAAATTCAGCATTTACAAGATCTCATGGCCCCAACACAGGCATTTAGAAGCATACTTACTATCCTATCATATTCTATTTTTAAAAACTACTTGAAGAATTTGGAAGCAAAGCAATCTCTTTGGACAAATTTGTCAAATAATGAGAGTTCAAAGCTCTAGTTATCTCTTATTCTAAAATACTCTGTTATCCCTCAAGGATAAATTTTTCCATTTCTGATAAGGTCCTCATCCAATCCAAATTACAAACAAAGGAAGTCTTGGGAGCAACAGGGTTGGGGAGATGTGTTTACTTATTTTCCATGTAACACCATCAAAGAAATTTAAAGGAAGAAAAAACTGACCCTAAGGATATCTTCCAGAAGTAAAAAATTCAGTAAGACATTTTCTTCATCCTCCTAAAATACAACCTTTATCTCTGAGGAAATTGAACCAATACTCAAGATCCTACCTCTCAAAGCAATGTTTTTCCAAAAGAGTTGTACTTATTCATCTAATATAAATATCATCTGTGGAGTCATTTTTTTATACCCCCAAGATTCACATTAAAGCTCGTTTAAAAATAATTTGCCATTTACATATGTTTTCACTAGATTGCAAGTCAAAAGCTCTTCAACCCTTGCCATTCCGGCAACAAAAGACAGAACCACATTATCTTAGGGTTTTATTCAGCAAGATAGAGAACGGAGCCTCTGAAGAGATAGGTTTCTCGTGCTGAAGGGTTAAAAGAGGACACCAAACCACCCTCTGGAAGTCATTAAGTTACAAAGCCCCAAGAAGATAAAAGTTTCCATTTTCTAAAATGTAAATCAAAAACATATTCATTAGTATTGCAAAACAAACATGCAAATCTTCACCACTTGAAAAGCTCGGCTAAATATGTACAAGGGCTAAACCCAAAAATACATCTGGTCCTCGGTTACAGAACTTGCTTTTTTGGTTTTATCTAAAGAGTTTGTCTGTCTTCCATGGTTGGCTTCTTGGATTATTGCAATTCATAATAAGCCTTTTAGCTAAGGATGAAATAAACAAAGATAAAGTCTATGTCCTAGTTTTAAATGGTCCAGATGGGATGATTTTTCCATATGTTTAGCACACCCACTGTTTATTAATCATTGCTAGCAGAGCTTAGAGGATTACTGGGTTTATTGCCTGGGCAAGGGCTGAAATTTACGGTTTGTATAATCTCTGCACACCTTTTTAATATTCCATCCTTTCTGGATTGTCCTTTCTGCTTTATTCAGGTTGAGCGTGCGTCCAAATCCCTGTGTGTGTGTCTATGTGTGTGTGTGACTTATTATAGGGCAGAGAATCTCAGCCAACTGATCAAGAGGAGGTTTTTGTGCCCAAATTTGGATACAATATCAGTCTGAAGGAATGTGTTACATCATAACAATGACAATGTGGGTAAAACTGGCAAAACTTGACTCACCACCCTTTCCAGTGATTTACTTAGTGTCTGGCAATCTGTTTTTCATATGATGTTTGTTTCTCATAAACAGTTCCAACATGGGAGAGTATGGTGTCAAGATAACAGTCATATCATTCGTCATTGCAGAACATCTACGGGGCTTGCCAAGAAAATACGGTTCTTTTATCCTGGGCTTCTTACAAGTCCTTGCGTTGTGGTGATTGTTTCTCATCAACGTACTGTGTTGCTTTTTGAAACCTGACCATCATTGCCTCAGTCATGTTGTCATTGCAATTTATCATAAGTCAGATGAAGTCCATGGCAGGGTCACCAGGGGGAACAGTGGAAGAAAAGAGAGGGGAGGAAGTCCTGGGACACGGTGCAACTGCCAAGATGGGAAAGCCTGAAGCAGTAAGCTAAGGAAACAACAGAGGCACCTTGATTCTTTCACTTCTGAAACGGATTCAGTCTTAGCTCAAGTGTGTTGTCTCCATTTTCATAAGTATACCAAGCCCTCCAGCATATTTTTAGTCATAAAATAGTTAAAACAACAATTTGAGGGGTAAAAGGAGAAACCTCTGTCTTTTATATCACCATCAGAATGTCGTCCCGTCAATCCAAGGGAATTCTGACAGAAGGCTTCCATATTTGGAACACCCCTGAAACTTGGAAGGAGAAAAAAGGGGGGAAGATATTCTTTAAAATTTCTTTTAATAGAATTGGTTAAGACAGTTAATGCAGAAAATGTTCTATTAATCATGTATGCTTTTATAGTATTTTACATGGTTTTGAGATGTGGTTTTATATCTTCAGCAAATAGAAGAATGGAAGGCCTCCATAAAGCATAAGGATAGACAGCTGTGGGCACAGAAAACTGAATATTCAGTCATTCAAAAAAAGGCTTTGAAATCACTCTGCTGGAGTCTTGCATACAATAATTAAGCTCTGGCCAAGTATCTTTTATGACATCCTACCCTATGCTGTAGGCACGTAACATGTGCCTTATAAAATAAAATATAGGATTTGTGTTCAGGAACTAGCATTTTTCAAACAAGTTACATAAAGGCGCAGCATTTAACTCATGTCGGTGGATGGAAATGATCTAATTTGAATTTGGAATGTTAATTCTATGACCCAGATTTTGGTCAGATATTATAAGAAATCTACCCACAGAATCTCCTTCTTCTGATAGCTCACCTTAGAATGTTTGCCCAGAAAAGTTGCTTCATTTAAAGCACTGTCATCAGGTAAACTGGTACCCGGCTTCCTCCAGGATGACAGACTAAGCCCACTTTCCTATTCAAAGGGGGGAAAAATTATATATATATTAAAGTGACTAAATAAGAAAGAAAAATTCTGTTTATTTCAGGGATCCAGTACATATAGAGTATATCTCAGAAGAAAACAAAATTGGACTTGTCAGGTACGAAGTTCAGCCACCTTCTGAGAATGTCTTGCAGTGGAAATGAGAAAGAAAGTTCTAGAAGGTCAATATCAAGTGATCCTTAAAAGAACCAGCAATGCACATAGCAAACTGCTAAGTGTTAGGACTTAGCAGGAAAACATAGAAAAGGCAGGCCTCTTTCTAAAAAGATATTTCCCACCAAAACTGCTCTTAGGCAGAGGAATGTCTTATCATCACTGAGTAGCAAATTACAACCAATATTATTGAGGGCTCTGTTTATAGCTTCTTATCCCCCAAAGTAACTGGGCATGTAGAGAGTTCCCTCAGAAAAACTGGATTATCAGAATAACTCAGCTTTTCTTTTTTCTTACTGAGCAATATAACAAAACCCAGAAATTACTCCAAGCAAGAGGAAATTTTGAAGGGATTACTGGACAGTGGTCTAAGCAACTAAGTCACATAACTGGATCAAAATGCCACCTGAAATAAACTCACGGTCTTTTCCTCAAAACTTAGATTTCCCCATCCCAATTTATATTAATAAATACCCAAAGTCTCCCTGCTGTCCAAAACCTCTTAGTTCAAACATACATTATTCACCAAGGGCTACCCATTCTTCTTTCAAAATGTATATACTCTGTCATTCAATTTTTTACTTTTGTTCCCCATTGTGCCATTCCAATTCTGCTCCAATGATTTTGGCTATGGATCTATGGAATGGATTGCTAGGGAGAGACTAGAGACAAATGGAGGTGAAAATTTAAAAGGGTCTTGCAATAACCTAGGTAATGGTAATGCAGTAATGTGGGTAGATGGTAAGGACTACTTTACCTAGATTATCTAGATTATTGCAAGAGCCTTCTAAATGTTTGCCTTCATTTGTTTCTAGTCTCTCACTAGCAATCCATTCTACAGACCACTAGCTAAAATAATTTTTCTAAAAAATCCATTTCATTCTGTCACAATCACTCTCAAAAGTGACCAAATATTTTCCGCTGACTACCGGACCAAATACCAAACTTAAGCTGATGACATTCAAAGCCCATTGAAATCTAGCCTACTACCCTACCAGCATTTGGTCTGATTACCCTTGATCACATCAATTTCTTACCCTTAATCTTTCACTTCCCTTCTCTTTACCTGTCCATATCTCTCTAACTTCAGTTCTAGTTCAGGCCCTTTCTACTCCACAAGGCCTTTCCCACTATCAAAATGCACACTGATGTCTCCCTTCTGTGGACCACTAAAACTCAGCCTAAATGAGTATATTGTAAATACAGATACATAATCATGTGCTGCCTTATATTATTAACAGTTTTATGTCGTCAGGGTGCGATGGCTTATGCTGTAATCCCAGCACTCTGGGAGGCCAAGGCGGGCAGATTGCTTGAGCCCAGGAGTTTCAGACCAGCCTGGCCAACATGGTAAAACCCCGGCTCTACTAAAAGCACAAAAATTAGCCAGGCGTGGTGGTGCATGTCTGTAATCCCAGCTACTCAGGTGGCTGAGGCAGGAGAATTGCTTGAACCAGGGAGGCAGAGGTTGCAGTGAGCCAAGATTTCACCACTGCACTCCAGTCTGGGTGACAGACTGAGACCCTGTCTCAAAAATAATAACAATAATAGCAATAATAGTTTTGTGCTTATTTTCTGTTTTCTTTACTTGACTATATGCCCCTGAGAGACAAGGATCATTTCTAAAATACATTGGTAACTATCACACCGAGTACCCATTTTATGCCAGACACAATGTTAGGCACCTTCCCAGAGCTATGTCACTATTTCTAGGCTATAAACTCCACAGAGACATGTCTGCCTTGCTCCCACAGTGCCTGGCAAAGTGAACAAGTAATATATAATTATCTGAGTTCCATAGCCTTGATCAACAGTTAGCACCCAATTTTGAAAAGAATTCAAATGCAACACAGGCAGTCCTAAATATATAGACATTTTTCAGAGTCACACACAATGGTCAGAAAAAATACTCTAGTAGAATGAAAGTATTCTCTCCTATCCTCAGAACTGGCTCGCCAGTTTCGTTGGTTCCTTTTGTGTTACATAAATGAACTTTTGTGACACTCCATTATTTTACCGTGATTTTCCACAGCTACACCCACGACTTTCAGACATTTGTTAGGGCTTCCTGAGAGGACTGGCTAGAACTCTGTTTCTGAGTGATCATTTTTATCACATAAAAATATCTGACTAGATTATACTATTTAATAATAGTAGTTTTAATTTGTGCACTTTCAATCGTTGAGTTAAATTTGGGAAGAAAATAAGGTTCCCAAAACCATTTCTACTGCTTTACTCCTCACTTCTAGATTTTTATCCTTTTGTCTCAAAAGAACCCTGGAACCACTGTAGCAATATAAGAATAGCCCATTGGAAACAGTCAAGTTGCTCTCTGACAGGCAAAATGAAATGAATGCAGACGCTCAAAGCTCTTGTTGAATTAAAATGAAAGTCCAGAAATCTAGATGACCCAAACTGCATACCTACACAGGTAAGACTACCCAAATAAACCCCACTCAGCCCTCTCCTTACATTTTTCAGAATTGGGAAAGCCACTGATGCCAACTGAAATGAGAAATTATAAAGCCAAACTTGGCCCAGTAGGGAATTATATTTTATCCTACCACATTTTTACATTTGCATACATGGCACCCTTCAAAGCCAGGAGTTTATATTTTCCCACCAAGGCTCAGCATGTGTGAAAAATGCTTTCCAAGAAACGAAGACTGGCTAAGATGCAAATGCAAATGTGAATTTGTGGGCAAACATACGCAATTTAACCTGAACTGGGATCTTTCCTCCGTATCTTGAGTAGACTTGGTAATAGCCCAAGTCTCTTCCAGACCAGAATCTTGAATCTCAAAATCCAAAAAAAAATGGCACAAGGAGAGAATCATTCAAAAAGCAAATGCATTTCTCAATAATGAATATAATATACAACTGGAAAAAAAGTGGGGAGTGGGATTTGGCAGGAGATAATGTGCTCAAGGCTGGGAATTATTTACTAGCTTATTCTTCCCATGAAAAGGATTATCTCTGTGGCTATGAATAAATTCCAAAGCCTCGGACTCCAAGGGATCTTTTTTTCCTTAGAAACAGGACAGTACTAGAATTCAGCTCTACTGTTTTCCAACTCGAAAAGGAGTCTCAAAATAAAGATATGTATAGAGAGGGTCTTGTGCTAAAAGTGATGATCATATTTACCTACTGTTTTCTCTCCCCACCATTCTAAATAAGAAAGTTTGCTGTAGGTTGTCAAATATGTATACACAAGTTTAGGTTTTAGAAAATACAAGTTTATAGCACATATCAGAACTAGAGGAAGTAGCTTACCTAAGTTGGAAGACAGAGAAGAAGTGGGGAAAGTTGCCACACTAATCTCCATCTTTCCTGGGTGCTGGACCTTGAACCATATTACCTCATCCTTGAGTAACTTAAGATGATTTATGTGCAACAGCACTGACTCTTTCTTTTTGTGTCTTTGAAAATGAAAGAAAAAAGATCTCCAAGAGAGATTATATGAAGACTTGAAATTTATTTAATGCATGGTTATTCGCCTACATATGGCCTAGGCCTGTTTGGTACAATCTGCCAAGTATCTTCAAAGGTTCTCAGAAAACTCCCTAATTTGATTCCACTGCCCTGACTTTTCTGTATCATTTTAATTGTTCCAATGAGATGGGAGATGCTGCGTAGTGAACAGCCCCAAGCACTGATAAACCAGCAATTTGCCAATCTGGATGTTAAAACCAAACAAGAAATACAGAGATAGTCCCTACTCCAAGCAGAATGTCTCCTCAGTGGTCATGTTGCTTTTAACATTTTTGCAAGAAACATTTTATTTGGAGCAGCTTCAGTTGCGGAACATGAAAAATGACAAAAGCAGGCATTGGAGAATAGTATTTTGCCCCCAGCTCAGGGTCCTAAGAAGTAAGCAGACTTTTCTGCAGTGTGGTGCAGTGCCAATTCATGAAGAGAAAGCCAAAATCCTAAATGAAGGCTGAGCTCATAAAACTGTTCTTTTTCCCTTATCAAGATGAGGTCTTAGGCTCTCCGATTTCAAGGGTTTGCTTTGATTTTTCTTTTTCTTAGACCAGCACAAGTAGCTCTCACATGGTTTGCCTCAGACATTAATTAATATGGGTAACTAACAATTCAAGTAGAAAAAAGCAAAATCAATTAGCAAATAGGAGCTATTTGCTAAATATTCAGTATATGCAAAGTACCAAGCTAGACGCTCAAAGAACACGAAAAAATAGGCAATATGACTCCATCCTGAGTTTCTCATAGGGCTTATTGAAGAGCAGAGATGAGAGATAACAATAAAAAAAAAAAAAGCTAAGTGTCAAAAATGGCCAGACAAATCACTGTTTTGGGAGTTGGAGACAGGCCTAGGTTGGTTAAAAAAGGCTAAAGAAAACAGATGAGATTTGAGATGAGCCTAAGAAAGAAGAAAATTCTTTAAAAGTGGAAAAAAAGAGAATGGACCTTCATGGCAACAGGTAAACAGGTACAAAAATACTCTTGCTGAATCTGACAATGTAATTATTAGAGCGTATATGTATTTTTGTTTTCCCCTAGGCTTAATTAAAAACTATTTAAATATTTCTGTTTATTAATGTCCTTACAAAGGGAAGTAGGCTTTAAATAAATCGACAATTAGGTTGAGATTGACCAAAGCTACATAAACCGTTTTGCAGATATTAATGGGCACTATCAAAGTCTAGTAAACAATTTTGCAGATATTAATGGGTACTACTACAAATATGAAAAGATACATATTAGTAATAAATAGGCCACCCATGGTGGCTTATGCCTGGAATCCCAGTATGCTTTGGGAGGCCAAGGCAGGCAGATCGCCTGAACTCAGGAGTTCCAGACCACCTGGGGCAACATGGTGAAACCTAAATACAAAATACAAAATACTAAATACTGAAACAAAAAAAAAATTACCCGGGTGTGATGGCATGTACCTGTAATCCCAGCTACTCGGGAAGTTGAGACATGAGAATCACTTGAGCCCTAGAGGTGGAGGTTGCAGTGAGGCAACATCACGCCACTGCACTCCAGCTTGGGCTATAGAGTAAGACTCACTCTCAAAATAAATACATACATACATACATACATACATACATACATACATGCATACATACATAATCAGTAACATGAAGAAATGTAGTGCTGTGTTGCATATTTGGTCTGAAACCTTGATTCTTTCAGACCCATGTTAAGGAGTAAATGTGGAAATCTTCCTACTTGCTGACAAAACTTCTAGTGAGATCTTTAAAGACTGAGACTGTGTCATTCAGCTCTGCATACTTAGTGCCTAACAAATTGTCTGGGATTAGAGTAGATGTCCAGTTAGTACATGTTAAACTGAACTGGTATAAATCTCATTTCAAGTTGATCAAAATATGGGCATTTATGAGCTATAATTTCTCCAGTATTAATTGTTGTAGAGTAGATTATGCTTAGAATAACCTTAGAAAGTATTTTCTCACAACATTGCTTTATAATCTCTATTTTTGGCCATCATTATGAAACACGACTCTTTAGTTCACCCCATCAATACCATCTTTTGACATCTCAGAGAGAGGTGTCAAGATTTGAAGGACTCTCTTTATCTTGCTGGGTCTCTAATGTGTTCCTTAAGTTCTTGCATAAGAGGAGCATAGTCCACATGATAAGGTGAAGCTGACCTCAGCATTGTGATCTTCATTCATTAACAAAAAGAAAAACTTCAGTCATGAATTTGTGGTGCATTGTCAGGGTGGCACCAGCTTGGAGAGGGAGTGCACACAAATGGGTTCCAGTCTGTCCCTCAAAGCAGTAACAATTCCCAATAGAAATTTTATAATATTCTCAGGAGTAATTGAGTCAGTTAGAAATTTAAAAAACTATGCATTCACAACATAATGAGCAGATTTATTAGGGGGGAAAGCCAGCTTTATTAGAGGGAAATACACAACTGAAAAGGGAATTATTGAGCCAGGGAAGAAACTATGGAAAAGATTGCCCAACACAATGTCAAGGTTTCACATCAACTCCTAGACAGGATTCTTGGTCTCCCCAATACACAAGCATTCAAAACCTGGTTTTGGCTGCTCAGGTATTTCCTTTCATAAAAGAACTTGTAGATCCCAAGCCTACATGTGCTATCTGTTGAAATGTGGTTCCTGCTAAATATAAGAGGGTCAAAATCCAAGCAGAAACTCATCTTAGCTCAAGTCAGTAGGCCTGTACTCATTGACCATTCTGAATTTCCATCTAGGTCTTTAGTAAGCACATTCGTGATACACAATCCCAATTTTTTTACTTTCCTGGCACACATATAAGACTGGTATAATTCAATTTCCTATCCCCCAAATCTTTATTGAGATTGAGCAAGAACCATGTACAGTATCAAAGCAGTGAATCCATTGCTAGGCACCATGGATACAATCATGAATAAGTTTTCGTCCCTGCCCTCAAGATGCCCACTATAACAGAAACAATCAAATCAAAGGTGATCTCTGTGACTGTGGGCTTACAACTGAAAGTAG
Source organism: Rhinopithecus bieti (assembly GCF_001698545.2). NCBI lineage: Eukaryota > Metazoa > Chordata > Mammalia > Primates > Cercopithecidae > Rhinopithecus > Rhinopithecus bieti. Next base: position 154,588 of record NW_016803416.1, read on the forward strand.
AAGATGTTAGCTTAAACAGACATGCAAAAGAAAGCAGAACAACAACCCAAAAAATGACGACAACATAAATGAACAAATGTCAAGGAAAGGTTCAGCCTTGGGGTCCAATAAACAAGTGTGATTATCTTGTGAGAAAACTGAGAACAAACAGTGTAGATGGGAATGAGAGCTTGAGCAGGGAGATGTTGAGACAGACTTACCCCCTCCCAGTCCTGTTTAGTCTTCAATGATTTTCCCACAGGTGTTATGCTGTTACCACTGGAAGAATAGATGCAGTTGGGAGGCAGCCAGGAGGAATGTTCATCTTTGTCTTTGCGGCCACACCCAAACCCACAATGAGAGAACTCCCAGGCAGAGGTGCCAACCCCAGACACAAAGGATAATGCAGCAGATACAGAAACAAGACGAGAGACAGTAAAAGGGCTGGTCAGACAGACAGGGCCAGGGCCGTCTTTAATGAGGCTGAGGAACACCCAGTTCAGAGCTTCAGGGAGTGACTATCATCAAAGATTAAACCATCTCTGGGATGCTTTGCAAGATAGGAGGAACACTTATGCAACCACCTATTTAATAGATAATGTTGATCCTCATTAAAACGAGAAAGCCATCTCTACAACTTTGCAAACAGTTTCCTATAACCACCAGATCTTCCAAATGCACATTTGATCCTAAAATGTAGATGGAGCTCAGTCACATAAAGGTAGCTTTCTCAACTCTCCCACTACATCCCAGATCACTAGCTGGACAGAATACAAGCATCTGCCCTTAGCAAATGAACCTATCATTCTTTTTAAGACTTCCATGGTAGACAAACAATTTGATATTCTCAAATATTTAGGTTATTCTTCTCATTTGGCACTGCTGGCTTTTAAGCCTGGGGTTTCTGAACCAGTACTTGTGTCCATGACCAGATTCGATGCAAAGTTGGTTACCGTGGAAGGAGGCCTTCATATGCTCAAGAGCCCCTCCACTAGGCCTGCCAGTTATTCTTTTCCCTCCCTGTGAGAAGGAACAACAGATACCTTACAAGATCTCTCATCTCACTTACCTCCTCCTACTCTTTCCCTCACTACATGTCCCCAACGTCCCCAGTCTCCTAAGGTGTTTTTCTTATTGCCATATTTTTTCTCAGAACTGGCAAAGGAAGACTGTACCAAGATTAAAACTTGTTAATATGTTAGTTCTATCAGGGTATCAATTCAGTAAGCAACTATTTTATGTAAGTCCCCCAGCTAGGTACTGTGAGTGACACTAGAAAA
>NW_016803416.1:156153-177174 GCF_001698545.2 Rhinopithecus bieti
TATATATATATATATCACTGACCATTCTCAATTTCCATCTGGGTTTTTAGTGAGCACATTACTTAAATGTGCTTAAATTACTTAAATGTGCACATTAAAAACATTATAAGGGCTAGGCGCAGTGGCTCACGCATATAATCCCAGCACTTTGGGAGGCCAAGGTGGGTGGATCACCTGAGGTCAGGAGTTCGAGACCAGCCTAGTCAATATGGCGAAATCCCATCTCTACTAAAAATACAAAAATTAGTCGAGCGTGGTGGTTGATGCCTTGTAATCCCAGCTACTCGGGAGACTGAGGCAGGAAAATCACTTGAACCTGGGAGACGGAGGTTGCAGTGAGCTGAGATCACACCACTGCACTCTAGCCTGAGCAACAGAGTAAGACTCCATCTCAAAAAACAAAAATAAAAAATACATACAATTATAAGCTTTTTTTCCCCAAAAAATGAACAATCTAGCAAGGATATCTATAAGTATAAAATGAGATAAGACCATAATAATTAATATTTGTAAGTTGTTTTGTAATTTGATGAGTATCTCTTCATTTATAATCTTGTTTAATTGTTAGAAATATGCTGTAGGATAAGAAAATTATTATCATCCTCATTGTATCAGGGAGAGCCCTGCAGCTCATGCAGGCAAATGATTTTCCTCAGAACAGTCATCAGTAAGGGAGCAATAAATGGACTTGAATCCAGGAATTCTAGCCCTGAACACTTTGCTCTCTCCCCAAGTAAGGTGATTTAAGAAAAGTACAAAGAAAGTGCTATTGGAATTCACAGGAGGAAACGCCATGAAAAACCAGAACGTTCTCAAAACCACATCACAGATGAGTTTCTCCATCAGGTATCTGGCTGCAGTGTCTTCAGTAACTCGTTTACCAAACAGTTGCTGTAAGTTCAGCCAACAGGGTCCTTCCCTAGAGTTGTTTCTCTGTCATACAGAAGAGGCCATTGTAGCCTCACTATTGTTTTCAATAACTCTGGAACATCAAATTTATCTTTATAATTGCAAAGATGTTAAGGTCACCAGATTTCTGTATTGAACCACAAAACGATGGTGAATTATCAGATTTTTAATAGGAGACAGGAGAGGTAAAAAGGAAAAGAGAGGCTGAAAGGCCTTAGGGTGACTTAGGAAGTTGCAACATCAGATCTCAATTTTTTCATTCAATAAATATTTATTAAGTCCCTTCTTCAAGCAAGCTACTGTGCTGGATGCTGGGGTTACAAAAGTGAACTGACTATCCATGTCAGGCACATGCAGTAAACATGGGTACCTACTTCTGAATTGTATAATACACATCTGAGATATTTCACTTTTCTGGACACTGGGAGAAGTCATTGACAAGCCATTCCAATGCCCCATAACCCTGCCTATAATAGACTCCTGGCAACCTGAGGCTTGCTGTTCAGTCAATGATATCTTAAATTCCAATTCTTAAAAAAAAAAAAAAAAAACTGTCCTCAAAAATGTCCTGACCATGCACTTTGGGAATTCCCACTTTGATGGGCTCCAAGCCCTTTGGGGCCTCCTTGGGAGGTAATGACAGCGTGTCTGATCTGTCCCTCCCCCACCCCCAGCAGCTTTCTCTCTGACCTTCTCAGAAAGATGGTAATCACTCATTTGAAAACCAAACCAAAACTCACCGTAGCCTCCCAACTGCTGATAACAAAGTTAAAAGACCATGTTTCTGGCTCTCCCTCTCTCTGCCAGGGAAGAAGGGTACATGGAAAGGACCTCCCACCGACTAGGAGTGAAAGAGAACTCTTCTTTCAGACTTACATTTTCCATCACACAGGTGAAATCTTCCCTGCTCTACAAGTCCCAGCAATGGGGCTGTGGAAAAAAGTGGGTTCGTTACTCAGAGGAGCCTGACTTTTCTGCAATTTCTCTTCTCCTTCTCTTTGGCATTTCAGTTTATGCATTATTCAAGATGCAAATACAAGAAAGGTAAAAAAACAAACAAGCAAAAAAGTCATCTTCTCCTCAGAGCTCCTTTGTAAGATCAAAAAGTTCTCAAGAATGAGCATCACTTTTGTTGAGTTTACACAAAAACACTCAGGCCTCTGGGTCAGACTGACTCTGTTCTAAAGTGGAAAGAGGCATCTCCACTAGGATGCTCTGAAAGCCCTCAGGAAAGAAATTGGGAAGACTTTCAATGGATCAACTCTTACATTCATGGATGGCCAAAAGTAAAATGATGTGATCTTGGGTAAATTATTTGGCCTATCTGAATGTTCAATTCTGTAACTTTCAAAGAGCATTGAAATGTATCTAAGAATACTGTGCTGACGGATATCTATTATGGAATGGTTCATTCTGATAAATGCAAGAAGACAAACTCGGTAGAAAAGTTTCCATGAGAATTTCAATTCTCAGGACAGGAGAATTTTACCCAAGGGAGCCAAGGAGATATTCAAATCACAAATGATTGAACCCTGGGAGGACATCAAAAGATTGTTCCCAAAGATAAGTTTCTCAGAACTAGCATCCTCCGAAATGCTCTGCCAACAAGTGTTCCATGGTCACAGAAGCTTAGAATAGTCAACAGGGAATAACCACTCTTGGAAATTCCCAAAGAACATCACTAAAGCTGACTTTGAAATGTCCCATCTTAACTCAACTTTCTTCACATCTTTGAACACTATGTTTTCAAAACTTATTTGACCACAGATATTAGGGGTTTAAAAGAAAATCATGTATAAAAATTTCATAGATGGGAAACATTGCAGAAGAGGAAATAAATTCACCTTGAAAGAAGGATGGATTCCCAAAACTGAACTTACTTCCTCAGCATGTAACTGATTTAAGGGTACAGCAATGTCGTTATTACGTGTCTGTCTAGAGCCTGCCAAGCTGAAGTAATAGCTAATGCATTTTTCCTTCTCTAATTGGCATTCTAAGCCTTGGCACCTGGTCCTTAATTCGAATCACAAGACTCACTCACAACCTCACTCCAATAAAGTGGTCTTACTGAAACCACTTCTCCATTTTGCATACATCCAGCCTCTAGACTTTTTTTTTTTTTTTTTAATATCCTTCTATCCCTGTAGTTCTTCCCCCAGAGACGGGTGACCACTCCTCCAACCATATTTCATAGAAACGAATATTTGTGTAGAACTCATTAGCCCCACTTCAGGTAGGGCAGCAGTCAATAAAAATAAAACTGCTGGGAAATCAGCAGCTATTTGAAGTCACCATTGTTTGAAAGACAGCTGATGGAACATGCAGCTGAGTAGGAAGGACTTACAATGGGAAATTGGGCTGAAAAACAAATTGGAGATGCCTTCCTTCTGCTCTGGAAATAAGCCCATTAAAATCCCATGAAGCTGACCTATGCAGCCTGGTTTGCCTATGCAGACTTGGTATAAACTGTTGCAGGCCCTGAGGTTCCTCAAGGCACCATTGTAGGTGGGTAACTTGTCTAGGTTTCCACAGTCCGTTCTCACATCAGCACACTGACACCATGCCCAGCTCACCACTAGAAGAAAAACGGCATACTTTTCTATTTCCATGGCATGTGACAGTTTTCAAGCACTACCCTCGTGATTTCCCATTGGATCTTAGCTCTGCAACTTTGAAGAAATGATTTTCCTCACTGAGCCTTAGTTTTTCTCATCTGCAGAATGAGAACAAGTGGGTCATGGGTTAGTGGGATTCCTTTCAGCTTTTCATTCATTTATCCAAGGTTTCCTGAGCATTTCCTAAGAGCCAAGCACAGTGTTGGGCACAGAGTGGGGGTTCTCATGGTCAGTAAAGGAGACAGATAATGGACAAGGTGAATTAACCAACAGACACATTACCAGATATACATTGCTTTAAATAAAACAAATAGGGGATTTCAAGGAGGAATAAGAGAGATGTCTGTAACTCCATAATGCTTCCAATACTCACAGACAGTATATAGAATGGGAATCTAAAACTCACTGAGATGTTCAGCAAGGGGCTTTCAGCCACACAGCAACCTCAGGTTCCTGTGTCCCAGACTATCACTACTCCCAGGGAGATAATTCACTTTTTGAAGCCCAGCAGGGAGGATGTACATTTTTTGAAACTATGCAACTGCGAACACTATGATTTAGAGGGGGTGAAAAAGAAAAGGAGAAAAGGAAAGGGGGAAAAAAAAGAAAAGACAAAATTGCTAACTAAAAAAAAAATTTAAAAAACAAAACAACCTTCCCCATCTACAATCTGGCTTGGCCTGACAGCCAGCTTGAAAATCTAGGGCAGAACACAAGGGACCTCCCACCAAGAACTATGGCTGATTATTCCATTTTACATTTTAAAAAAGAAAAGGAGAAGAAAAAAAAAAACCTCTCGGAAGTGCAAATGAGGATTGAATTGCAGTGAAACACAACAGGCCACCATCTCTGAGCAACAGGGATTTGGTTCTCTGTATGGAGATACAGTCTGACAAGACAAGTTCACTGCAGTTCACAACGCCGTTGAACGCCAAGGCCCAGGAGGTTCGCATCTGGGACTCAGCACACAAGCGTTATCACTGCTACAGCTGCAGGTAATTATTATTAATAATAATAGATAATATTTACATAGCCTGTTTCAACTAACGATCCAAAGACATATGATAATACCTACAAATTTCGGTGCACATGGCCACCCCCAACAACCTGCTGAGGGGATGGCTTTCCCATCAGCACAATGCAGATGACATGCAGCAATTATCGCCAGGCACTCTATCCTGGCAGCAGCTCAGGATGGAAAGCTAAAGGAGTGAAATTTAAATATTAATTTAGGCTTTTGAAAACCCATAGAATCAATCCTTAGGAAAAGTAATGTTCTTCTACATTTGTCAAAACCCCCAGAAAGTAAAGGAAGTCCTCATTTAACTTCATCAATAGGTTCTTGGAAATGGCCACTTTTGACAACTTCATGTGAAACATCTTATAACAAAGCCAGTTTTAACTTAGGCTAATTGATATCAATAAGAATTACGTTCCTACAGCTTATTTCTGGTCACAAAAACACCATAGTTCTAAATAAATGCCAAAATACTTCTAATATCAAACACTGAAATAAATGTAAGCTATCAATACATTTAAGAAAATGAATAAAATGAGTAAGATAGTTACTTACTCAGTTATGCCAGTTCAGGGTCATCGGTGACGGGTGTCTGTCCTGGCTACTCAGGACGCAAGGCCAGAACCAGCCCTGGACAGGACACACACACCCACACTCACTCACACTGGGACCATGTAGACATGCCAGTGAACCTAATATACACATCTTTGGGATGTGGGAGGAAACCTGAGTACCTGGAGAAAACACATGCAGACATGGGAAGAATATGCAAACTCCACATAGACAGTGGCTCTAACCAGGAATTGATTCTTTTCTCAATAACATTATAATGAAATGACATGGAACAAAACAATGTCATTCTAGAACCTGATGCAAAGGAGTGTGTTGTAATATAAACTAAGGATTTGGGGTGATAATGACGTGTCAATGTAGGCTCTTCTATTGTAACAAATGAACCACTCTGATGCCAGATATTGACAGTGGGGGAGACCCTATTTGTGTGGAAGGAGAAGGTATACGGAAATTCTCTGTACTGTAAGCCCAATTTTGCTGTGAATCTAAAACTGTTCTAAAAAACAAAATCCATTGAAAACAAAAAGAAAAGGCATAGCTCAGGCACGTTCTGCTTGAATCCCAAAATTAGTGCAGCTGCATGCATAGCTTTATTGTAGCACAACTCTCAGTTGCAGAGATATGGAACCAACCTAAATGCCCATAGACCAATGATTGGATAAAGAAATTGTAGTATATATACACCATAAAATATTACTCAACCATAGAAAAGAATGAAATAATGTCTTTTGCAGCAACTGGGATCTAGCTGGAGACCATTATTCTAAGTGAAGTAACTCAGGAATGAGAAACCAGATGCCATATGGTCTCACTTATAAGAAGGGAGGTGAGGGATACAAAAAAAAAAAAAAAGAAAGAAAACTATTTATTGGGGCCAGGTATGGTGGCTGACACTTGTAATCCCAGCACTTTGGGAGGCCTCGGCGGGCAGATCACTTGAGCTCAGGAGTTCGAGAACAGCCTGGCCAACGCAGTGAAACCCTGTCTCTACTAAAAGTACAAAAATTAGCCAGGTGCGGTGGCAGGCACCTATAATCCCAGCTACTCTGGAGGCTGAGGCAGGAAAACACTTGAACCCGGGAGACAGAGGATGCAGTGAGCTGAGATCATACCGCTGCACTCCAGTCTGGGTGACAGAGCGGGATTCCATCTAAAACAAAACAAAACAAAACAACAACAAAAACTGCTTATTGGGTAACTGGACATGGGGGCTTGTGCATACCTGTAATCCCAGCTGCTCGGGAGACTAGGGCAGGAGAATTGCTTAAACCCAGAAGGCGGAGGCTGCAGTGAGCAGAGATTGCGCCACTACACTCCAGCCTGAGTGACAGAGACTCTGTCTCAAAGAAAAAAAAAAAAAAAACACCACTACCTATTGGGTACAATGTACACTACCTGGGTGACAAGTGCACTAAAATCTCAGACTTCACCACTGTACAATTCATCCATGTAACCAAAAACCACTTGTACCCCAAAAGTTATCAAAGTTTTCAAAAATTAATAAAAAGTAAAATAAGTAGATCATGAGATTCAAGTGCAATGAGAGTGGTTGGAAAGTGGGCCCTAGGAGCACAGGTCAGGAGTTGGGAACGGAGGCAGGAAAGGGTAAGAAACAGTGAGAGTGCTTTGTAGAGCCAGTTAGCACCTGGAGCTCTAAGCCTCTAAGGAACTCAGGAGACAGTAAGGATCCTCCCCTCAGAATTATCCTGAGGAGCAAGGAAGCTGCAATATTTACCCAACAATTCTGTGTCCTTCATTGGTTGAGGCTGCTTCTAAAGCATCAACTCCCTAGAACTTCCAACTTGCCCCCACAGATCAAGAGCATTTCTGCAACCAGAAAAAAAAAAAAAAATCCTCAAGCAGAAAGCCATAAGTGTTCCCAGTAAGCTCAGTATAAAGGTGAATGCCACAGCTGGGGGAAGGGACAGACAGTATCTGCTATTCTGTTCAAGACCCAAATCATATCATCTACCCTACCTACTCTTGCCAATGAATGGGGCCAAGGGTCTGAGATGTCAGTAAAAGAAAAGAAAGTCTAGGCCCTTTTTCACCTGATAGAAAATGAAAAAGAAACACCTAAAACTGCAGATATCAGAAAAGTTGTTCCATATATACGATTACATATTGTCATACCTATCCAAAAAAGGCGATATATATTTGTTCTAGTAATTAACAAAGACCTCTGGTAAATAACTGACTTCATGCCATGTCTCAAACAGCAGTTGGCAGCACTGCACACAAAAATCCTCACCATGGAAATATTTGGATGTGTTTAAAGCATTTCAGATTTCTAGAAGATATGTGAGCCGCCATGGTGGCCCATAATGAGATTGGTCTCACGATGTCCCCTTAAAACAACCGTTTCCTTCGAGGAGGTAAACAGTAATGTAAAACATGTTGTTTTTGCTGTGAAGTTTTAAAGAACTGCAGTAACCACAATAATACTGAGGCTTTTTCCTTCATTAATATTCTAGTTAAATGCACACCAGTGACAAGCTGCTCAGCCTTATGATGTCCTGAGACAGTTTTTTTTTTAAGTCTTACATTGTCTGTTCCTTTGTGTGTTGAGCATGGAAAAGTAAAGAAAAGGTTTTTGTTACTAAGGAACACAACAAAAGAGATTTTGAAAGATTTATTCTACTTAAACATACATTTTATTTTAAAGAGTTAAGGTGCTACCCATGAAGAAACTATTTGATCCAAGGTTAAAGACAAGATTCCACGTTGAATGTGAAAGGGTAAAAGATGACATAACACCATCCTATAAGGTCTTCTATTCAAAAGCAATATTTTCTATCCCTTCCTCTCCCATTTCCCTACCCACTCCATCTCAATGCCACCAGACTGGTGCATAAATCAGAAACATTGGCATGTCAAGGAGACACAAAAAACAAATGCTGTGTAAGAGATGGTGGCCAGTGTTGAGTAGCCTAGAGGAAGAGAGAGGCTTGGAAATTCACATGATATTTGACACTTCTTAATGCAATTAGAAATATCTGGGTTTCTAAACTGCACTTTGTATAAGCAGATAAATCCTCCATGAAGAAATGCATTTCAACAGGGTCAGCTGTTTTGTGTCCTCTTTTCACCAATTTGATGGAATCATTTCCAACTTGGGCAAAGAACACTCTGCTCCCTTTTAAAGATTTAAATTTGTATATTGTATTAAGGTTTCCTTTTTGGTTTTGGTTTTTCTACTGTGAAGGCCAAGGATTCAACAGGAAATAAACAACCTTATAAGGGTCTGCCTTACAAACCTAAGCCTTCAAGAAGACAGTAAACATCTTAGTTACACTGTGTTTCTGTTTGAAGCCAGAGACTGGACACTACTTCTTTCCTGTTTATTTTCCTCAACAGTATTAAGCACGGTGCCTACCTCTATGGGCAAGCATGGAGGCCTTTCTCCATTTCAGAGTCAAGGTCTTAGAGTAAATAATTTAGACCATCCGTCTTATCCATCCATCCACCCATTCATCCATCCATTCATATGACAAATGTTTCTTGAGCATCCACTATAGGCCAAGCACCATTCATAGCATGAAGAAGACAACGTCTGCACTTCCATGGACTTTGCATGTGAGGCGCTCAAATCCCTTAGCAACAACAGTTCCTTTAGACTCTAAGACTGATGGTTCTTTTTTCATACTGGGGTAAAAAGGTACCCCAAACACTCAAAACCTCTCTCCCAGCTGTCTTGATGTCATTGCACACAACTCTGGCCCCTGTCTGCCCCTCCCATACATGTCCATCCATCCCTGGCCCTCACTGTTTGCTTACCCTGGAACCACATTGTTCCATGGCCCAGTAGATTCTCTGCTCTCCAAGGGACTCACCTAAGCACAGGCCTCAAATCCTTCCTGCAGCCCCTCTTCATTGGGCTTAAAGGAGGTTTCAAAGTTAGATAGACTTGGATTCACATGCAAAGTCAGCCACTGTCTAGCTGTGTATCCTCTGGGCAGTTATTTAACTTCACTGAGCTTACTTTCTTCTTCCTCCTTCAGAAAGGACAATCATACCAGCCTCATAGGTTTGCTGTGAGAATTAAAGAAAACAACATTTATGCATTTCACCTAGTTCCTATCACTTAGAATTCCCTTCGTTAACAGTGCTATTATTAACACGTACATTAGACAAAGAGATTAGTTCACATGTACTGACTGGTCCCTCAGTGGGTGCTAGCCACCTAGGATATCTATTCTTGGATCTCACTTATTATTTAACAAAGATTCATTGTTATGTGTAAGCTATTGTGACTGGGCTGGAATTAGTAAATCTAGATGTATAAATCATGTATTCTGTGCCAGGTTTTGGGTAAGCATATTACATCCATCATGCAATGGACTGAATGTTTGTGTCCCCCTAAAATTCCTATGTTAAAATACTAACTTCCAGTGTGATAGTATTAAGAGGTGAGGCCTTTAGAGGTAATTAGGTTGTGAGAGTGGAGCCCTCCTGAATGGGATTAGTGTCTTTATAAAAAGGAGCTCAGAAAGCTCTCTCATCCTCTTTCCATGTGAGGATGCAATGAGAAATTGGCAACCTGCAACCCAGAAGAGGTGCTTTCCCAGAACACAACCATTCTGGTGAGACAGCAAAGTGAAAAGGGCTCCCCAGAGAACCTCCAAATGGCCTGCACACTGGAAGGACAGGGCGGGCCTTGAGAAGTTCTTGATGTTTGCAGTGGGGAGGAGCCTAGCCTCTCCTGTTCCTGGGTGGTAACCTGGGATTCAGTTGGTGAGATGGGAGCCTGTTAACAGGAACCTCTCTCATTTTGCTGTGTTGTTTTCTCTTTTTCTTTTTCACCCAATAAATTTCGTAAACCCTCACCCTTCAAAGTGTCTACATGCCTAATCTTTCCTGGTCGTGTGACAGGAACCTGGATTTTTCCTACAACACTGGCCTCCTATCTCAGATTTCCAGTCTCCAGAACTGTAAGAAATACATTTCTGTTATTTCAGCTACCCAGTCATTTATTTTTGCAGCCCAAGCTGACTAAGACTCACCATCTCACTAAAATCACAGAGGTCATGCTTATCCCTATTTTGCAGATGAGCATACTGAGACTCAGAGAAGATTAGGGAACTCGACCAAAGCAGTCCATTGGCTAAAAGTAGCACATCCAGAGTTTTAACCCACAGCTACCTGACTACCCAGCAAGCATGTCAGTCTCACCACCACAAAATCGCACATATGCACTCCTTAGCTCATGATCTGAGCAAACTCAACCCAAGAAAATGAATATTGAGAGGAGTCCCAATTGTAGCCTAAGTCCTTAGGCCTCAATCTGAAGGAAATTGAACTGAATTGGAAGAAACGAGGCTTCAACCACAAGAAAATTTTATTTAAAATTGAAAGGTAATCGTTTTGGATTTCTTCAGGCCACATCTCTCTAGGTCCTTTATTTATGATATAGGTAAGGGTAGAAAGAGCTAGTAGATAGAAATCTGCCAGTAAAAATGATATCTAGCTGTGCTTCAATCAACTGCATGTCTATGTTACAGGATTTCTCAGCAGTTATTGGCAGAAGAGAACATTTTCTCTTTTGTAGTCTATACATTAGATGTGAATTGAAGTGACTTAGACTCAAAGCTGTCCTTTGGAGAGAGAATGACATGGTGTGGAACCACAAAGTCATTTCATATTATCAAAGGCCACATCTGTTTTCCATTAAGAAGCAGGCCAGACAACTAACAAAAGGTAGAGTTGTTTTCTTGATGGTGATATCTTGTCTAGACTCCAGAAAACTCTCCTCTATCCTGATTCTATGGGGTCTCTTAAACTCCAACTCTCATCCTGTTCCTAAACCAGTCACTTTTTTTGGAACTCACCCCCACCATTTTCCTCCACAATAAGTATTAGAGTCTAATCTTCTGCTGAATTCTCTTTCAGATGTTACTGTGCTTCTATCCCTGGCACCACCTCCTTCCTAATTAATGGCCTCTGTTTTTGAACTTTATTTTGCTACCCACTGGCTCCTGCAGAACTCTTGTATGGCTGGCTTCCCACTGTGTTTTAAGACACTGTCTCTGGTCTCAGTCCCAGCCCTACCGTGGATCATTTCTTCAGTTAAAGTTAAAGAAATATGAGAATTGTTTGAAATAACTGGGATATACTACCTGGAGAAAAGAAGATCCAAGGAGCCCATATCAAATGTCTAAGGCTCCTAGATAATCAAAATCTAGAAGAAAGTCTAGATTTATTATGTGGCTCCAGACAGGATATTAGAACAAACGGGAATATCAAGAACTTTCTAACAATTGTGGTTGTCCAACAGTGGAATATGCTGCCACTCTAAGTCATATATTTTCTATAATTGAGCATACTCAAGCCGAAGTGTAATGACTACTTCTTGGGAATGTAGTAGAAGTGATTCTTGAATCAAATAAGAGCTGGTCTGAGTACAGCTAAGGCCCTGCTGACTTCTCAAGTCAGCAAAATTGAGATATCAAATTGGTCTTCACAGCCAACTGATGCAAGTACAGCTCCCAATAAAACCCCCTATTAGCACAACATTTCTTGAATTATCTGTTGTTTTTTCATGAAGTTCCTTCAGAACGCTAGTTCGATCACCACACACATTTCTAAGACAAGAATTATTGTGAAATGAGTGGAAACTCACATTGCTCTCCAAAACACAGACAAGTACTTCTGTGTCAGTTTCAAGAAGGATGGAGCAAGAGAGTCCCATAAGGACTCACTGTTAGAATCTGAGGAGAAAGATCTTGATTATCAAAAACTGAATCCTAGCTGTTCTAGAAGAGGGCAGTTTGTTTGTGGCTTGTTTTCCACCTCCAGTGGAAAACGTTTTTTTTGTTTGTTTGTTTGTTTCAAGTTACAATCATTTAAAATGTCAAAACTATCTTCATAACACACAACCTGAGGCTATATTCTGAAACCAAGTGAAATTCCATGGAAACCATTTACAGTGCTCAGTAGATTGGGAAGCCTCTCTTAAGTAATCTCCCCTCGCCCAGAGAATTTAAAACACAAGTGGAAACACTTCTCTTTTGTTAATCACTCAACTTGATTACCTCCACCCAGACTGAAACACAAAAACACCTCTGCCTTCAATATGCTCAAAATGATTCTTCAAGCTATGAGTTGAGATATTTCACGGCAAGGGCTTTTATCTCCATAAATTGTTTCCTGAACTACCCCAGAACTACCCCAATTCCATTTGAGGGAATATTACACAGCCAATAAACATGATGTTCACAAAGAGTTTCTAACAACAATACCAATGTTATTTTTGTCAAATTGAAACAAAGCAACTATTTCAAGTTTACTAGTGACAAAAGCCATGTGTAAAAAGACTGTAGACTCCAGGTCAGGATGCCTCAGTAAATCCACCCTTCAATCATCCCTCTGCTTTAAATGCACAAGACGACTGATAAAATATAAAAAATGAAAACCAACATGACATTGCTGGTTCAAAAACAAGACAAATACATTTGTAGAGTAAAGATGGGACAATAATGTAAGAGGATACGTAGGACAAAAGTCTCAGGACTGCAGGCTCTGAGCAAAAGGGTCCAAAACAAGTAGGTACTTAGACTGGGTCACAAGCTACGGTCAGTGTTTGAAGCCAAGGGCTGCAGTAGTTTCTCTCAGGTCCTTCACTCCAAAGGAGGCACAAAAATAAAAATGTCACAGGCCACCCTCTGTCTGAAACAAGTGCATTTCAGTAGATGCAAGTATAAAAAGGCAGGTGGAACCAGGCACCAATTCAAACCACCCTCTGTCTCTGTGATAGATCAGTGATATTCCCAGTATCACCTTGTATTAATTTTCTAAGGCTGACATGACAAAGTACCACAAACTAAGTGGCTTAAAACAATGAAAATTTGTTCTCTCACATTTCTGGAGGATAGATTCCCATAATCAAGGTGTTTGAAGAGACATACCTTCACCAAAAGCTTTAGGGAAAAAAATCTTTCTTCGCCTCTTTTAGCTTCTGATGGACCCAGGCATTCCTTGGTTTATGGCAGCATTGCTCCAATTTCTGCCTTGGTCTCACAGTACCATCTTCTGCTATGAGTGAGTCTCTGTATCTAAATGTCCCTCTTCTTTTTTCTCTTATAAAGACATCAGCCACTGGATTAGGGCTACTCCAATCTAATATAACCTCATCTTAATTTGACTATGTCTGCAAAGACCTTATTTCCAAATAAGGTCACATTACAGGTACATTACAGATACTTATCTTCTTGGGGACCCAATTTGACCCACAACACACTCTGAAGCAGAAATCCCCCCACTTCCTTTATCAGACCTGGCTCTGGACTGGGGCCTGAGAGAAATGGATGAAGGAAACCACAAAACACCGGAAAGAAACAAAAATAATTAAAATCCTCCTTAGTCAAAATGAGCACAGAAATAAGAATTCCAAAATGCGTGAGGAACTATAATAAGAATGTCAAAATGTGTGAGGAACTAGAAAGCCACAAAAGAAAGTCAAAAAATGGATAATTTGAACACAAATTCACTCCATCGTAAAACTGATTTCACAGAAATATCAGACCAAGACTTTAAAATGAAGTATATATGTTAAAGAGGATAAAAGAAACCATAATGTTGATTTAAAAGAACAAGGAATCATTAAGCAGGAAGAAATCAAACAAGAACAAGAGGCTGTGAAAAAGGCCAATGTATCCTGAAAAATAAAATTGTGTTGATATAAAGGTGACAGATGACAGGAAAAATTCTGGACTGTTCCTAGTTAAAAAGAGAGTTCATTAAAAGTCCTGAGGAAGCCATCCAGAATAAGACACAGGGAGACAAAGCAATTGTTTTTTAATTAGAAAGACAATGAAGACACATGGAAAAGAGAATGAGAGTCTCCAATATTTAATTAAAAAGCATCCACAAAGTAGAGAATGGAGGAACTGGCAAAGATGCATTTTTTTTTTTTTTTTTTTTTGAGACAGGGTCTCACTCTGTCACACAGGTTGTAGAGCAGTGATGTGATCATAAATCACTGCAGCCTCGACCTCCCCAGGCTCAGGTGATCCTCCCACCTCAGCCTCCTGAGTAGATAGGACTACAGGTGCTTGCCCCATACCTGGTTAATTTTTTTTTTTTTTTTTTTTTTTTTTTTTTGGAGAGACTGGTCTCACTATGTTGCCCAGGCTGGCCTCGAACTCCTGGCTCAAGAGATCCACCCAACTCGGCCTCCCAAAGTGCTGGAATCACAGGTGTGAGTCACCATGCCCAACCAAAGATGCAATATTTAAAATGATACTTGCTGAGCATTTCAAAATGAGAGAACAATGTGAGTTCTCAGAGCAATCATGTCTTCTGATAAATAAAAAATCTATATTGGCAAGACATGAAGCAGTGGTTCTTAACGTTTTTGGCAACAGGGATTGGTTTCATGGAAGACAATTTTTCCACTGGGAGAGTGCGGGGGGTGGTTTTGGGATGAAACGGTTCCACCTCAGTTCATCAAGCATTAGATTATCATAAGAAGTGTGCAACCTAGATCCCTTGCGTGCACAGTTCACAGTAGGGTTCGCGCTCCTGTGAGAATCTAATGCCTCCGCTGATTTGACAGGAAGCGGAGCTCAGGCATTAATGCTCACTTGCCCGCTGCTCACCTCCTGCGCTGTGGCTGAGTTCCTAACAGGCCACGGACCAGTACCTGTCCACAGCCAGGGGTTCGGGATCCCTGACATAAAGGATAAAGAAACATCCTCAAAAAGGACCAGAGAGAAGACAGAGATTACCCATAAATGAACAAAAATTAGTCCCTGAGAGGGCTTCCAAGTTGCAGTCATAGATGGCAAAGGTCACTGCAGTGGTACCACAGGGTGCTGAGGGAAAATAAGCATCTGGCCAGTCCTGGTGGCTCACGCCTGTATTCCCAGTAATTTGGGACGCCGAGGCAGGCAGATCACCTGAGGTCAGGAGTTCGAGACCAGCCTGACCAACATGGTGAAACCCATCTCCGTAGAAAATATAAATATTAGCTTGGTGTGGTGGCATGCACCTGTAATGCCAAGTACCTGGGAGGCTGAGGCATGAGAACTGCTTGAACTTGAGAGGAGAAGGTTGCAGTGAGCCGCAGTCACACCATTCCACTCCAGCCTGACTGACAGAGAAGGACTGCATCCCAAAAAAAGAAAAAGAAAGAAATAATAAAAAAGAAGAAGAAGAAAAAAAGAAAAGAAGCATCTATCTAGAATTCTATACCCAGTTAAACCCTGGTTCAAATGTGATAGCAAAATAAATATTTTTATACACATAAAAGACCAAGAGAGTTTAACACCCAAAGACATTTTCTAAAAGAACTGTTAAACAATGCACTTTAACAAAAAGAAAGATAAACCCATAGGGAGGAAAGAGAGGAAAGAAAACACAGTGAACAGACAAAAGATTTGTTAATATCAGTCAATGAAACTAACTACAGGCTGTAAACAATAATCACTATTTTTTATATTTAAAAGGCATAAAACTACAACTCTAAGCAACTATGACAGGAAAGTGAGATGTTCAATGAGTAGTTATGGTGTGGTAGGAGTCTGAGAAGAAAGAAGAAATACTAAAGAGCCATAGGATCACTAAGTATGCATGGAAAAAAGACTGGAACGAAATGCAATAAATGAGCCAGATGCAGTGGCTCACACCTATAATCCCAACACTTTGGGAGACTGAGGCAGGAGGATCTCTTGAGGCCAGGAGTTTGAGAATAGCCCTGGCAGCATAACAAGACCTCTATCTCTACAAAAATAAAAAAATTAGGCCAGGTGTGGCAGCTCATACCTGTAATCCCAGCACTTTGGGAGACTGAGATGGGTGGATCACTTGAGGTCAGGAGTTCAAGACCAGCCTGGCCAAAATGGCGAAACTCCGTCTCTACTAAAAATACCAAAATTAGCCATACGTAGTGGCATGTGCCTGTAATCCCAGCTACTCAGGAGGCTGGGACAGGAGAATTTCTGGAACCCAGGAGGCAGAGGTTGCAGTGAGCTGAGATTGTGCCACTGCACTCCAACCTGGATGACAGAGCAAAACTCCATCTCAAAAAATAAAAATAAAAAATACAATAAAATAAAATACATTAGCTAGGCATGGTGGCATGCACCTGTAATCCCAGCTACTCAGGAGACTGAGATGGGAGGATCCCATGAGCCCAGGAGTTCAAGGCTGCTGTGAGCTATGATCATGCCACTGCACTACAGCCTGGGCAACAGAGCAAGACCCTGTCTCAAAAAATAAAACAGAAATAGAAAAAGTGTTAATGATTGTCTCAGAGAAATTATATAATGAGTATTTTTTCTTTCCTTTTTATTCTCCTCTGTATTAAATTTTCTAAAATACATATATAGACCTTTTATGAAAAAAATGTAATCATCTCTATTAAATCTGCTCATATCACCTCTTCTCTTTTCTTCCCTTAATCCTGAAGAAATGTCTACTCCTTAAAGTGACATTGTTAGCAATACTAGCACTGGGTAGTCAAGCAGCATCTAGAACGTTCTCAAGATAATCTGACCATTTTGCATTGCTGTGCTGGATTGGTGTCTTAGTCGGCTCAGGCTGGTATAACAAAATACCACAGGCTGGGTGGCTTAGTAGAAATTTATTTCTCACAGTTCTATAGGCTAGGAAGCCCAAGACAAGGTCTGGTTGGTTCAGTTCCTGGTAGGGGCTCTCTTCATGGCTTGCAGATGGCCGCCTTCTAGCTGTGTCCTCACTTGGCCTTTCATGCTGAGTGCGTGTGGAGAAAGAGAAAGAGAGCTCTTTTTCCCTCTGCTTATAAGGCCACTAATCCTACTGGATTAGTACTCCACCCTTATAATCTAGTGTAACCTTAATTACCTCTAAAAGCCCTATCACCAAGTACCATCACATAGGGCTTCGGCATATAAATTTGGAGGAGTACAATTCAGTCCAAGCAGCTGGTATCCTGAAGATCTGCCTAATCCCATCATCTACTGTCACTCCAAGAACCTACACAGAAAGTCCTCACTGATTCAATATAACTGCCCAAAGATCCACCTTGAATGGATGGAAGGATAGTTAGTCTTTTTAAAAGGAAAGAAAGTAGTCAGATGCCGATAATCTCAGTGCTTTAGAAAGCTGAGATGGGAGGATTGTTTGAGGCTAGAAGTTCAATACCAGCCTGGGCCACATAATGAGACCCCATCTCTATTAAGTAAAATAAAATAAATAAAATGCAGTTTTATGACATTTAAACACATTTCTAATGTAAACTAGTGTATTAGTCTGTTCTCACACTGCTAATAAAGACATACATAAGACTGGGTAATTTATAAAAGAAAGAGATTTAACTGACTCACAGTTCAGCATGGCTGGGGAGGCCTCACAATCATGGCAGAAGGTGAATGAGGAGCAAAATCATGTCTCTTACATGGTGGCAGGCAAGAGAGAGTGTGTGCAGGGGAACTCCCCTTTATAAAACCATCAGATCTCGTGAGATTTATTTACTATCACAAGAACAGCAAAGGAAAGACTTGCCCCCATGATTCAATTACCTCCCACCGGGAACCTCCCTTGACACTTGGGAATTATGGAAGCTTTGGGTGGGGACACAGCCAAACCATATCAACTAGCAAATAACAAACTGTCATCAAGAAAGGTAGCACTACCAGTCCTAACAGGAGTGAATGCAATGGGTAGCTTCTCTGATACACACATCTTTGTGCAACAGAAAACTAAATACTAGCATGTTTCAGGTGGCAATAAGTCTTTTAAAAGAAAATAGAGCAGAGGATTTCGATATTATACCTGGTGATCTGGTAGGCAAAGGCGTGAAGGGGTGAGGGGCACAGAGCAATTCATACGGATATTTGATGAAAAGCATTCCAAGCAGAAGGTACAGCACCAGTAAAGCATTTGCTTGGCATGTTTGAGAAAAAGCAAGCAGACTCATGTAGCTGGAATGAAGTGATTAAGGAAGACAGGATGAGTACATGGAGCCAGGTGCCATAGAGTTCTAAAGACCTTTGGAAAGAATTTGGCTTTTATTCTAAGTGAAATGGTGAGCCATTATGGAGGGACATGATATGATCTAAGTTACCAAACGATGTCCCTGACTTTGTGCTGAAAATAGACTTCCTGGGGCAAGGGTGGAAGCAGTGATCACCTAAGGAACATTACAATAATCCAAGGGCAAATGATAGTGACTTAGACATGGGCTGTATTAGTCCATTCTCACACTGCTACAGAGAAATACCTGAGACTGGGTGACGTATAAAGGAAAGAGGTTTAACCGATTCACAGTTCTGCATGACTGGGGAGGCCTCAGGAAACTTACAATCATGGCAGAAGGTGAAGGGAAAGCAAGGCACGTCTTATGTGGCAGCAAAAGAGAGAGACAGAGAGTGAGCAAAGGTGAAGTGCAGCAAGAGAGAGAGACAGAGAGCGAGCAAAGGTGAAGTGCAGCAAGAGAGAGAGACAGAGAGCGAGCAAAGGGGAAGTGCCACATTTTAGAACTATCAGCTCTCATGAAAACTTACTATCACAAGAACAGCAAAGGGAAAATCACCCTTACAATTCAATCACCTCCCACCCAGTTCCCTCTCTTGACACATGGGGTGACAATTCAAGAAGAGATTTGGGTGGAGACATAGAGCCAAACCAAATCATGGGTATATCAATGGAAGTTTGAAAAGTGGTTGGGTTCTAGACATATTCTGAAGCTAGAGGTAAGGTGTTTGCTGATGGGCTGTGAGAGAAAGGCTTATTTCCACACTTGTTATTTCCACACAAACTGCCTCACCCTTCTGGAACACAACTAGAGTTCATTCTTACACATCTTCCTAGTGCAAAAGCCATGCCTATTGGCAGGGGCAGCCCCCTTCTATGCACCTCTGGGATTCAGAACCTGCCTACTCCTCCATCCAGTCCCGCTTGAGGAGAGAGCAGAGACAGACTTGAGGAAAAAGCCTTGAAGAAGTGTGAACTTTGACTTGAGAAATATCATTCGCTGAATGTAAAGAAAGCATTAAAAGCCAACCCTACCTCTTCAATTGCTTTTATTCAAATCCACAGAGGTTCTGAAGGGAAATTCTACTCTCTGGTGTTCCCTGCATAACATCCTCGTCTCCTCCATCTCCACCCCTGCATAATAATCAAATATTTGCCAAGAGGAAGAAGAGAATTGTGCAACTAAACACAATATACTCTTTGAAAACTTTATCCCTTTCCATGTTTCTCTAAAAGACACATTGCATGCATCTGCCTTACCAAGCCTATTCATAGGCACTAATTATTCTGGCAGGAGAACTTAAAAAAAAAAAAAAACACTGGCTCCATTCCTATCTGGTGTGAGCCTCTAAGTTTCTTTTTCCTTACTAAACACTCTGGCTAACTAAGGAAGGGAATCTTTTACCCCAAACCCCAAGTCAGATCTCAGTAGTTTGAACAAAATTTATATTCTAAAGAAAAAAAATCACACCATCGTGCTGTATCTCTTTCATCTGAAAGCATGCCCTAAAATGGACCAACTAGCCAACCAGTTTAATATTTCAGGGGAAAAATAAATAAAATACAAAGAGCCATTCTAGATAAGTTGGGTGGGTTTTGAGGGGAATTACTCTAGGTTGCTGGCAGGCTGCCACTCTGTGTTCATTTTTACATGTTTAAACAGTACTTACCCAATGCTCTCCTTAATCCCATTAAATGAAAACATTTTCTAATTTTAAAATTAAATTTCCTGTATTTCCTGATAGGCTTCCAAGTTATTCTCCTTCCCTCCTCCTCTCTGAGTCCCTTGGTATTTCTACAAGAAGAGGGGCATTAGCCTTCTGGACAGATTCCAGTTGGCACAATTGCCCTCAGCCTCGTTTGACTCCCTTGGGGTTTTCCTTTGGACAGATCGGTTCCTCACTTCCTGTTCTAAAACAGTGGAAGCGTTGCCCTAAAGCATGTGGCTCATGGCTGTAACCTTCCCCTCCCCCCACCACATGAGGGCATACTTCAGTCATTTACTCTTCAATAATCTAAGCATGGTACTCCAAACTTCTTTGATTACTTACCCCAAACCTAAGTAGATTTTGAGCACACACCTTCAATATGCATATATTTATGAACTATGCCTTTTTGATACTATACAAATAAGTTGCATAATTTTGTAAAAATATGACCAAAAATAGAAATTAAAATAAGAAATATTCTTTTAATAGTTTACATTTTAACAATAGAACAAAATAATTAAATTATTATTATAATATTTTAGTGCAAAGTGACAGAATATCTGGCAGCACCTTAAAAATCTCGGTGATGACACAATTCAATGATGCATTTTTCAGAGCTAAGAAGGATGACTCCCACAGATTGTACTTTCCAGTGGAAGATAGTCATCACTGGCTACACTTATATTGCTATGCTTATGTATTAAGCATAAATTATGCTATGCTGTTGGTTGAAATTCATCTGGTAAGTAAGTTTCCATCTGCTACATGCTACTCATTTTTGCTTGCAAACTAACTGGAAGATGCTTGATTCTGGATTTCCTGTTTTTTAATGTGCAGATATAAAAGTCTCTGTAGGCAAATATGTAATTGTTTTTGAAGACAAAAACACATAAAGCACAACCTAGTTTCTTTTTTTTAATATATACTTTAAGTTCTAGGGTACACATGCACAACATGCAGGTTTGTTACATATGTATACATCTACCATGTTGGTGTGCTGCATCCATTAACTTGTCATTTACATTAGGTATGTCTCCTAATGCTATGCCTCCCCCCTCCCCTCACCCCATGACAGGCCCTAGTGTGTGATGTTCCCCTTCCTGTGTCCAAGTGATCTCATTGTTCAATTCCCACCTATGAGTGAGAACATGCGGTGTTTGGTTTTTTGTCCTTGCGATAGTTTGCTGAGAATGATGGTTTCCAGTTTCATCCATGTCCCTACAAAGGACATGAATTCATCCTTTTT
>NW_016803416.1:177355-184807 GCF_001698545.2 Rhinopithecus bieti
CAGTGGCCGGATCTCAGCTCACTGCAAGCTCCGCCTCCCGGGTTTACGCCATTCTCCTGCCTCAGCCTCCCGAGTAGCTGGGACTACAGGCGCCCGCCACCTCGCCCGGCTAGTTTTTTTGTATTTTTTAGTAGAGACGGGGTTTCACCGTGTTAGCCAGGATGGTCTCGATCTCCTGACCTCGTGATCCGCCCGTCTCGGCCTCCCAAAGTGCTGGGATTACAGGCTTGAGCCACCGGGCCCGGCCCAAATTCATCCTTTTTTATGGCTGCATAGTATTCCGTGGTGTATATGTGCCACATTTTCTTAAGCACAACCTAGTTTCTAAAGTTGCATCTTTAACGTTCTTTCTTCATAACAAGAATTTATTTTGAAATGCAGTATTTCTTAATTATTGTCCAAACACCACATTTATCTGACGGGACAGTGCTATGGTTTAACTGTGTATCCCCTCCAAAATTTCTGTTGAACTTTAATTCTTTTTGTAGTGATATTAAGAAGTGGGACAGGCCAGGCGCGGTGGCTCAAGCCTGTAATCCCAGCACTTTGGGAGGCCGAGACGGGCGGATCACGAGGTCAGGAGATCGAGACCATCCTGGCTAACATGGTGAAACCCCGTCTCTACTAAAAAATACAAAAAATCTAGCCGGGCGAGGTGGCAGGCGCCTGTAGTCCCAGCTACTCGGGAGGCTGAGGCAGGAGAATGGCGTAAACCCGGGAGGCGGAGCTTGCAGTGAGCTGAGATCCGGCCACTGCACTCCAGCCTGGGCGACAGAGCGAGACTCCGTCTCAAAAAAAAAAAAAAAAAAAAAAAAAAAGAAGTGGGACATTCAGGAAAGTGATTAAGTCCTGAGGGCTTCACTCTCATGAATGGATGAATGCTCTTATAAAAGAGGCTTCAGAGAGAGTTCACTCCTTTTTGTCCTTCTACCTCTTGCCCTGTGAGAATGCAACATTCCTCCCCTTCAGAGGACACAGTAATAGGCGTCATCTTGGAAGCAGAGACCAGGCCTTCACCAGACATTGAACCTTTCAGCACCTTCATCTTGGACTTCCAGTCTCCTCAACTGTAGAAATAAATTTCTGTTCTTTATAAATTACCTAGGATAAGGTATTTGTAATAGCAGCATGAATGGACTGAGACAAACAGATTATACATTTTTTCCAAAAAAAAAAAAACTCTCTTGGGTAGCATTCTAGTGAGACCCACTCAGTATCAATTCAGAGTATTTGTGATTTTAAAAAGTTAAAAATCAGCAATTTATCTTTAAGTTTGCTAACTCAAGAAATTTGTCATAAGATCGTAGTTGTCCCGTGCAGTACAAAATATGGACACTCACCAAGTCAATATAAAATGTTAAATTTCTATTCTGTTATATTTTCCAGAGGAACAAAACCAATAAGACATACAGAGAAATAGAGAGAGAGAGAATTTTAAGGATTTGGCTTACACAGTTGTGGGATTGGCAGGTCTGAAACTCATAGAGCAGGCCAACAGGCTGAACATTTAGGTAAGGTTGATGTTATTCCCTTAAGTCTGAATTCCACAGGGCAGCAGCTTGGAAGCTCAGGAAGGATTTTTATGTCACAGTCTTGAGGCAGAGTTTTTCCTTTGGAAAATCTCAGCCTTTACCTTTATGGGCATTAACTGAACGGATAAGACCCACATCCCTCATGGAGGGTAATCTGTTTTATTCAGATTCTACTGATTTAAATATTAATCACCTCTAAAACATACCCTCATACTATCATCTAGACCAGTGTTTGATGAAACAACTGAGCACCA
This sequence comes from Rhinopithecus bieti, assembly GCF_001698545.2. Taxonomy (NCBI): domain Eukaryota; kingdom Metazoa; phylum Chordata; class Mammalia; order Primates; family Cercopithecidae; genus Rhinopithecus; species Rhinopithecus bieti. The sequence continues at coordinate 179,142 of NW_016803416.1, forward strand.
TTGCTCAATTGATATATAAAATGATCATCGTATGTGTAGAAGTCCTTTAAAAAAAAAAAAAGTTTATTTATTTTTTTGAGATAGAGTTTTTCTCTTGTCGCCCAGGCTGGAGTGCAATGGCGGGATCTCAGCTCACTGCAACCGCCGCCTCCCGAGTAGCTGGGATTACAGGTGCCTGCCACCATGCCCTACTAGTATTTGTATTTTTAGTAGAGACGGGGTTTCACCATGTTGGCCAGGCTGGTCTCAAACTCCTGACCTCAAGTGATCCGCCCATCTCAGCCTCTCAAAGTGCTGGGATTACAGGTGTGAGCCACTGTGCCCAGCCTAAATTTTTGTTTATCTAGAGACAGAGTCTCACTCTGTCACTCAGGCTGGAATACAATGATGCAATCATATCTCACTGCAACCTCCAACTCCTGGGCTTAAGCAGTCCTCCTATCTCAGCCTCATTTGTGGCTGGGACTACAGATGTGCACGACAATACCCAGCTATTTTTTTTTCTTTTTTTTGAGACAGAGTCTTGCTCCATCACCCAGGTTGGAGTGTAGTGGCACGACCACGGCTCACTGCAGCTTTAGCCTCCTGGGCTCAAGCAATCCTCCCACCTCAGCATCCCAAGCAGCTGGGACTACAATTGTGCATCACCATGCCCGGCTAATTTTTGTGTTTATTGTAGAGGTGTGGTCTCACTATGTTACCCAGCCTAGTCTAAAACTCTTGGACTCAAGTGATCCTCATGCTTCGGCCTCCCAGAGCACTGAGATTACAAGGGTGAGCCACTGCCCTCGGCCTCTTTTTAAAAATAAATGTATGTGTGTGATTTTAGAAATGTAAACACTTTCATAAAATCCATGCAATTAAAATGCATCATTTGGCAACCCTCTGGAAGCAATTAAGGCCACCATTGTCAACCATCTGCATTGAGAAGTTTCCAGTCTCATTCAAGATGCCATAACCGTCACATGTAACCTGTGACTATACGACCTAAGTGTGCAGAGCCAAGCTATGTACTGAATGTAAGTAATGTTCACTTTCTCTCTTAATTTTTTAGATCAAAAAATGTAAACAGAAATTGAAAAATACTCTTATACATGTCCATCTAGAATGCACTGGTCTTAAGCATGAGGAACCTATGAGGAAGAAGATCTCAGACCAATAATTTCAAACTTTAGAACACCAAAAAAATCACCTAAAAATTATAATAATACATATTTCTGTAAAAAAAAATTGTACCCCATAAACATGTACAAATATGCATTAATTTTTAAAAATTAAAAAAAAATAATGTCTATTTCTAGAATAGAGATACTAAAATTCTGAGTCAAGAGAACTGGGGTATGTCCCAGGGATCTGCGTTTTTTTTTAGATGGAGTCCCCCTCTGTTGCGCCCAGGCTGGAGTGTAGTGGCATGATCTTGGCTCATTGCAACCTCCACCTCCTGGTTTAAGTGATTCTACTTCCTCAGCCTCCCCAGTAGCTGGGATTACAGGCATGCGCCACCACGCCCGGCTAATATTTTTTATTCCTTTTTTTAGTAGAGACAGAGTTTTGCCATGTTGGCCAGGCTGGTCTCAAACTCCCGACCTCAGGTGATCTGTCTGTCTCGGCCTCCGAAAGTGCTGGGATTATAGGCATGAGCCACCACACCCACCCAGGATCTTCATTTTCAACCACTGCCCTAGGGATTCTGATAAAACTGTGTGGTCCAGCCATCACCCTCAGCCTGCATTGTTATAGACTGAGAACTTAACAGCAAGCTCTGATTGAGTGTCCGCTAAGGCACTGCGCCAGGAGAACATGATGCATTGCCTCCCCTCCAAAGACCTCAACTGGGACTACTCTCAAAGAATTAAGTTTTATGGGATTCTTGTCTTTTTTAAAGCACAAGCCATCGTGAAGAAAACTAGTAAGTAATCTTTTGGAATGGAAGTCTAAAAGGTGGCAATTGTTTAGTAAAAATATTTCTCACTTTTCCACCCTTCTGTGCAGCAGCCAGAGAAAGTGCCCTGGTCAAGGACAGAAAACCTGGCTTTCAGTCTCTGCTCTGCCACCAACTAGCAATGTGACCTTCAGCCAGTTATTAAATCTTTTTATATCTCAGCTTCCCCAAATATAAAGTGAGGGGGTTGTGCTAGATTATTTATACAGTCTCTTCCAACTCAAACAGTCTAAGACTCTGCCTGCACTTGAGAAATCAGTGTAGATCTTTCCTCCTAACAAAGCAAGATACATTTTCAAATAATCAAAAAGATAGATGTCTTCACTTGAAATTTGTACTCTTCATTCATTCAATTCAAGTTTATCTGATTGGTTTAAAATGAACCAGGCTAGCAATGCAGGTCTGGCCTATTTCAATAGGGCCCCTGTTTTTCAGAGTTCAACCATGTCTCAGTCAAATCTATGTGGAATAAAGTGGAAAAGTGCAAACTACTCAAGGCCAATCTAATTCACCAGCCTAAGGTGTGGATACTTTGTTCTGAGTTAACCCCATGCCAAAATAGGTGAGCTTTATCAATTCCATGGGGGGTAAAAATCACCCCAAATTTTTTAACATCCTAGATATAAAGCTACCTCATACATTAAATTGTTTTTTAATAAAAATAATCTTTCAATAATGGGCCCATTTGTCCCACCATGCACATGCATTTTAACCTTTCTGCTATTATTTGCAGAATTATATAAAATGCTCCATATAAATAAAGACTCATCAGGCTGTCTTTGTACTTACAAGCAGCAGCCCAGAACAAACTTTTAAAGTGAGCAATTTGTCTCCAACATTCTTCCATTTTTTACCACACTCCAATAATAATAGCTATTATTATTATTATTATTATTATTATTATTATAAATACAACCTGTCTGGTTAGTCCTTAAATGATGTAAGGCACTTTCATTTGGTTCTGACAGCTACCCTGTGAGTTAAGCAGAGGAGATACTATCTTCATTTTACAGATAAGAAAGCTAAGTTGCAGAGAAGTGGCTTATCTGAAGTTACATAGCAAAGAAGCAACCTCTGACTTGCACACAGCTTCCCTGACCCCAAGAATTAATGGAGTCCCATGGTCATGGTGCCCCTGGCTGACTAGTTCATGCATCTGTCCCCACCAGCATTTCTGCCAATGTGAAACCTGCCTTCACATCCAGACTCACTTCTTCTTTGTCCCATTCCTTACAGTCCTTCTTTCTGAGGCCAAATAACTAAGTGAATCCTTACTAAAATGTGAATGGAGACCACTGAGTTTGCATTTTTCTCCACCTAGATAACATTAAAAAATCTAACAAGGGCTGTCTGAAGATCGTGTCTTCACTCAGAGTGCTGTATTCTAATGGCAGAAAACTTCTAGGCCAATTAGGAGCTGGAAAGGACACATACTTTAGAGCAAGGGAGCTTTTGTTAGTGCTTGAGTTATAGTCACAAAGGTACACGACTTACCCTAATATTGCCTCATGAAGGCAGACCTACCAGGCAAACATTAGTACAGATAATGTCCCATATCACTCAAACCCCAATTCTGTGTTCTGTAAGTCAACAATTATTGAACACCAACTACCTATAAAGCAATGGCCCACATGCTACTGAAAGTCAAGCAGCTAAAGAGTAAAAGTTTTCATCAGCTACATCCAAAGAAGTTGTTTAACAATATTGCAGGAAAAATGAGAGCGTTAAGAGTTTGTAAACAATAGGAAAATGCCATTATTAGCATTAACACGTTCTGACAAAATAAGAGGCAAAATAAGATTCCCTCCCAAAGCTGTAACTTGGGCAGAATATGAGATGCAATGAAGAGCATAGAGACAGCAGGCAGAGAGCCCACAGAGAGAGACAATAAACTGCAGGGCCTCAAGGGAGAGGCCACAGCTGGAAAAGAAATAATTAGTGGAAGCATTAAGCAATGAAAACTGGAGGAAAGAAGCTTCTTTTCAACAGAATTGATTTGATAAAGCTCTTGTACTTAAAGTATCAACTTTAAACAATAGTAAACCAAGAGACTGAGAACTAACTTCCAGTAGTTATAAAGGTGCCAACACAAAAAGCAAGCCTGATCTAGGTATCATAAAATATGTAGAAGGGGGTCTGTAGAATTTGGATCCCAAAGAAAAGAAATCTAGACTTAGAACAGAATAAACCCAATTCTTAGAAGAACTGCCTATGGGCTAAGGGCTTTCACCAGATTCACAGTGAGAAAAACTTGGAAATTTATATCAAGCCCTCATTGTAATTGTACCTAATGATGCTTGCATTAATATACAGCAAATTGTATACATTTTCTATGACATTATATAGGGCCCTGTATGAAAGAAGCCTTTCAATTAATGTCATTGATAGATCTCAGGACTAGATAGATTTTATCTGGCTACGGCAGCTCAGAATTTAAAACCCCGAAACACTTGAACAGTCGCGTCTCAAAAGAGAATATCAAAAAAGCCAATAAACATATGAAAAGATGCTCAACTTCATCAGTCATTAGGAAAAAAAAAAAAAAGCTAATTAACACCATAATGAGATACGTGACACACTCACCAGAATGGTGAACATGGAGAAGACTAGTCATACCAAGGGTCAGCAAGAATGCAAAACAGCAAGAATTGTCTTACGCTATGATGGGAGTGTAAATTGGAAAACTTTTTGCAGCGCTTATTAAAGCTAAATATGCTTGTGTCCTGTAATCCAATAACTCTCTTCTGGTTATAGTTCCTACAGAAAAGAGTGTACATGTCCACTCTCTTAGTTCATTTTGTGCTGCTATAACAGAATACCTGAGACTGGGTAATTTGTAATGAACAGAAATTTACTGGATTTGTAGTATGAAGGCTGAGAAGTCCGAGATCAAGGGGCCAGCAACTGGTTAGGACCTTCATGCTACATCATCCTATGGCAGAAGGCAAAGAGAGGGCAAAAAAGCAAGAGATCAAACTCACAACTTCAAGCCCTTTTATAATTGGCATTAATTCATTCATGAGGGTAGAGCTCTCACGACCTAAACATTTCCCTTTAGCCCCATCTCCCAATACTGTTGCATTGCAAATTAAGTTTCCAACACATGCTCTTTGGGGACACATTCAAACCATACCATCCACCAAAACATATACATATACAAGGATGTTCATAGCCACTTTATTTGTAACCAAAACCTAGAAACAATTTAAATGTTCATAAAAAGTAGGAAGTGTAAATAAATTGTGGTGTATTCATACAGTGGAATATGACTCAGCAATAAAAAGCCACAAACCCTACTGATAAATGGAACAATGTAGATAAATCGTACCTACATGAGGTTAAGTGAAAAAGTAAGACACAATCAAGTGTGTACTATATACTTCTATTATATAAAGTTCAAAAATAGGCAAAAGTAATCTGTGGTAATGGAAGTTAGAATAGTGGATGTCCAGGGTAGGGAAGGGGAATTACTTACCAGGAGGGTTCCAAGGGAGAATTTTGGGATTCTGACAGTGTTCTGTGTATCCTAGTTTGGGTGACAGGATAGACAGGTAGATAGATGTACAGACAGATGTATATATGCACATATATGTAAAAATTAATTAAGTTATACACTTAAGATTTGTGTACTTTTTAATATGTAAGTTACATATGATATATATATATCATTATGTAAGTTATATATATAACTTAATATGTAAGTTACATATGATATATATATATA
>NW_016803416.1:185159-212342 GCF_001698545.2 Rhinopithecus bieti
TCCTTAAAAGCCCACAATCTGGCCAGGCGCAGTGGCTCACACCTGTAATCCCAGCACTTTGAGAGGACAAGGTAGGCAGATCACCTGAGGTCAGGAGTGCAAGACCAGCCCGGCCAACATGGTGAAACCTCGTCTCTACTAAAAACACAAAAATTAGCCAGGTGTGGTGGTGGGCTCCTGTAATCCCAGCTACTCAAGAGGCTGAGGCAGGAGAATCACTCGAACCTGGGAGACAGAGGTTGCAGTGAACCAAGATCGCACTACTGCACTCCAGCCTTGGTGACAGAGTGAGACTCTGTCTCAAAAAAAAAAAAAAAAAAGAAGCCCACAATCTAATCATGCATGAGGGAAGGGATGAATTCACTGTTGGGATGACACTGGACTGTGATATGTAAAAGAAAGGCTATAGAAGAGAGTAATTAATCTTCACTGTAGATACAGTAAAGCCTTCAAAAGAGGTGACACTGCAGCAGGATCACCTGGATTATGAGTAGAATTTAAGGTGGGTTTGAAAGGTAGGGCACCCCAGCAGTGAGCACAGCATAAGCAAAGCCATGGAGGCAAAACATATAAATGGCTTCCTCTAAGGGAGGAAAACGTAATTTAGTATGGTAGAAGCGTGGCTTGTGAGGCCAATCAGAGAGGTATAGGAGACAGAAAATAGGGATGAAGGACACACGGGGTGGGCCTGGAATGCTATGGTTAGGCATTCAGCCTCTGGACTTGGAGCATACAGCCAGGGATTGGTTTATGGAGAGTATATGGAGTGAAGACAGGGAATACACGTAGGCAAGTCTGGGAAACGAACTGCTTAGTTTAGCTCCAAACCAGCTTATTCACTCCAAAAATTCTTCCATTTCTAAGATCAAACAGGACTCATGACTCTGTCCTAAAAGAGGCACAACCTTCCTATCCACCCCATTCCCCCATTAAAGGAGTACTGAGCCCATCCCTCAGCCAATTTTCTGGAAGTACCAAAAATGGCTTTGAAACTGATACCTTTAATTCCAACATATACCCAAGGTTCCAGACCCAAAGGAATGACCCACCAAATACAAAATTAGCTTCACAGGGTTAACATCAGACCCAGTCAAAGCCCCAGTTCTCAGCGTGTTCATTAATGATGTCTCTATAGAGAAACATAAACAAAGATGCTTTTAGCAATTCAGCCCAAATGCTGAATTTGGGAGTTGTTTATATTGAGTAAAAAAGACTTTGCTACTGCAATGCATGTGAGCAATTTCTCTTACTCAAAGTATGCGTTATTCAGAGTTGCAGCACGTGGTAATTAACATGCCCTTTAATATATGCTTTATTTAAAAAATTTCAGAGGTGGCAATTTTCTAGCATTGGCCAGTAAGTCTTTCTTCATGAGAAAAAAAAAAAAATCTTGTGAGTTTCCAGCTTTAATAAAGTTCTGAGAATTATTTGTTAATATTTTTAGTAACAAAGTTAGAGTAGTAATTTGTTATCATATAGTCCCTTTCATAGCAACAGAGTTAAAACCTATAATATTGCTGTGGCATAAGTTATGCTAATTCATGAAACATCAACATTTACACGAAATAGATCATGGAAAGTATTCACTGAGAAAGTACATGAAATGGAACTAAGGCTTTAAAAGTTTAAACCAAGTTTAAACCCAAGAGCACACAGGAAGTAAGAAAAAGCACTGGGATTTTCACCCCCGATTTCCCAAGGCTGGTCTAGTTGTTATTCCACCTGAAACACAGAGCACCCAAGTCACTGGACTAAGGTTGGCTAGCAATGACTGAGACTGAAATAAGCTACAATGGTATCCTGTCATCTTTTTCTTTCTTCGAGTTTCCTGTCTCCTTGCTTCTGGGTACCTGATGCTTTGGTTCTGCTCTGGTACTACCCAAAGCCGCAGGTGGATCCCATTAAAGCCTCTTCTTCGCTCAGCCCTCAAGGGGGTATCTCTGGTACACAATGAGCACCAAATGGAGCCCGGGACTCATCAGAAGGCCACCATAGGGTCAAGGATCAATTTATCTTCCTCTCATTTGTTTGAAGTCCTCACCTTTTCTACTTCAGCAGAGTAACACTTGGCTCTCCCACGACTAACTCCATTATAGTACAAACATGCTATCACTGCTTACTTGATCATCTTCCCCAACAGACAGTTTCCTTCCAAAAGGAGTTTAAGGGTTGGGCACAATGGCTCATGCCTGCAATCCCAACACTTTGGGAGGCCGAGGCAGTTAGATAGCTTAAGGCCGGGAGTTCAAGACCAGCCTGGGCAACATAACAAGAGCCCAACTCTACAATAAATTTTAGCTAGGCATGATGGCATGTGCCTGTAGTCCCAGCTACTTGGGAGGACGAGGTGGGAGGTTTGCTTGAACCCAGGAGTCTGAGGCTGCAGTGACCTATAAATGCACCCCTGCACTCCGCCCTGGCAGACAGAGTAAGACCCTGTCTTTTTATTTTTGTTAAAGTGGTTTTAAAACCAAACAAAACACTCTTACATTTCTCCTGTAAAACCTCTCATTGCTTCTCAATTATCACCCTCCTGTTAAGAAATACATTGCAGTTATTCACAATACTTGAGCGTCTATCCTATATTTCTTTAGAAAGCTTGTGGCACAAAGAACAAAACATCACTCAATGACCCGAACCTTTAAGCTAGCAAAGAATAAAGGAGAGGGGACAAGAGAGGGAGATGAACGGGGGTGAAAGAGCAGAGGCAACAAGCAAACAAGAGCAGACAGCAGAGAGGAGAAAATGAACTCCACTCGGGCTGACCCGTCTTCCTCCTGCATGCACAAATACACAGCTGTGACTTCGCATCCCACCAAATAACCCACTCCCACCAAAATACCTGTGAATAATGCCTATTTTGCTGCAGAATTCACAGGGAAGAAGGAGCGAGCTGGGGGTAGAGGGGTTTACATCGCACACTCCACAGCGCACAACTTCATATGTTCAACATGCCTGGTCCTCCAAGTGTCTCTTTCTGTAGCTATACTGTATTATATATGTATTTTCTTTTTCTTTTTTTAAAGGTGTGGTCTTGCTCTGTCACCCAGACTAGAGTGCAGTGGCACTATCATAGCTTACTGCAGCCTCAAACTCCTGGGCTTGAGCAGTCCTCCCACCTCAGCTTCCCAAGTAGCCAGGACTACAGGCATGGGCTACCATGCTCAACTTATTTTTAAAAAATATTTTGTAGAGACAGCATCTCACTATGCTGCCCAGCCTGGTCTGCAACTCCTGCCTCAGCCTCCCAGAGTGCGGGGAGTACAAGCATAAGCCACCATGCCTGGCGTTATATATGACTTTTCTGACCGCACCACAGTCCTAGATACTTGCTTTCCCTCTAGAGCAATATGGTTGTACCCAACACTTTCTAAACAAGTGTTATCATACTACATAAAGAGCCCTCCAGTACCAAGATCTATTCTCCCTTGAAGGTCATAGGAGATTATAAACAGCATTTTTTTCCCTTGTCACTGATGAATAGACCACAGCTTAAGTAATTAGAGAAGGAAGCCGAAAACTTGAATGTTCAAGCACTTACTATGCACCAGCAACACGCTGGAGTTTTTATATATATCTTGCCAATGGCAACACTTAAGATTCCTACACTTGGTGAAGTGGACACAACAAAGGAAAGATATTATCCATGTTCTCATTGTCTACCCAAGTGGAATTTCCATCTCCACCCCTCTGAGAGACGTGGAATATGCCTAAAACAAGAAAGTATGTAGCATTAATTTAAAGAGAACTGTTGACATGACAGAGAGATGAGGAATGCATCCTGAATCCAGCCAACTCAGACCATCCTTTGAGGCTTCAGGATAGTTTGGGACAGGCTTCCAGTTATATGTGAGATGTTGAACAGAAGAAAATGAAAAAGGGTGGGGAGCTGGACAGGAAGGAGATGCCATATTGAAATCTATCATTTTCCAGTGTTGAGGAAGACTTTTTTTGGTCGACTCTGAATGACAACTAATTCCTTCTGCTTAGAGAAGTTCTATGATTTGCCTGTGACCACCCTCCACGTCGACATTTGGTGGAGCCTGGGAAATACACAGAAGGAAACACTGTAGTGTTGGCAGGGCGGGTGGGGAGACTCTAGGGCCACAGATGAATGACCTAATACACACATGGCTTTGGTAGACGGAATAAAGACCAGTTCTCTGGAAGCTGGGACAGCAAGCTTAGCCTTAGAGTAAAGGTTATTTTATCAGGAAATAAATCAGAGGCCTGTAGCATGACCATTTTTTTCCAGGCACATCTTGGTGATGAGGAGGGTGTGTGTTCAGACCACAGGAATCTCCAAACCACCCGGCCGCCCCATTGGCTCTCAGGAACGCCAGGCGCAGGGCTGTTGAGAGCCCCAGACAACAGCATTTCTGAGTCTTCGCGTTGTGTCTTTCTGAGTGCATGTGGTTTCTTTCGTTTGTGTTTGTATTTGGCCTTTTTTATTTGTTTGTTTGTTTGGACGGTCTCATTTGGAGGCTGGTGGTTACCGTCCTTCCCTCTGTGTGAAGTTGCTGCCAAGAAACCTGGTGTCTGCCATGCTCTGCCTCAGCTCCTCTGGCCAGCAGCCAGGCCTGAGGTGCCGGCTGGAGTTTCTGCTGGCTTGGCTTGCAAAATGCATTCCGGTGGGCACCAGGAAGGCAAGAAAAAGAGGAGCACTTAGGGGCAGGGAGCGAGGCAGAAGCCTACCAACCTGCTAAGCTGTCCCGGGGGAGAGGCAAGTGCCTGTCATAGAGATGTCCATTGAGAGGGCAGAAAACACCAAGGCTAATAAAAGTAAGCAGAGGCAGGGAATGGCATGCCTTGGCTGGGAGTCCTCTTATATAAAAGTAACACACAGTCTTATGGCAGGGACAGAGAGTGGGGTTTGGAGTTCTAGTAGAATCTGTGAAAGGTCAAAGGGAAGGGAGAGAATTGCAAAGGCAGTTGGACATTTTCCCTCGTTGTGGCCCAGAGGTGTGTCCTACCTCAAAACCTGAAATAAATGCACACACCCCACCTTCAGAGAGATGGAAGTTATTTTTAAAAGACAGGCTTTCGCTTTGAAGCTATTTCAAAAGACTAAGATATAATTTAGTTTGGGGGGACGGGGCGGGGGGTGGCGCAGGGAAGCAATGAGAGGAAAAAAAGTAAAAACACAAGTTATAAAAAACAAAATAAAGTCCTAGAATTAAATTTTGCAACGAAATATAGGCCTTTGGGTTCCTCATCAATCACAGCTCTGTGTTGCTGTTTTGGTGAATAGATTTCTGAATTTTATTTTGAATGGTATAATTTTCAGATTAAGATTTTAAAAGAAGCACCAGCCCAAAGAAGGATAAAAAATGGAAACCAGTCCACACAACTACTGCGTACAACTGAGGGCGTGTACACGAGATATCCCTAAATGAATGTTTCTTAAAATTCTCCACTATTTTCGTGCTCTGTACTTTCTCTGTACTCTGTAAGTTTTCTTTGCTCCAAGATCTGGGCCTGTCTGAATATTCTCAGAGATAACATCAGGTCAGCGCTTCAATTACCAAATCCCTGTTTTCAGAGACTTAACTCATGTATAAAATGTGTTTGGGACTCAAACTTGGCAGATAACATCTCAAGTCAGCCGTTAATTCTCTAACATGTTTTCAAGGGCAAACATCTTTTAGCTGCTTATTTTCCAATCCCAAAGTGCAAATAAACAGAAGTCCCTACAGTGAAATTATCTATAGTATGTCCCTGACCAGGCAGGCCCTACCTAATTGGATTCTGAGAAGGCTGTCTGTAGAACAATGCTACTTTTAAAATTGAACATTCTTTGTAGAAAAACATTCTACAAGCAGAGAAGGGTGGTAGACGGAAGAGCAGAGCTGCTGTTGTGAAAATTCTTCATAGTTCGTTTTGGGAATCTTAAGAATAAACCTGAAAGGAAGGGGGAAAACCAATGTCTTCTTCATTTCTTCTCCCCTGAAAGCTGTGTGAGGTGTTACTGTATTCATGTATAGTGCTGTCTGGTTTTTAAGAGCACAGAATTGATGTCATGAACACTGACTACCTTTGTGTTGAGCATTCGTGCTGGGGCTGGGGTCACTAAAAGATAAAAGTCATGGCCACTGGCTTCCTGGTCTCAGGTTGAGAATATAAAACAAATAAAAAGGTAAATAGTGTGTGGTAGTATCAGCCACATACTAAATATATTGGCAATAAGTGCCAAGGCATGGGGAGGTAGAAAAATAAAACAGTCTATGAGGCCAGGCTTGCTAAACAGGGTTGTTAGAGTGGGCTTTGGAGTCGAACTACCTGAGATTTAAATTTGACCCCACCTTGGATAATTTACTTAATCTCTCTGTGTCTCAGTTTCTTTGTTTGTGTCTCAATTTCCTTGTCTGTAATATGGGGTAAAATATAATACCAGCCTCTCTGGGCTCATAAATAACTTGGAACAGTGCTTGGTGCACAGGAAGTGCTGAGGCTGATGCTAGAGAAACTTGAAACTAAGGGACCAGAGGTGAAAGGCCCAGTGACTGCACTGCTGTGGTCCTTTATTTTGTTTTCTTGGATCTACAGTTATCCCTAACCTATTCCTGAAGGTTTCTCAAAGATCCTGGACAGCCTTCACATTACATTTATGGTCTTATCAGGGCACCTAAGAAGAAGGGCCCTGGAGACAAGGCTTTCTTTCCTGCCTCTGGCTTGCCATACTTGGAACAGATTCAGTCCTGCAAGTACAGGGTCATGTGGCTTACAAGACACCCTAGCTTTGCTGTTCCCAGTTTCCACACATTATAGGCAGGAGTCCAGATTCTTTTGGATGCAAGTAGCAAAACGCAAACTAGACTTTGCAAAACGATTTGTTGGAAGAAAGCCAGGTAGCCTTCAACCTTGAAGCTTGGGAAGGCAGGGACAGAAGCATCTCTGGAGGCCTGGGAGCCTCAACTAATCAGGCCTTCCTTCACCTCATCTTGCTGCTCCTCTCTGCCGTTGGCTTTGGTTTCTTCAATCTGCTTTGTCAAGGGGTAGGAATCATGTCCACTAGCAGCACCTGCTCACATCTGCCTCCTCTGTAATAAGACAGAAAGGGGCCTATTGTCTTCATTTCGAGCTGCAAAATTCCAGAGAAGGACTCTGGTTGGGCTTGGATCACATATCTACCCCTTGGACCAATCTTTATGGCCAGAAGTAGGGCTGAAATACTGTGGTTGACCCAACTTTCTTCCCTAGAGCAGTTTTTATGGCCAGGTACCCGAACATGGTAGCTGCCTTCACATTCGGAAAACCTGTTGCGATTGGAGATGGTAGAAGCTGTTCCCCAATACAATAATGTGTTGTTCCCTTAAGGACAGAGCGGTGCCAAGAGGACAAACCCATGACCGTCTTTGACATTAGAGCATGATATTGTGGAAACAGTATTTTTATAGATAAGATTTGGCAGAACTGGATAAAGTAGTTGTTACCTCTTTCAAAGATTCCTCATGTCCTTACTGCACGATAAGTCAATTCTTTCCTTTTATTTCAGAAAAACAAATGGTTTCTGTGTGGTGATACATCACACAGTTCCAAAGGCCCTCACTTCCTTTGTTTTGTGGAAGCTAGAATGTAAAGTCAGTGGTATTCCCGGATATCTATTTTGTGCCTTGTCCATGGCAGCCATTCAATAAATGCTTGTTGTTTGAATATATGAATAAGTGACTCTAATGTAATTTTCTTTCTCAAATACAACAGTGAAATTGCAGATAGATCAATCATATGCCTATGTTAAAATATAAGCTCTTGGCCTGGTGCGGTGGCTCACACCTGTAATCCCAGCACTTTGGGAGACCAAGGTGTGTGGATCACCTGAGGTCAGGAGCTTGAGACCAGCCTGGCCAACATGGCGAAACCCTGTCTCTATTAAAAATACAAAAATTAACCGGATGTGGTGGCACGTGCCTGCAGTCCCAGCTACTCAGGAGGTTGAGGCAGAAGAATCACTCGAACCCAGGAAGCAGAGGTTGCAGTGAGCCAAGATTATGCCACTGCACTCCAGCCTGGGTGACAGAGTGAGACTCCATCTCAAAAAAAGAAAAAGCTCTTTTGCCCTAGCCTAAGGCAAGTCATTTAATTAATGTAAACCTCAGTGTCCCCATTTTTAAGACACAAAGATGGCCAGGCGCAGTGGCTCACGCCTGTAATTCCAGCACTTTGGGAGGCTGAGGTGGGCAGATCACAAGGTCAGGAGATCGAGACCATCCTGGCTAACACAGTGAAACCCCTCTCTACTAAAAATACAAAAATTAGCCAGGTGTGGTGGCACGCACCTGTAGTCCCAGCTACTCAGGAGGCTGAGGCAGGAGAATGGTGTGAACCTGGGAGGCGGAGCTTGCAGTGAGCCGAGATCATGCCACTGCACTCCAGCCTGGGCGACAGAGCAAGACTCTGTTTCTAAAAAAAAAAAAAAAAAAAAAAAAAAAAAAAAAAAAAAAAAAAAAAGACACAAAGATAATTATTCCTTCCCCTGAGAATTTTCTCAGGATCTAAACAAGGTAACAAATATTGCAGTGAACACATATTGCTTGTATAGCTCTTTTCCTATTTTTTTTTTTGTTGTTGTTGTTGTTTTTTCCTTCACCACCACCTATCCCCCTTGAGGAAAAACAAGGTAGCATCCTGGTATTGAAAGAGGAATTTTAAATAACTTGGTTCGATATTTTCATGTACAAATCACTGACTACTTGTTGGCTATAGAATGTATTTTCAGGAGCCTTTGAAAACTAATAAGAACTTATAGAAGACACTGTAGTGATTCCTTAAGGATCTAAAACCAGAAATACCATTTGACCCAGCAATCCCATTACTGGATATATACCCAAAGGATTATAAATCATTCTACTATAAAGACACATGCACATGTATGTTTACTGCAGCACTATTTACAATAACAAAAATTTGGAACCAATCCAAATGCCCATCAATGATAGACTGGATTAAAAAAAATGTGGCACATCTATACCATGGAATACTATGCAGCCATAAAAAAGAACAAGTTCATGTCCTTTTCAGGGACATAGATGAAGCTGAAAGCCGTCATCCTTAGCAAACTAACACAGGAACAGAAAACAAAACACCACATATTCTCACTCATACGTGGGAGTTGAACAATGAGAACACGTGGACACAGGGAGGGGAACATCACACAACATGGTCTCTTGAGGGGGTGGGGAGCAAAGGAAGGAAGCGCATTAGGACAAATACCTAAGGCATGCGGGGGTTAAAACCTAGATGATGGGTTGATAGGTGCAGCAAACCACCATGGCACATGCATACCTATGTAACAAACCTGCATATTCTGTACATGTATCCCATAGCTTAAAGTAAAATAAATAATAATAATAAAACCATTAATTAGAAAAAAAACTAATGAGAACTTTTAAATTTTGTCTGCCTTCCTTTCAAGAATAATGTTAAAATTAACAGAAGCATATTCTAGATAAATTGGATGACCATCTTAAAAGCAAACATTACCCCAAAACTCATGTTGGTACTTAGGATATTTTGGTGATAAATAATTGTCTGAAGAGACTAAACTTAAAGATTTTCTTCGACTCTTGTAGCAATAGATAGATGGGTGGATAGATAGATACAGAAGATACATGGGCATAGACAGAGAAGTAGACATACATGCATACCATTTGTTAAGTGTCTTCTTTGTGTCAGACTCTCTCCTGTAGACTCCACCTACATGTTAGCTCAGTTAATCCCCTCTACTGCACTACAAAAATAGATTTATTACTCAGATTCAGATTTATGGAGAGATAGAGGCTCAGAGAGTTTAAGTGACTTGCCCAGGGTTTCAAAGGCAAAAGTGGGAAGCCAGGACAACGCTCGTCATGAGTACTATCAAAAAAATCTCTGGGACTGTAGAGAATCAGCTCTGTGTTGCTACCAAAGCTCTCCAGCTTCCTCTTTTCAAAAAGTCTCCTTTTTCTCAGCCTTTCAAAATCTCGTCTAACATGAGGAAGAAACTACCACTGAAGAAAGATAAGAAGAAAAGTTGTGTGAGGGGCCCGTAGTGCAATGAATAATGTGCCTTTTACAAATCAGAAAAAAAGTTCTGTACACGTGCAGGTATGCTGGCTGGCTAGCTGGCTGAGAAAGTCGATGGAGTTTTCTCTATACTCTATCTCTTATCATTTGCCTTATTTTCTACTTTTCTCTCTATGGCACTTGTTTCAGAAACAAATGCCTAGAATTGCCTATTTAACTTAAAATCGCTTACAAAAATGGAGAGGCTTATTAGACCTGCTATTATACCTGCTAAGCGCTTCTTAGCAGCCAAGTACTTTTAAAAAATGATTCAGAAGGTTGGCAATTACTACCACCCTCAGAATGGAACAAAGCATTTTCAAAGGGAACTAACATTTTCTAACATATCTTATAATTTAGCACCACAGAGCCGAATGTGCTAATAAGTGTTTTCCTGTTTAATCCTTGCATCAAGGCTGCAAAACTGATACTGTTATCCCCAGATATTATTATCTCCATATTTTGCAAACAAGGAAACAGAAATCCAGAATAAATAACCTGCCATAAGTTGGATATCTAATATTTGACAGAGGATTTAAACAGACTCTGCCTGGCTGTAGAGCCTACATTCTTTCTATTTAATATTGAATCGGTCTTTGTCACAATTGCCATCTTTCTCCATGAAATTTGCAGAAAGTTCAGTCCTCTCACAAAGAAGAAAGTGGAAAATTATTCTGCATGCACAAGATCACTAAATAGGATCATCATTCACATAACAGCACGTGTTACAGGAGAAGGTCCTACTCTCAGGAAACGTTTATCTTAAAAAAAGATGAACAAACAGATTTTTAAATAATTTCTGATAGTATTATATGTGAAGAATGCAGTGGATTGCATCAGCAGATACAAGTTAAATCCCTGTTTTAGATCTACCATTTGATTGCTGGATCAAATGGTAGATCTAAAACAGGGATTTAACTTGTATCTGCTATAGGGTATCTACCCAGAGGAAAAGAAGTCATTATGTGAAAAAGATACTTGCACATGCATGTTTATAGAAGAAACCTGGATGGAATTGGAGACTACTATTCTAAGTGAAGTAACTTGGAAATGGAAAACCCAACACTGTATGTTCTCACTCATAAGTGAGAGCTAAGCTGTGAGGACACAAAGGCATACAAATGATACAATGAATTTTGGGGACTCAAGGGAAAGGGTGGGAGGGGGGTGAGGGATAAAAGACTCACATTGGGTACAGTGTACACTGCTTGGGTGACAGATGTACCAAAATCTCAGAAATCATCACTAGAGAACTTATTCATGTAACCAAACACCACCTGCTCCCTAAAAACCTTTTGAAATAAAAAAAAAATTTAAAAAAAAGTTAAATTTCTACTTTAGAGAAAGCACAGTGTGAAAACTACTAGTCAAACCTCTTCATGACGCCAACACAAGGGCTTTTGTCTTTTGGCCTCTCCTTTTCTCTCCAGCTTCATCTTTTGATATGCTTCAGCTTGTACTCTATGTTTTAACATTGATTTTCACATCTCCAAACATTCCATGCTGTTCTATGATTCTGTGCCTTCCTTTTACTCTGTTAGCTCTTCCTGGAACAAGTTATACACTTAACCACATAACCTACATTCCCTTGTCCATCTGAAATACTCTCAGAAAACCCAAAGGGATAAGTCTGTGGAACTTTCTAGACCCTCCCCTTTCCCTACCCAAGTCGTGCCTTCCTACACTACCTGTAAGCTTCCAGCATCTTCTGTAGAGTTTATTATGATGTCCTGTAATTATCTTTCTCACAATTGTGCACTGTGCTAGACTGTGGGTTCTTTTAGGGCAGATAATAGTGTTTTATTTACCTTGATATCTCTCACACAGTGCTAAATCGCTAGGGATGCTTAATACATGACATTGGATTGAATCAAACTGAATTGATTAAAAAACAACTAAAATTTTGTAAAGTGTAAATTTGAGATTTTCAAAACTTAAACTCCCTATAGAGCCATCTTTTCATTTCATTTGTCCCCTCTGCACACTGGCTGCCCCCTCGGTAAGTTGTCTTTGCAAGTGCTCTTCCCTCATCAGTTTTATTCCTTCATTCAACAAGCATTGATTGAGTGCCTGTGGTGTTTCAGGCCCTGCATCAGAAGCTTAGGATAGAAAGAAGGATGAGCCAAGACTCCTGTCTCAAAGAACTGACAATATAGCAAGGTTTTCTAAAAGTTCAGGAAAAAAAAAACATAAAACAAAGTAAAGAGCGATTATTACCATGTAAGAAATGCAACAGCATGCCTTTGGGGTGTGAGGCAGGGAAGAGCAAAAGCACTCAATGAAAGGCCAGGGGACACCACCCAAACAAAAGGATGTTTGCATGAGGCCTTGAGTAGAAAGAAGGGTTTTGAAAGAACATAGGCATTCTCTAAGTTCCCCTAAAAAAAAAAATTCCCAGCCATTTTTTATAAATAAAATTGCCCTTGCCTGAAAAAATTTTAAGCCACATTATTGCCAAGTTTCTTTTCTATGTCTTCTAAATCTATCCTGAAATCCCAGAAGACATTTCCCGCCAACTTTGACAGTTCTTTGGCAGAAATGATCTCCATGTTAATAAGCTAAAAGGATATGACAGCACTGAAATAGCCATTATGGTGTTGCTGTCTTGTTGGGATTGGTTATATTGTGTTAACACTGCCAGAGGACATAGCCAGAGTGAACTAAACTTAGAAACAAATGTTCAGGAAAACAAAACAAAACAAAAAAAGGCTTTAAAAAAATTACATTCAAGGAAAAAAGAGAAATGATGAAGACACCAGCCTATGAATGGGAGAAACAGTGTCAACAGGTGACAGAAAACATGAAACTCTGGGTTATGTAATTAACCCAGAGTTAAGAGCTTTGCTTATATCTTCTCTTAAAAAAATGCATTATAAATAGAACAAAAATGGGGAGAAAAATCACAAACCTGGTGGCTGTTCTAGGTAATTCAGGTCTCCATGAACAATGAATTTTATAAGGAAACTAAAAAAATCCCCTAGGTGAATGCCATTGGGGATTTCTGGGGGAAATAGAAGTGGGATCAAAACCCTGGGAATTTAGTGAATGTGTTTTTCAAAAAGTGTGCATCCGAGGGCTTAGTTTGAGCCTAAGGCATGTCCATGGGCCACAATTTGGATCTACTTTGGTGGGTCTAGAGGGGTGGATCCATCAGGAAAATATATTGAATTAGAATCTTCTAAAAAATAATTTAGTGTGGCCAGGTGCAGTGGCTCACACCTGGAATCACAACACTTTGGGAGGCTAAGTCAGGAGGATCACTTGAGACCAGGAGGTTGACTAGCCTGGGCAACATGGCGAAGTCCCATCTCTATTTAAAAAAAAAAAAATAGCCAGGTCTGGTGACATATGCCTGTAGTTTCAGCTACTTGGGAGGCTGAGGTGGGAGGATCATTTGCACCCAGGAGGTGGAGGCTGTAGTGAGCAGACATCACCATTCACCATTGCCCTCCAGCCTGGGCAACAGAGTGAGACCCTGTCACATAAAAGAAAAAAAAGAAAAGAGAAAATAAAAGAAAAAGAGAGAGGAGAGGAGAGGAGAGGAGAGGAGAGGAGAGGAGAGGAGAGAAGAGGAGGGGAGGGGAGGGGCAGGGAGGGGAGGGAGAATTTATTGTAAGAGAAGAAGGAGTCATCAGACAAAACCTGGTCCAATAAAAAAGCTTTGGTTATTGAAAGAAATGAGCAATTGCTAAGTGTTAGCCTATCACCTGCATTTGATCAGGAAATTGGCAATCTCATATTTTGATGGGAGTGTGCACAGGCACAACCACCAGTTTGGAATCTATCTTCCCTTTCAAAGGAGTAGGGTCCAGGAAAAAGTAAGCCTGAAGGATGGTTATATGCTTGTTTGTTGGTATGTGTTTAATGAATCCTCTTTCTGAACTTGGACTTGATGCTAACCAAAAGACAAGGATTAGAACCCTGAGCACTGAGGGGAATGAAAAAGTGCTAGTTGTGTTAGATTCTAAAGTTTGTAAAGAATGGCAGAAAAATGATGATGCAATTAATTTATGCTTGTTCCAGATGTTTTAAATTTAGCTTTCACCATTTTTCCTTCTCATAGGAAAATGTTCTAGTCCACATTGGTAGTTTCTCTCGAAACCCCAGCACTGAGCAGAGTTTTTGTTGATGGTTTTAGCATGCAGTATTGAGAGACAAGAGCAACTGAACTGCAGGAGGAGTCATTTTGCTCCTTTTTGGAAATGAGGGCCATTTGGAAATCTGCTCTCCCTCCTTCCCTTCTCCTAGAAAGGGCAGAAACTCAATCACGCTCAACAGCTTTAAGTGGGGCTGATATTTGTCAGATACACCTGAATGCTAGGTCTGTTGTGTTTCTTTAAACTCAATACTTCTAAGGTAATGCAGTGAGAAGGTGCTAGCATTTGAGCTTTGGCTATGGGGTTAGACTTAATGACCTTCGAGATTCTTTCCAGATCTGCAATGTGTTTATTTTGAAAGCTTTATAACCCCTGATGAGATATATAGTCATCATAGAGGGATTCAGAACCATTTATAAATTTGCGTTGAACATGGTAGACCAAAGAATGTGGGCATTCTTATCAATAAGTAATGTGCGAGCAAATGGTGGAACTTCTCTTGAGATTTGTTAGAATGCATCAAAAGTCTTTAAAATATGCCTACCCTTTGACATAGCAGCACTTCTTCTAGAAATATAACCTAAGGAAATATTTAAGAATGTTTTCAAAGAATTTAGCTCTAAAATGTTCTGTTTTTTGAAATAACTTTTAGAAACCAGAAAGTATTTAAATGTCCAACAATAGCAGATGACTGCAGTAAATTGTGGCTTGTGCGCACTAGTATACTGTGCAGTCATCAAAAATGAGACAGTACATGTGTATTTATTCTAGTGACAGAACAGATTATAAAAGTAGCATTACATTATGATTTCGTATTTGTAGCAGACACACATATGGACATTCAAAAAAATTCTTGATAGAACTACATCAAAATATTAACAGTTATATGTTATTACCTGTGGTAAAAGCCGATTTCTATTTTCACCTCTTTATATGTATTTTTTTCTAAATTTTTACCGTGATTAAAAATTTGTATTGCCAAAAAAGTTTCGAAGACGTACATATGTATCAATATATGTATCCATTTTTGCATTCAATAATTATTTATCAAATGCCTCTTATTCAGCATGCTTTGTGCGTATGTTAACCTTTCTATCAAATTCGTTGTTAACTATTTGATCATTTTCTTAGTAACGGATGAGCAGTAGAAGCCTAGTAAAGTAGGGGAAAATCAACAAAAAGGTTGAAAAGCTTATTCAAAGCCACATAATGAATTCAACACAGCAGCCAGGACTTGTAACCTCAGATCCTCAACGTTGAACTCCTTAAGCAGAGGCTGTTCCCCCCTTCATCCTCATTTGTGTTCATTGTCTATTGGGACTGAAAGGTACCTTGAAGAGGTCATTTGAAGAAAGCATGATGGTTTTCGCATGCAGCATTGAGAGACATGAGCAACTGAGCTGCAGGAGGAGTCGTTTTGCTCCTTTTTGGAAACGAGGGCCATTTGGAAATCTGCTCTCCCACCTTCCCTTCTCCTAGAAAGAGCAGAAACTCTGCACAGTACTCTGCAGCTGCCCCCATGAAGAAGAGTAGTACATTTTCCACCCCACCTCCAATCTGGGCTGGTACATGACTCGATCATGCCAGTTCTTAGCCTAGGCCACCAGAGACTTTGCATCTTCCACTTTTTTAGAACCTTTGACCAGCACATGAATCACCCTGGGTTAGCCTACTGGAGAATGAGCAAATTAGTGAAGAAAAGTTCCAGTCATCCCATCACCCAGACACGGCCATCATAAACCAGCTGACCAGAGACACATGAGTGAGCCCCTCTGAGGTCAGCAAAACCACCCAGAGGTATCTAGTCCTAAATGCCAAGCCCCAGAACAGTGAGCTAAATAAATGTTGGCTGTTTTGAACCACAAAGTTTTTGGGGTGATTTGTCATGCAGCAAAAGCTGACACATACACCCAGGCTCATCTCATCCTCCTCATTTTTCAACTGAAGAAACCAATGACATAAAGGAGGTGTCCCACTTAGAGTCACACTGTAAATCAATCAAACTAAGAGAACAGTCAGATTCTCCTGACTGCCATGCACTGAATGCTTCAGAAAGGAAAAGGTTAACACAGTTCACACACTGTTCACAAACACAGACAGAATTAAAACCTTGGCAAAACAATATGGCAAATAGGCCCAGGTCACCATGTGCTCCATGTCTTCCTGCCAGTTCAATCATTTGGCTGCAGGAGAAAGGAAAAAATACCACATTCTGTTCTACTCCTGTCCCACCCCAGTCAATTCCAGTATTTCCCCGACGCACAGACCACCTGGGAGTTAGGCCCCTGGAGCCTCAGAAGTGTCCGCTCTCTTGCTGTCTCTTCTCTTTTCTTCTTTTTCCTCCTCTCCTCCCTCCCTCTTCTTCTTTTCATCAATCTTTCTTCTCCTTCAATCTCTCTCTCTCTCTCTGTTTCTTTCAAAACCAGAGACCCCTAACCCATTCCTACATCTTTTCTGACCTCACCAACCTCCTACCTACACAGAAAAATCAAACTGACAGAAAAACGAATCAAAATTCACAACCTCAACTGCACCTCAGGATTGCCCTGACAACTACTCATAATATGTGCCAATTCAAAGTGCTTGGCCCCAAACGTTAGCCAATTAATCCTCACAGCCACCCTGTGTGTTAATTAGGCCTCATTATTCATGAGTTACAGACCACAAAAACAAAGCCAGAAGAAATAACTGCCGTACCCAAGGCTCAGAAGCAGGAGAAGAGCCCTGGCCCTCCTGGCACTGGGGCGGAGGCCGGACACAGCCCGTGAAGCCACAGCAGTCCGCCTGGTGCAGACCCAGAGGCCGGTGCCAAGAGGCGGCTCAAGCCTTTCCTTTTCCATTAGCCACAGGTGTGTTTTACCACAGCCTAACTAGCAACTACTATTTATTCTCTGGGATTTTCTAAAAACGTGCTTTTGCAGATTTTCAAGCCAAAGGCATTCCCAGCATCACTCTTTATTAAATCAACCCACAGAAATGTATTGAAAATCATGAGCATTTGGAAACATACTGAGCCCTTTATGGCTGGAATAATCTAATAGACAAGCTGTTGTTAATTTACAACCTTAATTTTCAGACACACTTCTTGAGTCAAAAGTACTTCCTGCTCCATAATTCCTGTAGGGATACAGGTGGCCTAGGACTAAGTACACATCTACTGTACATTAAAATGTATTTCTTACTTAACTTAAACATTTCTGAAATCTCAAGTTTATGTCTAGACTATTTTAATCAGCTAAATGTCATAATAAGCCATATGTTGGTCTTGATCGGTTACATACACCAGCCCTACTCATAAAGTATCAAAAGGTGTTTTTAGAAAGAAGTCTGTGTTTGTTTTACCAAGAAAATGGTACTTTCAGTCTATCATATCAGACATGCTGGCAAGCAGAAAAGGACCTTACGTAACTGGTGGAAAAAATGGGGGTTTTTTCCCTCTTTCCTCTCACTTACCACGCCATCAATACCACTTTTAAACTTCAGAGTTTAAGAGCAATAAGCTTCTATTGGTTGAAAGTGGCACTTGACCACTATCCACAAAACATCAACACCAAGAGAAAGCAGAATGGTGTTGAGCAAGTATTTTTGTTGCTGCTGTTCTCATTTTTACAATGGCTCTCTGCTTTCAGTTTCTTCCCACCTCAGTTGGCCTACAACTCTCAACCCCCAAAACAGCTACCAAGTCACCCAAACATAGGATGGGAAAAAGTAAAAGCATTGCTGACTAAATCAATATCCAAGTCTTTAATGAGCAGCTTTCATGCCTAACATGTTGTGTTAGGACCTGAAGCCACAGCCATGACCAAGGGGGTCCTGGCACCTGCTTCCACAGAGCCTGCAGTTTTACTGGAGGAAAAGATATTAAACAGATAATTCCACAAATACTCATAGACATGCATTTTCACTAGAGTTCTGAAGAGAAAGTGCTAAATACCATAAGAGTTCACACCAGAGACACAGACAAGTACAAAGGAACGGAAAAGGGTTCCTCAAGGAATTATTAGGCTTTGACCTTAGGAATAAGTAGGAGTTGGTCAGGTAGAGAATTCAAATCTGTGGCTGGGTGTGGTGGCTCACACCTGTAATCCCAGAACTTTGGGAGGTCAAGGCAGATGGATCATTTGAGGTCAGGAGTTTGAGACCAGCATGGCCAACATGGTGAAACCCTGGCTCTACTAAAAACACAAAAATTAGCAGGGTGCACCTGTAGTCCCAGCTACTCGGGAGGCTGAAGCAGGAGAATCACTTAAACCTGGGAGGCGGTGGTTGCAGTGAGCCGAGATCACACCACTGCAATTCAACCTGGGTGACAGAGTGTGTGAGACTCTGTTTCAAAAAAAAAAAAAAAAAGATTCAAATCTGTCAACTTCTTACTTTTATGACAAGCTAGAAAGCATCAGAAACTGCCTAAAGTAACTTGTTTCCAGTTCTAAAGAAGCATAATTGAAAGAGCACTTATTAATCAAATTAGAAAACATAGGCTTTCTTCTCAATCTAAAGAGGGCTCTTAAACCAAATTACGAAGTCACACACACACACACACACACACACACACACACACACACACAATGATACTTCAGGGAAAATAAGTAAATTGGGTTTTAATGTTGACACTTGATAAAACTTTATGAACTGTGAATTAAGAATAAGAATTCTTGCATGTAGACTTTTTTTCTGGAGATGAAAATGGTCCTAAAGTTTGGTTATGTTAAGCCTGGACAGAAACACAGGGAGAGTTTGTTTTCACCGTACCACACAATCACATAACTGCTCTTGGTTCACATAATCTAAAGAGTAGGAAATACTTTGTAAGACAATTTTTGTAAATGATAATGTTTCTCTGGGCATCTTCTCAGTGCACGCTCTTCCTCAACTGGAATGAGTCGAGTCATGGTGGGGAAAGCATGTGATAGTTCTGTTTGTGTCTCTCAGCTGTGTCTGCAAACTGCATTTTGAGTTCATGGCCATCCCCCCACTGAATCAGGATCTACACTCTGCTTTAGCCTGCTCAGGCATTGGAGGAGTTTCCGTGCTGTTCATCAACTCTTTCTCATTCCTCTCCTTCCAGACAGATGACTGTACTTCTCCGCCCTCTGGAAATGAGGCTTGCCCATCTGACTCACTTTGTCCAATGAATTATCAACAGAAATGATGTGAATCACTTCTAAGTGGAAGCTTCAAGTGCTGGTACAAGATTTACCTCTCTGTATTTCCCTGTTGCTGTGATCTTCTAAGCACAGTTGGCCCGCCCTCCATATCTGCAGATTCTACATCCACAGATTCAGCCAGCGTTGGATTGAAAATATGAAAAATAAAAAATGCCGGGCGCGGTGGCTCAAGCCTGTAATCCCAGCACTTTGGGAGGCCGAGACGGGCGGATCACGAGGTCAGGAGATCGAGACCATCCTGGCTAACAAGGTGAAACCCCGTCTCTACTAAAAAATACAAAAAACTAGCCGGGCGACGTGGCGGGCGCCTGTAGTCCCAGCTACTCGGAAGGCTGAGGCAGGAGAATGGCGTAAACCCAGGAGGCGGGGCTTGCAGTGAGCTGAGATCCGGCCACTGCACTCCAGCCTGGGCGGCAGAGCGAGACTCCGTCTCAAAAAAAAAAAAAAGAAAAGAAAAGAAAAGAAAAAATAGATGGTTCTGTCTGTATTGAACACATACAGACATTTTTTTTCTTGTCTTTACTCCGTAAACAATTAGGAATGACAACTATTTACATAGCAGTTACATTGTATTAGGTATTATAAGTAATCTAGAGATTATTTAAAGTACATGGGAGGATGCATGTAAGTTATATGCAAATACTATGCCATTTCATATAATGGACTTGAGCATCTACAGATTTTGGTGTCTGTGGGCATCCTGGAACCAATCTCTGGAGGATACTGAGGGACGACTATACTTATCAACATAGAGCTGTGTCATTCTGAAACCTGAGTGATTGTAGAGTGGCGTTCTGGCCTACACTGCACATGTAGCATAAGAAATAGAGTGTATCCTGTTATGCTATAGAGATTGGGGGGTTATTTGTAATTATACTATAACCCAGTCCATCCTGGCTCCATAAGAATTAATGTTTGGATTTTTCTTTTCTTTTTTATTTTTTGTCACCTAGGCTGGAGTGCAGCAGTGCGATCATAGCTCACTACATCCTCGACTTCCCAGGCTCAAGTGATTCTCCCACCACAGCCTCCCAAGTAGCTAGGCCTACAGGCACATGACACCATATCCAGCTAATTTTATTTTTTATTTTTTGGTAGAGACAAAGTCTCACACGTGTTATGCTGCCCAGGCTGGTCTCGAACTCCTGGGCTCAAGTGGTCCTCCTGTCTCGACCTCCAAAAATGCTGAGATTACAGGCATGAGGCACCATTCCCAGATTTTTTTCACTTTTGCCATACTACCTTCTCTTATGTCACCCTTGCACTCAAAATTATATTTACCCCTTATATAAATGCACCTGGAAATTCAGTGCCAAATGGATATTTTTTGAGACTCAAAAATTACTGCTTCCAAAATAGCTATCCCTAGAAAATAGTGAATCACCAGTAATTGGTAACTCTTCCACTTTGGACCCTTGCTCAGGGTGGAATGGGGAGCAGTTCCAGGAGTCTGTATCACGTCACCTCCAACCTAAAGCTATAGAGAGGACTGGCTAAAAGCGCACATACACCCAATATATGTGGACTCAATTCCTGGTTCTGTCATTTATTGTCTATAACCTTGGGCACATTGTTTATGCTCTCCCTGCCTCAATTTTCTTATCTGTAAAATGGGAAATCTTCAGGGTGCTTTATTCATAAGTTTCTTGAAGGAATCAAGTAAGGTGGTGCAGGTGAACCAGGAACAGTGCCTAGCAAATGCTTAATCATTTGATCCATCATTATCATAATGTTAAGTCTTGCAACACTCTCCCCTCACTTCTCATCCTTGCTACTACAGCATACCACATAGATCATTACGTGGCTCATATATCATTTTTCACAGTCGGTATAGAAGACTCATACAATCTTCAACTCATTAGAGTGCCTGAAAACTATATTGCCTCCCCAGTCCTCCTCAACTGCTTTCCCTACGATTTCCAGAGTAATTTCTCTCTGCTACCGTGATGACTTCCCACCTTCTAAGGAAGACAAGATGTTGTGTTCACACACTAGGCTAGCAGTCCTCAAATGTCCAGCTGAAGATGGACTGCACTGAGACAACGAGGCCAGGGGCACAAGAATAACCAGCAGAGGCAAGCGTGAGCTTGTGGGCAGGAAGTTTTGAGAGGCTGCCCTGCTCTGATCAATAGGACTTTGAAAGAACTACATGGGTAAGAAGAATGCACTGTGATTCCCTTTTCTGATTATTTGAGACTGAAGTAAAGACTTTAATTGCTTGTCAGTGTTAGATACCAAATTTATTTTTTCTGGCAGCCACACTCAGACTGCTCACAATGCAAACCCACCGTGCAGGGGATGTGCCCACAATGAGGGCTTCCACAGTCGTTCTCTCCCTGGGTACCCCTTTGATGTTTTCCTTTCATCCTCACACTCCATGAATTTTCTAAGGGCCTGTCATGTTTAATGTACTTCTTATCTTACTCTGCTCCAGCTGTTATCATAAAATACCATAGACTGGGTGGCTTTAACAACAGACACTTATTTGCCCACCTATATACACCCAGTCTGGGTGGACTCAATTCTTGGTCATGCCGTTTATCGTCTATAACCTTGGGCAGATAATTTATGCTCTCCCTGCCTCAGTTTTCTTATCTGTAAAATGGGAGTTCTTCAACATGCTTCTTTTGTTTGTTTGTTTGTTTTGTTTTGTTTTTTATTTTACTTTAAGTTCTGGGATACATGTGCTGAACATGCAGGTTTGTTACATAGGTATACATGTGCAATGGTGCTTTGCTGCACCCATCAACCCATCATCTAGGTTTTAAGCCTCGCATGCATTAGGTATTTGTCCTAATGCTTTCCCTCCCCTTTGCCTCTGACACCCTGACAGGCCCCGGTGTGTGATGTTCTTTCAGATGTGCTTCTTTCATAAGTTTCATGAAGCCATCAAATAAAATGATGCAGGTAAACCAGGAACAGTGCCTAGCAAGTGCTCAATCGTTTTATCCATCATTATAATAACATTAAGTCTTAAGTTGCACCTTGCCTCAGTGCAGCCCATCCTCAGGTGAACATCTGAGTGCTGCCAACCTACCATAGTATTCCAGTTCTGGAGGCTAGGAAGTCCAACATCAGGGTACTGCTCAATATGGCTCCTGGTAAGGAACTCTTCCTTGTTTGCAGATGGCCACCTTCTCACTGTGTCCTCACACAGCAGAGAGAAATGTCTCTCTCCCTTCCTTTTCATATAAATCCTCTGATCACAACATGGGAACCCTGCCCTCATGACTTCATCTAACGCTAATTACCTCCTGAAGCCCCGTCTCCAAATCCCATCACATCAGGTAATAGGGCTTCAACATATGAATTTGTGGAGGGACATAAACATTCGGTACATGATCTCTGTGAGGACAGAAATCCAAATTGTGGGCTAAGTCTGACCTTCAAGAGTCAGGAAATCCAGCCAGGTGTGGTGGTTCATGCCTGTAATCCCAACACTTTGGGAGGTTGAGACAAGCAGATCGCTAGAGCCCAGGACTTTGAGACCAGTCTAGCCAACATGGTGAAACCCCGTCTGTACGAAAAATACAAAACTTAGCCAGCCATGGTGTGCACACCTGTAGTCCCAGCTACTCAAGTGGCTGAGGCAGGAGAATTGCTTGAACGCAGGAGGCAGAGGTTGCAGTGAGCCAAGATTGTGCCACTGCACTCCAGCCTGGGCAACAGAGAAACACTGTCTCAAAAAAAAAAAAAAAAAAAAGATTTGGCAAATCCTTCTGATTCTAAGCATTTACAAAGCATCAACTACGCAAAAGACACTGCTAGAAACCAGCAAGAAATACTAAGGAGATGTGATCTTTACCCTCAAAGGGCTTCACTTTCCAACTGAAAATCAGAGAAAAGTACAGAAGAAAAACTAAAAATACTACAAATTTCTTTAATTAAAAGGAAGTCTATTTAAGTAACAAAGGAGTGAAATAAAAGAGTACTATGAGGGGTTCAGAAAAAGCAGCAACATATGAGAGGTGAGAACACAGGTTTTGGAATCAGGTGGAAATAGATTAGCATCCTGGATCTGCTATTTTCTTGCTTCTTGAGAACATTAGCTATTCAAAACCCGTTTCTCTACCTGGAAAGTGGGTCTAATGGCACTACCTACCTCATAGGGTTGTGATGATAATGACTGTTAAGCGCTTAGCACAGTGACTCGCATGGGGTAATCACTTATAACCATTCATTTAAAAAGAAATGTGAGGGCCGGGAGTGGTGGCTCATGCCTGTAATCCCAGCACTTTGGGAGGCCGAGGTGGGCAGATCACCTGAGGTCGGGAGTTCAAGACCAGCCTGGCCAACATGGAGAAACCCTGTCTCTACTAAAAATACAAAATTAGTCAGGCATGGTGGCACATGCCTGTAACCCCAGCTACTTAAGAGGCTGAGGCAGGAGAATTGCTTGAACCCAGGAGGCAGAGACTGCAGTGAGCCAAGATCATGCCATTGCACTCCAGCCTGGGCAACAAGAGCAAAACTCCGTCTCAAAAAAAATTAGTTAATTAAAAAAATTAAAAATACATAAAAAGAAATGTGAGGAGGGGAATCATTTCCAAATAAGACCTGGGGAGGGATGGGAATGGTTCCCAGAAGGTGGCAAGATCTTATCTGAACATTAAATCCTGGGGTTAGGGGAGAAGTTGGGTGGACTGTGACGGGTAAGGGTATCAGGCTAAAAAGCACCCGAGTTTGGAGAACTGTAAACAGGTGTGTCTGGGTAGAATGTTAGGGAGGCATAGGGGGATGGGCTTGGACCCTGGGTGTCCTTAAAATCCAGACCACTTTAGGTTTTGTCCCATGCTCTACCTTATTCAATAGAATGCAGCACCTCGTCTTCAGTGCTTATGAAAAATGTTTTAACTCAAAGTACGTTGTTCCAATAAACCCAGATACAATCATGAAAAAAAAAAAAATCTGCTTTTCCCTTCACAGTGTTCAGGAGCAAATCCCAGTTTGATTTTATACTCAGGAGCTTGTTCTGCCCTAATGTAAAAAATACATAATGGGACTCAAGTGGAACATAAAACTATTTCAAAGAAATTTTTTGTTCAAAACAAAGCCCCCTTTAACCCCTGAGATACCGAAAGTTAGGCCAATTATTAGGCTTTTTCCCCCATATTTCTTCTTTTAAGATAAAAGTTTTCTTAAAAGTAAATGTTGGCCAGACATGGTGGCTCATGCCTGTAATCCCAGCACTTTGGGAGGCCAAGGCAGGTGGATCATTTGAGGTCAGGAGTTTGAGACCAGCCTGGCCAACATGGTGAAACCTGGTCTGTACTAAAAACACAAAAATTAGCCAGGCATGGTGGCAGGCACCTGTAATTCCAGCTACTCTAGAGGCTGAGGCAGGAGAATCACTTGAGCCTGGGAGGCGGAGGTTGCAGTGAGCCCAGATCGTGTCCCAGTCTGGGCAAGAGAGTGAGACCCTGTCTCAAAAAAAAAAGTAAACGTTAACATCACACTAATCTAATCTAATAGGTAAAGTGATTCTGAGTTTACTCAATATGTTTAAAGCTATCTTAATACTTTCTAGAACAACGAAATC
The DNA here is from genome assembly GCF_001698545.2 of Rhinopithecus bieti. Taxonomy (NCBI): domain Eukaryota; kingdom Metazoa; phylum Chordata; class Mammalia; order Primates; family Cercopithecidae; genus Rhinopithecus; species Rhinopithecus bieti. The sequence continues at coordinate 210,005 of NW_016803416.1, forward strand.
ATAGATTAGCAAAGGGTTTGCCAGGTAAGCATTTGTTGTTGTTGTTGTTGTTGTTGTTGTTGTTGTTGTTGTTGTTTGAAACAGGGTCTCATTCTGTCACCCAGGCTGGTGTGCAGTGGTTCACTCATGGATAACTGCAGCTTCAACCTCTCAGGCTCAAGCGATTCTCCCACCTCAGCCTCCCAAGTAGCTGGGACTATAGGCATAAACCACCACACCCAACCTATTTTATTTTATTTTATTTTTTGGAGAGATAAGGTCTCACTATATTGCCCAGGCTGGTCTCGAACCTGAGGCTCAAGTGATCCTCCCACCTTGGCCTTCCAAAGTATTGGGATGACATGCATAATCCTGGCCATTAGGCATCTTAATGAACAGATAATCATTGGTAATTTTGCCTGAATTAGTTCTATGTAAATGCATTCTGCCAAAATGGTTTAAAGAATGAATGAAAAAACTCTTTGTCCCCTTAAATACAATTATACCTCCATTTAATTTGTATTACACACAAAAATGAATTAGATACGCTCCCTACCCTCTGGTATCACACAGTCTAATTTAAGCAAATGGCAACAAATAAGCTTCAGAATGTTGCAATAGAAGTAAAATTAAAGTCTTACCAGAGTACTTAACACAGAGTCCCCTTGGGTCTTTGCTTTATTATTTTGTTTAATAAATCCTATTTTTAAGAGTAACTGAAAGTGATGCTGCTATTCAATTCAACTAAAATTGAATCCCACTCCCATTAACCCCAAATTAGTGGATTCCAAACACAAGAGATCTCAGTGCATATAATATATGACACACATTTTCTCGTAGACCAACAGAAACAGTCTTCTGTTCCAAATTTCTTTCTTTGCACTTGTCTTACTTGAAGACTCAACTTTGAAAGCTGTGAGGGAAAGTAATCATCTGTTTATGTATCATGAAGATGAGAGTTTCTTGACGATGAGGATCACAGCTTTAGTCATCTTTGATTCCCTAGATCCTAGAACAAATTAATAGAAGGTGAGGGAGAAAGGAAATGAGTGAGTGAGTGAATAATTCATAAAAAGGTTTTGTTCAGAAAACACCCATTTAGTGGAAGAAATGTCATCTAATAGTGCAACAATCATAAGATAATAGGTAATGATTGAGTATCTACCATGTGCCATGTTTTCTTCTAAGCACTTTATTTGTGGTAGTTCACTTAATCTTCCTTGTCCTGGGGTCTGCCTTCATTTTACAAGTGAGGAAAATGGACACAGAGAGGTTATATATTGTAGGGAGCTGGGACCCTATTTAAAAGCTCTTTACTGAAGTGCACAGAACCATAGGGACTTGTGGAAACCTGTTCCTATATGTGTGTGCTATTGTGTGTGTGTATGTGTGTGTGTGTGTATGTATGTGTGTGTATTTTCTGGGGAGAAGGGTCATAGTCTATTCAGATACCCAAAGTAGCCTATGACATCCCCTCTCCCAAAAAGTCAAGACACTGGATGTGTTTCCATTTCAACTTAGATATTAATATTGAGTGAATGAAATAGTCACTACACTAAATTGACTATAAATCTGGCAGTCATGTTGTAAAATAAGGGTTTTCCACACTCCAACTCAATTTCCTCCAGGTTTTCTCTAAAACAAATGAAAACAAAAGACTCTTAGAGAGACGAATTCTACCAAACTTCCCTGAATGCCTGTCAGACTTTTCCACAGGACAGAGGAAAAACTAGTAACAAAATCAGGAAAGTGCAGCGGTGGTCACGTTTGCCAAACCCAGCAGCATTTCCTCAGGTCTCCATTTTTTGGTAGTTCCAGATCCTTCCTCACCTGCCTAGAAATCCTGTTCCCTCCTCATTCTCCTAGCTTTACTCCTGTCCAAGTCTATGCTTTTAACTTTCTACTCTTCCTTTTTCTCATATTTTGTCAAAGCTGTCATCCAGTCTCATGACTTCAGTGTGTACTGCTAACCCAGCAAACTCCAATCTTTGCAGGTCATTCATGCCCTTTCTCCTAAAGGTTGACTACACACTTTCAATCACACACTGCACATTTCCAGAGGATGTCCTATTCCCATCTCAAATTCGACACATCTGAACGGCAGCAAAAGCCAAAATTGACAAATGGGATATGATTAAACTAAAGAGCTTCTGCACAGCAAAAGAAACTACCATCAGAGTGAACAGGCAACCTACAGAATGGGAGAAAATTTTTGCAATCTACTCATCTGACAAAGGGCTAATATCCAGAATCTACAAAGAACTCAAACAAATTTACAAGAAAAAAACAAACAACCCCATCAAAAAGTGGGGAAAGGATATGAACAGACATTTCTCAAAAGAAGACATTCATACAGCCA
>NW_016803416.1:213022-246306 GCF_001698545.2 Rhinopithecus bieti
TTGATGGGTGCTGATGAGTTGATGGGTGCAGCACACCAACATGGCACAAGTATACATATGTAACAAACCTGCACGTTATGCACATGTACCCTAGAACTTAAAGTATAATAAAATAAATAAATAAATAAATAAATAAATTGACAAACCATAATTTTGTGCATTTACAGGGTACAAGGTGATGTTTTGATACATGTATACAATGTGGAATGATTAAATCAGCTAATTAACATAGCTGTCAAAAAAAAAAAAATTCGACACATCTGAAACTTGACAGCATCTGCCCCATCGAACCAACACTTTTACTGGCTTCCAGTTCATCAGTGATGTCAACATTATTGAGATAATTTGTGCTCAAAATCAAGAAACCACTTGGTACGACTTTCTCTCACATTTGCCCATATCTAAGACTTATCTTTCACAATATTTGCCTTACCTGCCTCTTCCTTTTAATTCCTCCTGCACTCCTCCTAACCCAGAAATTCCTCATCACTTCCTCCTCCCAATCGTGTCTAGTCTCTTAGATTGGTATGTTGGTTTCTTTATAATATTCCCTATGCGTCCTTTAGGATTTAAGTCCCATCTCTTCCACAAAGTCTCCTCTAAGAACACTACAATGGAACCTTTCCTCACCGAGTGAACAAACTACTTAATTGACACCTACCATCAAAATTCAACAAAGGCCAGCCCTGATGGCACATGTAGTCCCAGATCTTTGGGAGACTGAGGTGGGAGAACTGCTTGAAGCCAGGAGTTCAAGACTCGCCTGGGCAGCACAGTGAGACCCCCAAACCTCTATTAAAAATATTTTTTTAAATTAACCAAGCGTGGTGGTGTATGTATATAGTCCCAGTTCCTCAGAAAGCTGAGGCAAGAGGATTGCTTGAGTCCAGGAGTTCAAATCCAGCCTGGGCAACATAGCAAGAGCCTGTATCTAAGAAAAACACACACACACACACACACACACACACACACACACACAACAAAGTTTAGAAAAGGGTGGAACAACCTTGTATGGCTTCCAATTTTATGGATAAGAAAACTGAACTCAAAAAATATTCAGTGACTTGCCCAAGGTCATACCACTGATCTGTGACAGAAGCTCTGGAACCAATGATTACTCCTAGCCTAAGTGACAGTCTCCAATACCAAGCTCTCAGCTCCTTGGAGGGCAAAAGCATGCCTTTTACCTCTTTGCGGCCTCCTGTATGACCAGCATAGCATTGTGTACATAGTAAATGCTCAATAAATAAAAACACCATCTAAGGGGAGAAAGAGATCAGGAATAGGAAAGAAGGGAGAGTACAAAGAAGGCACAGCTAGCCTGGCAAATCTAAGAAATCCACGGCCAGGCGCGGTGGCTCACGCCTGTAATCCCAGCACTTTGGGAGGCTGAGGCAGGAGGATCACAAGGTCAGGAGATTGAGACCATCCTGGCTAACACGGTGAAACCCCGTCTCTACTAAAAATACAAAAAATTAGCCGGGTGTGGTGGCAGGTGCCTGGAGTCTCAGCTACTCAGGAGGCTGAGGCAGGAGAATGGTGTGAACCTGGGAGGCGGAGCTTGCAGTGAGCCGAGATCGCGCCACTGCACTCCAGCCTAGGCGACAGAGTAAGACTCCGCCTCAAAAAAAAGAAAAAAAAAGAAAGAAAGAAAAGAAATCCACATACACCCCTGGCTGGACGGGCAGCAAGGACCCACCACCCACGCCAGCACTCTCCTGAGAAGAGGAGGGAAAGCGACATCTGGATCACACCTGGAGACCACAGGAACATCGTGTTCCAGCCTCCAAATTGCCAGCGGCCTCAACCCAGCATGGAGGGAATTTCACAAACCTCTGGCCTGCTGTGTGGCTGGTGACTCAAAACTGTGCCTGTTGTCTGAGGTATTATTTGTAAAGTGCTTTCTTGGAAGAGAAAATGTTTGGGACAGCTGGAAGAGGAGCTCCCTGTCCTGGAGCCACAAGTGGCCTTGTTGTGTGCTGTATGAGAACACAGGCTTCTTATTTCTCTCCCTCTTCCCCTAGCCTGTGTTTATTTAAATCTTCCACCACCATGGTTGGGGGGAGGGGGAGGGGTATGCCCAGGACTTCAGGCGAGGTCCTTGGAACCACCAGGGAGCAGGCCCAGCACTTACTGCAGGGACCACAGTAGTCAAGGGCACAGGCCCCGGGCCAGGAATCAGGGAGTCTGGCCAGGACAGTGGGAGGCATTGGGAAAGGGTTGTTATTGTGTCTTTGGCAATCCTGTAATTATTGTGTTTGCTGTTATGATTTCTGTCTCTGGTGCCATTTCTCTTGGTAAATCTGTTCCTACTGAGTCTTCTACAGAGAGTCCTTTTAAATATATAAATATGTGTACATTTGATAGCCAGGCTGCTGTGTTGACTTCTCGAAGAGTCTGTGGTAGCTCAAGAGGAGAGTAACTGAAGGGAGGATAGATTCTTCTCATGAAGACTTGCATTTATTAGCAAAACAAAGACCTCAGGTGGGCTCTCACCGCCCCCCAAACCTGCCCCTTTTGCTTAAGTAGCACCACCCAGTGGACCTACTACTACCAACAGCGGGCAACCCAAGAACGTGTCCAACTCACTGGGAATCCTCCTCCAACCCCACCTACTGTACACTGGCTTCTGCTCAATCAAGAAATCAGAAGGAGGACAGAATGGGGTCCAGAGTGCCTTTCCACTCCCAGCCGAGGGGCTCAGGCATTCCCCTGACACATTTTGGAACAAAGGACAGAGCAACAAAGATGTCCCTGACTTACAAGCAGCAGCCAGGCTATTCGTTTCCTGGGAGAGACATAGCCACACACATAAATCATGGTGTATATTTATAAAATCATCAAGGTCTCCTTCCTGGGGCACCTCTGTTTGCCAGTGGCAAACATTAGTGAGGCTTAATTGTTTTTTAATCTTTTTTTTTTTCTGTTGCCCCAAGAGAAGCTCCAAAGGCAAGCAGGATTAAGGCTTTTTAGGGTTAGGAAAATTGTCTTAAGAATCACCATAGTGTGCTTTCTACGCTAGAGGAATGAAAAAAACTTACATTTATATCTGCAAAAAGGATATGATTCCACTATGGTGGGAAGATACTTAATTGTAGCCATGCTCTGCATCAGCTTTTCATAGTCAATTTAAAGCAAAATTCTATTTTTCAATTCTTACTCTACCAGTTTCTGGTAAGGCGTTGGGTATTTATGAAAAGAAGGCCCTGGCCCGTGCGGTGTGGTTCATGCCTATAATCCCAACCCCTTGGGAGGCTGAGTTGGGAGGACTACTTGAGGCCAGGAGTTCAAGACCAACCTAGGCAATATAGCAAGACCCTAGTCTCTATAAAAAATTAAAGTATCAGCCATTGGGGAGGCTGAGGTGGAAAGATCACTTAAGTCTGGGAGGTAGAGGGTGCAGTGAGCTGTGATTGTGTCACTACACTCCAGCCTGGGCAACGGAGGGAGACTTTGTCTCAAAAAAGTAAATTAAAATAAGGCCCTCATTAAAAATAATATCCTCATTAAAAATAATGTAGTAGATATTTATAAACTTAGCACTAATTTTTTTTTCCTATTAAAACTAATAATGCAATGAACATATCCTTACAGAATGGCTATTCTTAAAAAGCTGAATTCCGGCCGGGCGCGGTGGCTCAAGTCTGTAATCCCAGCACTTTGGGAGGCCGAGACGGGTGGATCACGAGGTCAGGAGATCGAGACCATCCTGGCTAACCCGGTGAAACCCCGTCTCTACTAAAAAAATACAAAAAAAAACTAGCCGGGCGAGGTGGCAGGCGCCTGTAGTCCCAGGTACTCGGGAGGCTGAGGCAGGAGAATGGCGTAAACCCGGGAGGCGGAGCTTGCAGTGAGCTGAGATCTGGCCACTGCACTCCAGCCTGGGCGGCAGAGCGAGACTCCGTCTCAAAAAAAAAAAAAAAAGCTGAATTCCTTCCTTGAAATCGAGTTCTAGTATCAATATTATTGGGTCAAAGGGTCAGAAAGAATTCCTGCTTGTTATGTGTTGTATATATAACTCCTCATACAGCTTTCTGAAAGTGTCGTACCAAATGGCAATGCCACTAGAAGCCTATGCATTTATTAATTTGTCCAGGTTAATTTAAGACCTGTTGGTGTTAATGGTATGTCAGGTGCAATGCATTATTTTATAATCCTGTCTGATACCTGATGGAAACAGGTTTCTCGCCCTAACAACTCTTCCCTTTCAGGATGGTCTTTGGTCATATGCCCCATTACTCTTCCAAATTAATATCTTAGAAAATCTTGAAGATTTCCAGGGTAATAATCCTATAGTTATTTTGATTAGAATTGTGCATCTATGAATTATAAATCTATAGATTAAAAATAATAGACATATTGAAAGATTGTATGTTCCCATTCAAAAGCAGCATTCGTGTATTATGTTGATTTTTTTTCCTCCTGCTCTCCTGGTCATGTCTGCAGCCATGTTGACAGTGTAAGGATGTGTCAGAGAAAGCCATTGCTCTCCAGGACATTAGCTTCTCCTCTCCTTCCTGGGCCCTCCCAGGAAGACTCCACGTCCTAGTGCCCTTGCAGCTAGGTGCACCCATGTGGCTGAGCCCTGGACAGTGGAATATGGAAAAAATTCATGTGCTGCCTGCAGGCCTGACCTCTGATACCTCTCATGAGAGCCTCTATACTCTCTCACTTCCCTCTTCACTTGCCAGCAAGATGTAAAGGATCCCGGATAGAATCACTGCGTGGAGGCCTAGTTACCTCGTCACCATGGAGCAGGCCAACCTTCCCATACTTTACTGGACCATCATGTAAGTAGAAAATAAAAATTTTGCTGTGTTAACCCACTGAGATTTGGAGGTTATTTACTTGATTGTTACAGCAGGTAACCTACTTTAATGCAATAGGGAGACTCCCTAAACTTCTAAGCCAAAGACTCATATCTGTTAAGTTTCTCCAGGGAAACAGAATCAATAGGATTTTATAGAGAGAGAGAGAGGGAGAGACAGACAGAGAGAGAGAGAGAGAGAGAGAGAGGCTTATTTTAAGGAACTGGTTCACATGATTGTGGGAGCTTGCAAGTCTGAAACCTGCAGGGCAGGCCAGTAGGCTGGAATTCAGGTAAGAGCCAATGTTGTATTCTTAAGTCTGAAATCCTCAGAGCAGGCCAGCTGGAAACTCGGGAAGGTTTCTACATTGCAGCCTTGAGACAGAATTCCATCTTAATCCTCAATCTTTGCTCCTGATGCCTTCAACTACTAGATGAGGCCCACCCGCATTACAGCAGGTGATTGGCTTAACTCAAAGTCTACTGATAATAAATGTTAATCACATCTAAAAAACACAAAATCCCTGTCACAGCAACATCTAGACTGTTGTTTGACTGAACAGTTTGGCCCAAAAGCCCAGGCAAGTTGACATATAAAAGTAGCCATCATAGAAACCTAAGCAGTAACATTTCTAAAAAAGAAACTAGAGAGATCATAATGTAATAAAAACAATATTGAGCTTAGACATAGGCAGATCTATTTGAGTCACAAGCTCTTATAATTGCTGTATTCCCTTACAAAATATATATATCATCTGTATAGTTGTCTCATCTATAAAATAAGGATAATGTAATACATCATTAAAATTTGTGGTAAAAATTAAAAAAGATGTTTGTGACTGGGCATCTTTGGGAGACAAAGCGGGCAGATCACCTGAGGTCAGGAGTTCGAAACCAGCCTGGCCAACATGGTGAAACCTTGTCTCTATTAAATACAAAACTTAGCCAGGCATGGTGGTAGGCGCCGTTAATCCCAGCTACTCAGGAGGCTGAGACAGGAGAATCACTTGAATCCGGGAGGCGGAGGTTGTAGTGAGCAGAGATCACACCATAGCACTCTAGCCCGGGTGACGAGAGAAACTCAGTCTCAAAAAAAAAAAAAAAAAAAAAAAAAAAAAAAAAAAAATTAAAGGAGTTGTTTGTAAAGTTCACAGCCCAGTACTCGGCATGTGAGAGCAATGGTCCTCCTCTTCTTCCACGCAGAGGGGAGTGGTGCCCTCTCTTTTAGCAGTGGGCTTAGAATGACAGCTCAGCTCCTAAGTCCTCTCCAGCCCATTCCTCAGAGGTGATTCACTGGATTTTCCAACCACTTAGTATACTTAGTCTATTTAGGCTGCAAGAGCCACTTCATTATTACATGGAAATCACAAGAATTCAAAAACAGAAGATCTATTTACAGATAGGTAAATTACAGGGACAGTAAAACTAGTGAGATCCTCAACTTGACCAGCTTTACAAAAATGTATATCTTCAATTCAGAAACTCATCCTGTTGAATCCACTTCTTAGCTATGCAAGTTTGCTGAGGCTGCCATGACAAAGTACCACAGACTGGTGACTTAAGCAACAGATATTTATTTTCTTATAGTTCTAGAAGCTAGGTGTTGGCAGAGTTGGTTTCCTCTGAGGCCTCCCTCCTTGGCTGGTAGACGGCTGTCTTCACCCTCTGTCTTCACGTGGTTGTTACCCTGGGTGTCTGTATCCTAATGTCCTCTTTTTATAAGGACGCCAGTCAGATTAGATTGCAGCCTCACCATGATGATTTTATTTTAACTTAATCACATCTTCAAAGGCTCTGTCTCCAAATACAGTCACATTCTGAGATATTAGGGGGTTACGATTTGAAAATCTGAACTCGAATTTGGAGGGAAGACACAATTCAGCCCGTGATACCACCTAATTTACCAAACATCTTCACTCCACCCGCCCTCATACAATGACACGCGCACTGACAAGCTAGGATCTGCTCTCCCTCCGTGGTGCTTAAAGGGAACTCACGCTGCCTGTTCTGTTTTCGACTTATACCACAAGAAATCATGAAAGATTGGAGCTGATACACACATACACACATGCACGCACACACATTCTTTGCGATCAGTCTTCTGCATCCAGTCTTTGACCTGGAACTGAGCCGTATAGGAATTGAATTGGTGACCTTGTTATCAAGATTTGCTAACCACTCACAAATGGAAAGGGAGCATATTGCGAAATAGAACAGGTAGCCTACTTATCTAAGGACACCAAGCATATTGCAGTTTAGTAGAAATAACCAATATCTAAATTAAATGGTCCAGAGTGCATGAACTATATCAATAATCAGCCTGCATTTCAGATGAAAGAAACATAAGCATTTAATTGTCACAAAAGGCAAAAGAAACACCATCCAAAGACTGTTCTAACAAAGAGGTAGACACCCCTCTGAATTTTGAACAGGTTTCTAAATCAAAAAGGGCAGTAAATCGTGTTACTTATCATTTAAAAATAACGAGGATTTAAGAAATGAAATTAGACAAGTGATTAATGCATCAGCTTCAACCAGAGTTCCTTTGATAGTTGGAAGAAAATAAAAGCCAGCCAAGAAATAAACATTTCAAATTCAGGTGCTTTGCAATCTGTGCTCCAAATGTTTTCCCTCAGCTTGTGAAGAGGTGGCTTGCTCTGCATACACAGCAGCCAAATGGCTGGCTTGAGTCAATTATCTTCAAAATAAGAGCACTGGCAGAAAAGAGGAGAAGCTACAGTCACAATGGTCAAAAGTCCATTTGAGAGAAATAGTCTTTCTAGGGCAGGGACCAGGAAATACACTGGCTGAAGAGGAGGGGTCGTCAAGGTGCTGTTGAGAATGTTTGAGGTTTTACTTTTTTTTTCCCCCCCTTGCTATTTCCATTTATATTGGGACTCCAAGGATGGAGTAGAGTCTTCTGTATTGAAATTGAAATATGTCCATGATAGAGTAAGAAAAAAATATAGATAAGGGGTCAGTGTGTGTAAATAGAGAAAGAGAGAGAGACAGAGAGAGACAGAGACAGAAACAGAGAGAGAGAGAGAAGTGCTTGGTGGGTTAGAAGGAGCCAAGGCTGCCTGGGTTCAAATTCCAGCTCTGTTCTTTACCTCCCCTGTGGCCTTGGGCACTTTAATTCTATGCCTCAGTTTCTCCATCTACAAAATGGAAACAATATAAACAGTACCAATTTCCTAGAACTGTTACTGTGATGAGAATTGAGTTAACAAAGGTAAAGCAAGAAAAATGGTAATTCTGTAGAATTAAATAGTAAGAGGCCAGACGCAGTGGCTCACGCCTATAGTCCGAGCACCTTGGGAGGCCGAGATAGACGCATCACTTCAGGTCAGGAGTTTGAGACCAGCCTGGCCAACATGGTGAAACCCTATCTCTACTGAAAATACAAAAATTAGCCAGGAGTTAGGGCACATGCCTGTAGTCCCAGCTACTTTGGAGGTTGAGGCAGGAGAATTACTTGAACCCAGGAGGTGGAGGTTGCAGTGAGCAGAGATCACAACACTGCCCTCTAGCCTGGGCCACAGAGCAAGACCCTGTCTCAAAAATAAATAAATAAATAAATAAATAGTAAGTGCTATCAAAGTGTAAACCATTCCAATCATAGTATGATTATTTTGTAAAACAAGCTTCCATCCCATCCCCACAAAAAAAACCCTTTTAATAACAAGCTGTATTTTCCAGGGTCAAGGTTAGGGTGAGATTAATGAGGGACAATAACAGAATTCACCTCAGGTATAAAATTTAAGAAATGCCAAAAAATTCAGTAATCAAGATAAATAATATTTCAATGCAATGTTTTTAAAAAGTAATGCAAAAAATTGATGATAAACAAAACATTAAAATTTTAAATAAAGGCAAGATCTGTGTTACTGATTTCTTTCTTCTGCCTCAGACTTCAGTATGGCTTGGCATGGGGTATATTCCTTTATATCACAGGCAAATATTTGGCAGGTTATAGCCCAAACTTTTGTTTTTGGAGTGAGACATTACCTAGGTGTGGTGAGCAGCCAAGGTCAGACACAACCAGATCTGTGCTCATTTGTGTTTTTCCATGAGGTCAGAGTTTTACCGATGCTGTTTCAATCATAAAAGCCATGCACTTGGCTGGGCGCGGTGGCTCACGCCTGTAATCCCAGCACATTGGGAGGCTGAGACGGGTGGATCTTTTGAGGTCAGGAGTTTGAGACCAGCCTGACCAACATGGTGAAACCCCATCTCTACTAAAAATACAAAATCAACTGGGTGCAGTGGTGCATGCCTGTAATCCCAGCTACTTGGGAGTCTGAGGCAGGAGAATCACTTGAACCCAGGAGGTGGAGGTTGCAGTGAGCCGAGATCACGCCATTGCACTCCAGCCTGGGCAACAAGAGTGAAACTCTGTCTCAAAAAAAAAAAAAAAAAAAAAAAAAAAAACCCATGCACTTCATGGAGTTCCCAAGGAGGCAATTCTTCATGTTACTCATTCACTTAGGCAGTTCTCCTTAGTGCTACTCATTCACTCAGTAATCAGAGCCATGGCCATACAGACCCAGATCTCTCCATAAGTCAGTCAATATTGCAAACCACATATATGTATATAGTACAGTACCATATAATAGTACACCTAATCAATATATAAATGTCATAGATTACACATTCTATATCAAACAAAGTAATCTTTAACTTCAAGAGAAAAGGGGGTAGAAAACAGGGGTTAACGAACCAGTCCAAGGCGAGTGACCTGTACAAGGAGAGTGTCCTGCCCTGATCTGGACTGACATCACAGTCTTGCAAGGGATAGTCTTTGATTTGGGCATAGCCTTTGGTGGTAGATGCTGGGCACTGATCATAAGTGATAGCGAGACAAGGTCTATAAAGATGGCCATCGCAAACTGATAATTCTTGCTTTTTTTATGACCACAGAGTCCTCTGGAGAGGACTGAAAGCTAAGAGTTTGCCTGGCTATTTCTTTATCTGGTTGGGTTCTATCTCTGTTAATTAGCCAAACATATGGCCCCTGTTGGCATGATGCCTTTTGAAATGTGAGATGGAGCCTTTTTCTAAGATGGAGTTACTTAGGTCAAGGGTGTTCTATACACTAGGATTTCATTTTCTGTTTTACATTTCTGGGTTTTTTTTTTTTTTTTTTACTTTTTTGCTATGAGAACATACACAAAATAAATGAGGATTCTTACAATTTAATTTCTCCATGAAACCTTGAAAGAAAAACACAGGATGATACTAAGTACTCATATGTCTAGGCAATCAATCAATAGACATGAATGAGGCCTCACTGCCCACAGAGACGCCATCAGCAAACTCCCTTCCTGCATTGCAGAGCTTGCTACTTCATTCTTTAAATCGACAAAAAGAGACTGGGCGTGGCTGTAATCGCAGCATTCTGGGAGGCTGAGACAAGTGGATCACCTGAAACCCATGCACTTTACTAGTTTATGGCGAACTCTCCTTGCTTTCAGTGTGTTGTTGGTAAACAAATGGTCTTTGAAAACCTTAAATCGAGTGTCATGATCCATGGTCCCATCCCCATTGTTTTCTAATATTATAAAATTTTCTTGAAGGTTAAGCTATGTTAGGAAAATGTTGTGCCTTCTTTTTATTGGAAATCCAGAAAGAAAAGGAGTTGGAGACCAGCCTGGCCAACATAGTGAAACCCTGTCTCTACTAAAAATAGAAAACTTAGTTGGGAGTGGTGGTGGGCGCCTGTAATCGCAGCTACTCAGGAGGCTGAGGCAGGAGAATTGCTTGAACCCAGAAGGCAGAAGTTGCAGTGAGCCGAGATCACACGCCACTGCACTCTAGCCTGGGTGACAAGAGTGAAACTCCTTCTCAAAAATAATAATAATAATAAATAGTATTTTAAAAATCTACAAAGAAAACAGAAATTGAGAACATAAATAAGAGTAAAATTCACTAAGCCTTTCTGGGCCTCATTTTTTTCATCCTTTGTGAAAGGAGGACCTAGCAGGAACCTATCAAAGAGCAACCCTCTAGGTTCTCACCAATGTCTCTCTTGGGCCAAGTGAAGAGTCTTCTATTTTCCTGTTTCCGAGGGAAACCCAGGCCTTTGGGCTGCTGTCCTGCCCCATCTCACTAAGCCCCAAAGCCTGGGAGCTGGAGGGCTCTTCAGAAACCTTATTGGTGAACTGTTGGCAGAAACTGGGATGAACATGCACTTGTGAATCCAAAGGCCTGGTAATGAGTTTACTTCCACCCATACCCAGCTGCTAGACTTTGAAAGTGTTCCTCCATCTCTCTGACTGTTTCTTATCTTTAAATGAGAAATAATAATACTCACTTCATAGGGTAACTGTGATGACCAAGTGAGAGAATATATGTAATGCATTCAGTACCTGGTAGGCCCTCAATAAATATAAGTTCTTTCATTTCTTCTTAGGTCAAAGTTTTAAAACATTTCGATTTAAAGGATTTTTGCTGTTAGAGGGAAGCAGAAGTATGTCAAAACAAAGGAGCAAGTGATAAAATAATATAGAGATTTCACTTTGGAGAAAGGTGTGTAGCATCTCATTTGCAGTAGATTTTTCCTCCTAATCTCATTTCCTTTGAACAAATATTAAAATTCTTGGACATCCGATGAGCACAGCTGTTGATCTGAGAAGGTGACCCAAGAGCCTGCTGGTAACAGAAGATGAGCAGTGATTAATAATTTGCTATGTTTAATCCCTAAAGCAGATCAATAGAAAGTAGATAGTCAGAAATGTGCCATAATTTTTTTTTCTTTCTGGATTATTTCCAATGAAAAGAAGGCACAACGTTTTCCTAACATAGCTTAACCTTCAAGAAAATTTTATGATATCAGAAAAAATGAGGATGGGACCATGGATCATGACACTTGATAGAAGGTTTTCAAAGACCATTCGTTTACCAACAACACACTGAAAGCCAGGAGAGTTCACCATAAACTAGTAAATCTCCCAATATACATGTTGCCCATTTCCCCTCAATTATCTTGTTATCTCTTTTTTAGGATATATCTTTTATTTTAATAATATTAATGAATTTTCCATCAGAAAATTAAAAGTAAACATTTTTTAAATCCATAATCCTGCTATCCAGGTAGCCTTTGCTGACATTTGAACAATAAAATAAAAAGCAATGCTTCCACATGATTAGAATATTAATTATGGAAAGGTATAAGAGTAAAATAGGAGTTTAGCCTCAACCACACTCCCAACTCATTCTGCTATTTTACCCCAAAAGTAAGCCTGGAGTTCCTTGGAGAGGAGCTGGCCACAGTGGCACGCACCTGCAATCCCAAGCTACTCAGGAGGCTGAGGTGGGAGGATCACATGAGCCTAGCAGTTTGAACCCAGTCTAGGTACAGCATAGCAAGGTTCTATCTCCATTATTATAAAAAAAAAAAAAAAAAAAAAAATTAAGAGTTCCTTGGAGAGCATTGCAGAAAAAAGTTGCAATGCCTATACCAGTCTTTTCATATCTTTTAAAACTTTACATAAGAGATTATGCTAATCCCAAAGTTACCCAGCCTTCTTTTTCATCTATATTATAGGCTGAATTGTGTCTCTCCTAAAATTTGTATGCTGAAGTCCTAACAATCAGTACCTCAAAAATTCTATTTGGAAATAGGGCCTTTAAAGAAGTAATTAGAATGGGCCTCGGGTGGGCCCTAATCCAGTCTAACTTGTGTCCTTATTAGAAGAGGAAATTAGGATACCCAAAGAGATCCCTGTGTGTCTGCACAGAGGGAGACGCGTGAAGAGCCAGCCAGGGAATGGCCATCTGCAAGCCAATGAGAGTGATCTGGGAGGAAACCAACACTGCCAGCACTTTGATCTTGGACTTCCAGCCTCCAGGACTGTGAGAAAATAGATGGCTGTGATTTAAGCCACCCTTGTCTGTGTTACTCTGTTATGGCAGCCCTAGCAAACTAACACAACCTATGAGCCTGTGTTTGTGATATATCCATGTCAGTGCTCATGGACCAACCCCCCTCATTTCATCATATGAATTATTATAATGGATTTCATCTTTGCCCTATCGATTGACATTTACATTGACTCCAGGTTTTCAGGTTTTATTTACTAATTCAAATAATGCAGCAATAAACATCTGTGCACTGATATCTTGGCATAATTTTGTTTTATCAATAGAAGTGAATGAGGCCACACTGCCCACAGAGGCACCATCAGCAAACTACTTTAAGTAGTTTGCTGTTAAGTACATCGATAAAGTAAATTCTCAGAAAGAGAATTGCTGGCTTAAAGTATAAGTGCATACATACTCAATATTGATAGTGAAAACCTGCCTTTCAAAAGTTTCCACTTCCGCAAAGGTGCATAAAAATGCCACTTTCTTTGGGGCTGAGCATGGTAGCTCATGCTTGTAATCCCAGCACTTTGGGAGGCCAAGGTAGGAGGCTCACTTGAGACCAGGAGTTAGAAACCAGCCTAGGCAATATAGTGAGACCCAGACTCTACAAAGAAATAAAAGAATTGGCCAGGTGTGGTGGCACATGCCTGTAGTCCCAGCTACTCAGGAGGCTGAGGTTGAAGGATTGCTAAGTCCAGGAGTTTGAGACTGCAGTGAGCTGTGATAACACCATGCCACTCCAGCCTGGGTGGCAGAGCAAGACTCTGCCTCAAAAAAAATTAAAAATTTACAAATACTTTTAAATGCCATTTTCCTTATATGCTTGCCAGCACTAGACATATCAAGTTTTTTCATTTTTACCAAGCCAATAGCTAAAAAATTGGTGTCTTCTTCTGGTTTGTACTTACGATTAAGCCTAAGTATCTTAGAGAGTTGTTGAGAGCACAGGTTCAGGGCCAGATGCTGCCTTTTCCTAGCTGTGTGATCCTGGACAAGTTGTCTGACTTCTCTGTGCATTAGGCTCCTCCTCTGTCAAATGGGATAACAGTGGAAACTACCTCATCAAAAGGGTCCTACAAGAAGTACATGAATAAATAGATAGTAATCCAAGTGCTTAGAACAATCCTTGGAATATAGTAAGCCCCAGATTAATGTTGGCTATTATTGTTGTTATTTTTTAAAATAATAATACAAGTATACAGACCATTTGTATTACCCTTGCTGTGAATGCCCTATGTTACAGACTGAATGTTTATGTCCCACTCAGAATTCATATGTTGAATCCGTAACCCCCAGTGTAGCTGTATTTGGAGACGGGAATTCTAAGGAAGTAATTAAGGTTAAAGGAGGTCATAAGTGTGGGGCCCTGATCCAACAAGATTAGTATCCTTACAAGAAGAGACATCAGGCCAGGTGCAGTGGCTCATACTTGTAATCCCAGCACTTTGGGAGGCCAAGACAGGAGGATCACTTGAGGCCAAGAAATTGAGACCAGCTGGGCAACATAATGAGACCCTATCTCTACAAATAATAAAAGAATTAGCCAGGCATGGTGGCATGCACCTGTAGTCCCAGCTACTCTGGAGACTGAGGGTAGGAGGATTGCTTAAGGTCAGGAGTTTGAGATTACAGTAGCATATGATCTCACCATGGCACTTCAGCTGGACCCTGTCTCTAAAAAAAAAAAAGAAAGAAAAAAGAAAGAAAAGAAAAGTCATCCGACCACACTTTCTCTCTGTGCATGCTCAAGGAAGAGCTCATGTGAACACACAGCAAGATGACAGCTGCCCACAAGTGGGGGAAAAAAAAAGGCCTCAGAATAAAACCTACCTTGCTGGCACCTTGATCTTGGATTTCCCAGCCTCCAGACTGTAAGAAATAAATCTCTCTTGTTGAAGCCACGCAGCCTGTGGTATTTTGTTATGGCAGTCCTAGCAGGCTAACACTTCCTGATTACATCTTTTTTCCATGTTTCTGTCCAGCCAGTCTTTTTCTTATTGTATTAACTTCCCTCAACCAATGATTTCTTAATCTGACTTACAAGGACAGACATGCTGATTAAAGGACCTGATAGGCAAACAAAGGCATATGGGATTGGCTTCTGCTTGGTCTCCCAACCAGGAGCTGAGCAGAGAACTGCTGCAACCACTGAAGACAGAGAACATGGATCAGACAGTGCCTGAGGTAAAAGGTTGAGGTTTCAATAGTCTGGATTTAGGATGCCATGTGTAAATTCTAGTCCTAAAGATCAACACAATGATGGAATTCCACAATCCCCTCCAAAGACAGAACAAGCAGCAGGACATCTTCTGACTCTGAATATTTTTACACATCTCCCTCTATTAAAGAAAAGTGTAAAGGGCATCAGTTACTTTTTACCTTTGTTAATTTCCTCATCAAAACCTTGGTACTGAAATGTACTTTTTCAAATTTAAATCCAAAATTGTCATTTAATGCAGAGCAATTGTAAATAACAGATGCTGGCAGGCTTGTACTTTTTGCCTCCACAAGAAATAAATACACGTTGGATCCAAAGTTTTGGATATGACATCCAAATGAAGTTAGGGACTGAAAATGAGAGATTGCTAAAGTTAGGTCCATGCAGATACACTTTACAACTTTGGAAAGTATGGGGAAACATGGGGAAATTGGAAGACTACACACATAAAAACAACACTATATTTGACAGACAATCCCATCTGATGGGCACATAAGACTCCAAAGTTAAGGCAGTAGAGAGTCATGGTAGAAGCATGGACCTCAGAGTTGCAACATCACTGAACACTGCAGTACTCAATATCCAGTCCTACACCTTAAATAGCTACATGATCTTGACCAGGGTAATTCACCCTCTAAAACTCAGTTTTCCCAGTTATGAAATAAGAATGATGTCATCCAGCTGATTGAGTTGTGAAGATTATGTGGTTAAGGACTGAAGTTCATGCCTAACGGCTACTAAGAGTTCTGCCAACGGCTAAATATCTCTAAGACTCTCTCAATATCTGAACCTTTTGATTTATAAGTTTCTGTCATCCGTCCAATTCAGTTCCATATTCTTCAACCAACCGCTAAGTAATTATTGAGTTCTAAGTGCCTGGTAGCACTTAGAACTCAATAAAGGAGAAGAGTAACACCCACAAGAAACTTGCAGCCTGATTAAGGAGACAAACATGGGTACATATGGAACAATTAGTGACCAATATAAAACAATGAAAATCAAGTGAGACTGTAAATGCCACTGAAGCTTGAGTCTGGAAGTGTCTGGGTAAGCTAGGAAGGGAAGTGGCTGCAAACGGTCCAGGTGGAAGTCATCACCAGTTCTGCATTGCTCACAAGGCTGTACCTGTGGCCAGTGCTCAATTGACCATAATACCCATCCTCACAGACTGCAAAGCAGCACTAACAGAGAGTGTCCCAGGCACAGAGTGTGGCAGGGTAGATTCAGCCAGTAAGGTCCCCTGGAGTTTTCTTTTGCATGTGGCCTTCAAGAGGGGGTCTGGCCATATCCTTTCCTCCAAAGTATTCTGTAGATTCTTTTCCTAGGGCAGTACTTATGGTATCATTTGTTGCTCTACACATGTCTCCAGGGCAATGGTGGGTCTTACAAGAGTAAAGATGCACTTCTTTGCCTTTCATTCCTCACTCCCAGGTGTCCAGTCTCTTAGTCACTGTCACACCTTTGACAAAACAACCACATAAATATATGAATGAATGGAATTCATATGCCCTCATATATCTTGTGTCAAAGAGTGAAACAGGTGGAAATGCGGTGAAATAGGAAGTAAGGAAGTAGAGATGAAAATCTGCTTGTTTAAAATGTAGACACCACTTACCAGTGGTCTGTTACACTGGAACTTCAACCACACTGTATTCTTTGTTTTCTCCGTGTCTCTAGTTCCTGGAAAAAATGTTGCAAGAAGCAAAAGAGCACTAAGCTGGACTTTTGTTTTCAGAGGAAATGGCAGGAGGGGAGAGGGTGTTTCAGTTGTCATTGCTGCGTAACAAACCACCCCCAAAACGCGGTGGTTTGAAATAACAATGTATTAGCTCTCATGGCTCTGTAGGTTGACAGGCTCCAGATGGGCAGTTCTGGCTTTGGGGCTCTGGTGTAGATAAAGGCAGAGTCTAGATAGGGCTAGAGTCTTCTGAAGGCTCGATGCCAGGGTTGACCCTCCCAGACAGCTGTTTCACTCAGATGTCTACACCTTCCATGCTTCTTGGCCTCTCTCCTGGCCTCTCTCATGTGGCATCTCATCCTCCAGAGCCTTCTCACATGGCTTGTGCCTCTCAGAACACAGATGTCCCAGTGGAGTCTCACTTCCTCCATGGCCACTGACCTCTCAGTGGCTAAAAGCGGAGGCTGCCAGGCGAGGTCAGGGATATGCCTGGAAGTGTCAGTGTCACTTCTGCTGTATTCTATTGTCAGAGCTATAATGGGACCCAAGTGAGCAGAGAAACGGACTCCGCCTTCTGATGAGGGAGCGGCAAGTTTGCATTTTAGAAGAGTGTTCAGGAAGAAGATATTGCTGCAACCAAGTTTGGAAAATACAGTTTGCAAGTTTGTTGTCATTGTCATCGCTGAGGCTGTTGTTGTTGTTCTGAAGAATCCCTGCTTGGCCAAAGTAATGCAGAAAACTCCTCAGTCCCTAAATCCCACTGCCATGGTGTTTGATGACTAAATGCCAGCGAGACTAAGATGTTCCTTGAGACTAAGCTTCTCCCATGGGCCCTCAGTGCTTCTCGCCAGAGCCCTGCATTAGCCGATGGAGCTCCTCGGTGTAGGCCACACGACGGTGCCCTTTCCTCCAGGTAGAGGCATGACTCGGGAGGGCAGCCTCAGCTGCCTTTGCCAGCAGCCTCCCGCAGGGCACACCTGCATGGACCATGGCCTTCCTCCTAGCCTAGCACTCCACATGTCAGAGGCTTACAGCGAAACACTGGTCACCAAGTGAATGAATGAGCAAGAAATTACTATGCTTTCCTTTCAACGTGTTAGCCCAGTGAGTGGACAGGAGAGGGCAACAGGGGAAAGTAGACCTGAAGAGAGAACCCCAAAACCACTCAACTCCCACAAGGGCAGCTGAAATCCATGTCCCAGAACGTCTCCTCTAGGTGACAGTGAGGATGAGTGATAGAGCATGTGCAGCTGAACAGAACATCATTCAATCATAGCTAGGAAGCCAGAGCTGGTGGCAACCAGCTCACCTCGGAAACTAGAATAGAAGGGAAAAGTTTCCTACACCATATTTGAAGCCAAAAAATTTTTTTAAAAGAAAAGACAGAGGAGCAGGTGATTTGTAACCTTGTTGGGGTGACATGAGCAAAAAAATATTGTCTAAAGTATTATCAAATCACATAATTTTTCAGATACGTAACTTTTTTAGATACAAAATTCACTAGGATGAGTTTTTTTTTTTTTAATTTTTATTTTCAGTTCAAGTGTATGAGTGCAGGCTTGTTACATAGGTAAACTTGTGTTATGGGAGTTTGTTGTACAGATTATTTCATCACCCAGGTATTAAGACTAGTACCCATTAGTTATTTTTCCTGATCCTCTCCCTCCTTCCACCCTCCACCTTCCAAAAGGCCCCAGTGAGCATTGTTCCGCTCTATATGCCCATGTGTTCTCATCATTCGGCTCCTACTTATAAGTGAGAACATGCAGTATTTGGTTTTCTGTTCCTGTATTATTTTGCTAAGGATAATGGCCTCCAGCTTCATCCATGTTCCTACAAAGAACATAATCTTGTTCTTTTTTATGGCTGCATAGTATTCTAATGTATATGTACCACATTTTCTTTATCTAGTCTATCACTGATGGGCATTTAGATTGATTCCATGTCTTTGTGCTATTTTGCATAGTGCTGCAGTGAATATGTGTGCATGTGTCTTTGTAACAGAATGATTTATATTCCTTTGGGCATATACCTAGTAATGGGACTGCTGGGTGGAATGGTATTTCTGTCTTTAGGTCTCTGAGGAATCTGCACTGTCTTCCACAATGGCTGAACTAATTTACCCTCCCACCAACAGTGTATAAGCATTCCTTTTTCTCCACAACCTCTCCAGCATCTGTTATTTTTTTACTTTTTAATAATAGCCATTCTGACTGGTGTGAGATAGTATCTCATTGTGGTTTTGATTTGCATTTCTCTAATGATCAGTGATGTTGAATTTTTTTTCATACGATTGTTGGCTGCATGTATGTCTTCTTTTGAAAAGTTACTGTTCGTGTAGGGTGAGTTTAAAGCTCTGCCCTTTGCAGTTGTAAATCACCATTGGTGGGTGTTTGGCTTATCCATTGTCTTATTAAGTCAGACCTTTCCCCCCCTTTCCAAGCTCCAGCTATCAATTTATGATTAAATTCTGACAGAGTGTTTGCTCTGTCTCCGTAGTGGCTCAGAATACCAACCAGCTGAAAGTAGAAACTTTTCGAAGCTATGTGTCTTTAAAATTACTTTTTATATAAACAGAAAATTTAATTTTATTTCTATGAATTTCTCCTATTCCGGTTATCAGAAACTTGAATGACTGTTCCCTCCAAGTGCCACAGCAGCCTCTATTGAAGCTCCCCCAGAGCTAATATGGCCTCCAGCCCCGCCCCCACTAGGAATAACTCAAGCATAAAAATGTGCTTTGCATAGAATCCAGGGTATCGGTTTGCATCAGGTGAAGCAAAACCAGAATCCCCGAAGCTTCATGGATTTGGAAATCTACCAAATCACTTCGCTCTTACCCACCCAGGACTTCTGGGTATGTAAAAATGTAAATATTTTATTTTATGGTTTATATGGGGTGTTTTATAGAGCAGAGAAATCAGAACACCCTTTACGTGACACTGTAAACCCACCATGCTCTAATATCACTCAGCTGTGTTCCTCTCCTTATTCCCCTTATCAGGGATTAAGGGCAGCTCCTACACACATGAAAGCTTTTGACATTCCTCACCGAAGATCCTGGAGAACACTGGGTCATGAGAGCGAGTTTGTGGAAGTGAAAAAGCCAGTACGAGAGCCCTCCCTTTCCTAAACTTGTAAACTTTAGCTTAAGAAGTTCACATCGAAATTAGTGCGGGAGCCTCCCATCCTCAGAGCACAGCATCATTGTTAGATGAATATGAACTCTGGCTGAAATTCAGCAGACACCAGGCAAGCTCTTTATTGGCTTTGTATCCCATTCATTCTCACAACCACCTACATCGTGGGCATTAGCAGTAATAATGTCAATAATCATAGCAAATAGGCATGCAGTGCTCACCATATGACAGCCACCATTCTGAGTGCTTCCTGTGTATCAACTCATGTAATCCTCACAAAAACTCCATGAGGTATGTATATTATTAGTGTCACCATTTGACGAGGAAACCGAGGTAAAAAGAGATGAAAGAACTTGCTGAAATTCTCAGAGATCGTAAGAGAGGGAAGCTGACTCAGAAGCCAAGCACGCTTAACTATTCTACCCATTTCACAGATGAGGAAACTGAGGCACAGAGAGGCAATGTGGCCTCTAGGTTCATAAACCTAGTAAGTGATCAGATGGGATTTCACATCAAGCATGCCTGGCTCCAGAGACTGTGCACACTTGGTTGTTACTGAGACAGAGAAACCCAAGTGTCTTTTGACTTGAAAGCGACTTACCAGGTTTTGCTCCCTGGCACAGCTGCTGCTGTTTGCTTCCGTTCCACCTGCCTCAGCACTACCAAGCACAATACCATGAAAGAATAATTAAGCATGAGTGAAATGAGGAGTCACCTGTATCATATGGTTTCAAGAGCATCCAAGAATATGTATGTCCCTTCCTATATTTAGGGAGCTCATCCCTCAATTCACACATTTGTCTCCTGCAGATGTAAAACACTATGTGGCATCAGTAATCCATACCTCAAACACCTTTACCAGACTTCTCTTCAGAGAGGGAAGAGAAAATAAAGGCTTTTTTAAAAAGAGGAGGAAAAACAGAAAGTAGCCTCAGATCTACTGGGCATCCCAGTCTCAGCCTAAGCTGTATCCACCTCTAGACTCAAATACCTCTAAACAGCTTTAATGAACTGGTGGGCTGGGCTGCCAGCAGGACATTTGCCTAAGGGACTGAGAAGCTTCCTGGGAAAGCTCTCACCCTAAAGGAAAGAGGGTCAGCGGACCAGCTTGGTACAGTGACAAAACCTCAGTCATGGGGAAGCATGTACTTCTGAGTGCAGCACTTGGTTCTATCACTTGCTATTTGTTTCCAGTTTGTGTATCAGAGAGGTGAGTTGTAAGGAGAAACCCAGGACAGAGCATGTGGTGGCAGTCTCCACTTCAGTGGAGGGACAGCCCAGGCCAGCGGCGTTGGTGGTATTGAGATGAATTGGCAAAAGTGATGGTGCCTGGTGATGCAGCAGCTCCCAGAAGATGTCCTAGCCCTGTGTCCTGCAGAAGCACACACCCAACACAGGGAACTGGTATGCAGAAGGATAAAAAGAACCAACCAAACTAATTCACGGGGTGAGTTCCACATTGCCAAGCCCATGAGAATAGGTCAAGGTGCCACAGTCTATAAGAAGACAAAGAAATGTACTCCAGGAAATTCTTTCTTGTCACATCCCATCTCTTTGTTGAAGATCAGGACTGATTTCAGTCTTTCAAGTATGTATTCTTTCATTCAACAAGTGTTTATTGAGCAACTATTATACGCCCTGCATAGGCAAAGAGGATACAGCTATTCACAAGAAAGCTCTTCCTCCACACCCATCCCAGACGGCTCCCTCTTGCTCCCTGTCTCTCTGCCATGTCAGCTTTCCTTCAGCAGTTTCCATCACTGGCTCTTTCCCTCAGCTTCAACTTTCCCTTCACATGCCACCCCCACTGCTTAAAACACTTTAGCCAACCTTCACGTGATTGGCTTCTCTTTGTCCTTGGTCTCAAATAAAAGTCACCTCCCAGAAGAGGCCTTCCTGGCCACCCTATTCAATGGGTCCCCTGTTACTCTCTCTACATCATATATTACAGTTTTGTAATATTTGTGTGTGTTTCACTGTTTGTTCCTCCTTTGCATTAGAAGCTTCCCATCATCCCTAGTTTCAGCTTAGTGTCCGGCACACAGTAGGAACTTGATAAGTACTTATAGCATAAATGTTTCGAATGAACTTAATTTTATAGAGGAAAACCCAAAGTCAGATGATAGTAACTGATTGAATGGAGGGTGCAGACACAGGCATCCAGATGGCATGTTAAGAGCAGCTTCTACCTTAAAATATCACCTCCAAGACCTCATCGTTGAGTTATGAGACCCAGAAACAATATTTGGAATCATGTTGTAATAGAGGTTTGTCCAAAACGCTGTGGAAACACAGAGGACAGCCTGATTATTTTGGCTAAGGAATAAGGAAAAGCTTCCAAAGAGATGACCCCTGAACTGAGCACTGAAGGAAGAGGAGGACTAGGGGTGTGGAGGCACGTGGAGCAGGTCGTTTGTCCCAGAGGTGTGAAATGGCATGGGAGTTCTCAGTCTTATCCCCATCAGCAAGTGTTGCTTATTTTGGGCAGCTGCGCAAAGACTCTTCATTTATTTATTCGATAAGAGTCGAATAGCACTGACCAAAACAGCAGAAAAACCAGACGTGGTCCCTGCCCTCTGAGGGAAAATAGACAAATGAAGAAGGTTGGTCCACAAGGCTCATGGCCAAAGGATTGAAAAGATAAGCAGAGGCTGCATCACAGAGGTCCACACTGAGGAAAGTCAAGGTGCCCCTGTTTACAGACTGCCAACAGCCAGACGTGCTCATGAGGCTGACTGACAGCTACTATCTTGCCTGCCTGCTATCCACACACACTTAAAAGAGACCAGTAAAGATCATCTTCCCTCGCCTAAACCAGAGGGACCTCCCAGACAACCCATGGACCCCTGAGCTATAAAAAAGATTTGTTGTTTTAAGCCAGTAAGTCCGGGGAATGGTTGTTCCTAGCTAAGCAAAAGCTAAATGATCAGTGCATGATGGCACAGTGCTAGGCACTATTGGGGTGGTACCAAAATAATAAGACCCTAACCTCCTTTGTGAGATGGTATGGAAACAGAGTTGTATGTAAGAAAATATGAGATACAATGGACCAAAATGAGTTCTCCAGAGAGGCACCAAAATTTGCTATGGGAGCATGGAGGACAATGAGGTGATCTCTGCCTGGGGATGGGGGCACATTGATGGAAGCGAGCAGGTGATCTCAGTGCAGAGGGACAGAAGTCATCAGGCAGAGGCTGGGAAGGGGGGCACTCCCAGGTGGTAAGAACATCGTGCTTAAAAGCCCAGAAAGTAGGACAACAGTAAGTAATCTAGGATGCTCAACTGAAATATTTCTTGCTTCTTGCCCCAACCTCTCCCCATACTAATCCACTCTCTCCAATAAACTCCTTCAGGAAGTCCAAGCTTAGACTTCACTTCTTCCCGAACCTTCTTGTTATGGACTAAGTTGTGTTTCCCCAAATTCATATGTTGAGCTCAAACCCCCATGTCATGTTATTTGGAGATGGGCCCTTTGGGAGATCATTAGGTTTAGATATGGCTTTTAAGATAGGATTAGTGACCTTATAAGAGGAGACACCAGAGCTCTCATGCACTCTGTCTCTCTGAGAGGACACGATGAGAAGGCACCATCTACAAGCCAGGAATAGAGTCCTTATCAAGAACAGAATCAGCTGGCACCTTGATCTCAGACTTCTAGCCTCCAGAACTGTGAGAAAATAAATGTCTGTTGTTTAAGCCACTCACTCTGTAGTATCTGTGATGGCAGCCCCAGCAGACATGCTCACCTCCACATTGGTATCAGGCACCCTTCTCTTATTTCCTCTCCAGAAGCACTTCCTGGATTATTCGTGATTGGCTCTCTCTTTGTATCTCCCACCAAGCTGTGACGTCTATGAGGGCAGGGAGCTTGTCTAACTTGTCGGCTTTTTTAAAATCTCCAGTGCTTAGCCCAGCAACATATAGTCAGTGCTCAATAAATGTTTATTGAATAAGTGCTCCAAATTTGTCATTTCATATGACATCTCAAAGAATACATGAAAATAAAATATTAGCTAACTCTAACTTGGCTACAGAAATAACTCACATCCTTTTGCAAAGTTTGCTTTTTCTCTATCAATTAAAATAATTGATTTGGAGAACATTTTTAAATTTACTGTTTATAAACACAATATGGAGCTTGCAAACTAAACCAACTTCCTGATATAATATTTTGTCTGATGATCCAGAACAACCTGATCTCTCGAACCTCCAAGTGGCTTTCCATATCCTTTATAAGGACTCTCCATTCATTTGTGTAGACTTTTTTTTTCTTTTTTTGAGGCAGAGTTTCACTCTTGTCACCCAGGCTGGAGTGCAGTGACGTGATCTCGGCTCACTGTAACCTCCGCCTCCCGGGTTCGAGCAATTCTGCCTCAGCCTCCCAAGTAGCTTGGATTACAGGTACCCACCACCACACCCAGCTAATTTTTGTATTTTTAGTAGAGACGGGGTTTCACCATGTTGGCCAGGGTGGTCTTGAACTCCTGACCTCAGGTGATCCACCCACCTCAGCCTCCCAAACTGCTGGGATTACAGACATGAGCCAACATGCTTGGCCTTGTGTAGACAATTTTTACAGAATCTCCACAGAGTTCTGGAATATTCACTAACATTTACATCATCCTTCTCCGTCTCCCATTTTTTTAACTGATGAAGAAACTGAGGCTCAGCAACCCTAAATGACCTGCCCAAGGTCATCAGCCACCAAGAAAAAAAGGCTAGAATGTGGGTCTGCTATGGATGAGAACAGACTTTGTTGAAAGGAAAAAAATGGAAAATATACAGAATTCAGAAATGTCCTGATCTGTAATATAGAATGTGTATTTCTTCCTATTAAGATGGCACACAAGTATAAATATTTTAAAGGCTTTATATAGGAAGGAAGAAAGGGTGGGGAAAGTCCGGTGTTTATTACCAGAAGCTCTCCATCCACATTTAGGTTTGTCAATGTCCATTAAGGATGTCAATGTCCATTCTCTTGCCTTTTACGGATGTCAGCACATGACACTTCCAGCTGGACCAAAATGTCAGCATACTTCACGTGTTAAGTTAATCACTATATAGGTTTCCTTGCAAGGTAAATTGCCAATTTCACTTATAATTTGGATTCCAAGGTGACTTGTTCCATGATTTCTGATCTATGGGATTAACTTGAGGGCAAAATTATATATTTATATTCATAGGTGCCATCTTGATTGAGGGGTGGAAAGTGGAGGTGAGATAAGGAAAGGCAAAAGTCTTCCTTTTGGTCTGTCATACATACTCTAGTGATCCTTTGTTTCTATATTTGTTTAAGGTCAATAACTGAATTAGCCAAATATTCAGAAGAAGGCATCATGCCCCAAATGTCTCCAGTCACAATGAAGCTCCTGGCTTTCCTTCTGCATGGAACTGGGTTCATTGCCAAACACTCCTGTCAAGTGAGGCGAGGAGGCTTTCTCTTAGCCAAATGCCTCACTCTCTTCTTCAGCTACCTGTCTTGTTTATTTCTTTCCACAGTAAGTCCCAGGAAATAGCTCTCTTGTGTGAAAATTCAGTCTTAAGAGACTCCTCCATTGTTCAATTCAGCCAACAGAAATACTTAACAAGCGTGGGTTAGATTACCTAATTATGGTCATGTTTGAGAAGTGAAGCATACAGATGACCAATAACAATGCGGAACAAGATGAAACTAAATAGTTGAGTAAAATGATGCATGTCAAAAGCTACCAGCATGTAGCCTGGCAGGTTTTCAACATGCCTGTCTGAATTCTAAATGTAGCACACTCAGCTCTGTTTCTGCCTCACTTCTTGGTCTCCACCATCTCTTCCTTGGTGATCTCATCCAGGCTGCTGGACTCAAAATGGCCTGAAAGTCTTTATGACTCCCAAATTTACTCTTAACCCTGATCTCCCACTCTGAGCTAGAGACTCATTTGTCCCACTGACTGACTACCTGACATCTCCACTTGTGTCTCTTGCAGGCAGCTATAAATTCAGCGTCTCCAATGGAAAACTCACGATTTCCTGCTCTGCTTCCAAAGATCTGTCCCTCTTCTAGCTCAATAAAAGAAACCATCATGAATCCAAAAACCTAGAAGTCATCCTAAGTCATTCCCTTTTGCTCAATCCCTCCCTCCCCCTACCTTTCCAAACACACATCCAATCTGTCACCTAGACCCATAGGCACACTCTTCAAAGGAGGTCATGAGCTGGATAATTTATATCCATCTCTCTCCTAGGCCTATGGGATTAGGTCACTCTCCTAATCCAGTCACCATTATCTTTCCCTGGACTACTAGAAACAAGCTGAATGGATCTCCCTACTGCCATTCCTGTTTTCCCATGATCCATTCTGCACAAAGCAGCCAGCCAGGGTCATATTTGTGTTTGGAGAGGGCAGGGGGAAGATGCAGAGTCTCACTATGTTACCTAGGGTGGTTTCAAACTCCTAGCCTCAGGCAGTCCTTCCACCTCAGCCTCCCAAAGTGCTGGAATTATAGGCATGAGCCACTGTGCCCAGCCATGATCATATTTTAAAACAAACTCAGCTAATCTCTCTCTCCAGTGTAAATAAATCTCAGTGGCTTCCTACTGCACTTAAAATAAAATCCAAACTTGTTCTTCCCCTCCATCATCTAAGGTCATCATCAACCGACCATGGGCTTCTCTCTCTCAGTCACGCACCTCCTTTCTCACTAGCTGTAGCCACGTTGGTCTTCTTTCGGTTCTTCAAACACCTCAAGCTTTTTCCAGCTTGCAGCTTTTTGTACTTGCTATTCCCTCTGCCTAGAATACTGATACCAAAGCTCTCCAGCACCTCAAGTAACTGGTTCTTTTGAAGCCTTCAGGTTTTGACTTAAATTTTACCGGCCTTCCCTGGCCTTCTCTGGCCACCTTATTCATAAGGACATCCCAATTTACCCTCAGTTACCTCATTACACCTATTTCCTTCCCAGAACTTCATCACAATCTGATATGATGTGGGCTGTGTATTGACCTGTTGGTTTAGTGTCTCTCTTGCCCAATAGAATGTAACCCCATGAGAGCAGGGCCATATCTGTCTTCTTCATCATGCTATCCTCAGTGTCTGGAACACTTCCTGAAGTATAGTAGAGTCCCAATAAATAATTGTTAAATAAATGTATAAATTAATCTATAAATGTTCTCAATGATTATAACTTTATTATTAAAATGAAATAAAATAGAAATGTAAATAACTCTGGGAGTGGTAGAGTAAAATGTGAGGGTATATGGGGCCCCAAACTGCCTATCTTTGTTTGGTTACCACATGCAATATACACATGCAACATCAAAAGCTCTCATCCACCAGACTCCATGAAGAAGGAACTAGTTATAAGCAGAGATGTGTTAGGAGACATACTTGAGAGGAATTGAGCTTGATTGTGAGCCTGACAGTAGTGGATTATTTGAAGGGCTCGATGTTGGTAAAGTTAGGGAATAGGTGTGTTAGTTTCTTATTGCTACTGTAACAAATTACCACAACCTTTAATAGCTTAAAATACCACAAACGGCCGGGCACGGTGGCTCACACCTATAATCCCAGCACTTTGGAAGAACGAGGCGGGTGGATGACCTGAGGTTAGGAGTTTGAGAACAGCCTGGCCAACATGGCGAAAACCCATCTCTACTAAAAATACAAAACTTAGCCGGGCATGGTGGCTGGCACCTGTAATCCCAGCTATGTGGGAGGCTGAGGTAGGAGAATCGCTTGAACCTGGGAGGCGGAGGTTGCTCAGAGCTGAGATCGCACCATTGCACTCCAGTCTGGGCAACAGAGCGAGAGTGACACTCCATTTCAATAAATAAATAAATACGTAAATAAATAAATAAAATTTAAAAAGCGCAAACTTACTATCTTGTAGTTCTGGGGGTCAGAAGTCTGGAAATGGGTTTTACAGGCTAAAATCAAGATGGCAGCAACGCTGTGGTTTTTTGGGAGACTCCAGGGGAGAATCTGTTTCTTGCCTTTTCCAGCTTCTAGAGGCAGTTTGTATTTCTTGCCTCTTGGTCTATTCCTCCATCTTCAAAGCACATCACTCAGGTTCATGTTTCCATGGTCCCATCCCTTCTCTGACTTTGACCCTCTTGCCTTCCTTTTACAAGAATCTTGGAACTCCCTGGGCCTGGAGAATCCAAGATAATCTCCCCATCTCAAGACCCTATATAGCACACATGCAAAGGCTTTTTTGCAAGGTAATGTTACCTCTTCACACTCTCAAAAACCTATTGAGGATTTTAAAGAGCTATTGTTTATATAAATTAAATCCTTTGGTTCATCACCGTTTTAGACATGTAAACTGAGAAATTTAAAAAATATTTTATCTATTTTAAACTAATAGCAATAAACCCATTACATGTTAAATTTTAACATATATTTTACGAAAATAGCTGTATTTTCCAAAAGAAAACATTGCCAAAAGAGTGGTTTTGTTTTATATTTTGTAACTCTCTTAAATGTTTGGCCAAATAACAGACAGCTAGATTTTCAGCTCTGCTTCTACATTTAATTTATTGTGATATCACATTTGGAAAACTTCATTGTAAACCCAGAAGAGAAGGAGAAGGAGACCTCGTGAACCCCCTGAGAAAACCTCAGGGACCCCTAATGGTCCCAGGACCACACTACCTCCTGTCATTTCCTGCACACACAAGGCTGTTTTTCTAAAGCCTGTGAGTCTCCTTCCCAACCCTTCCTTCACTGGTGAACTTCTGCTTTTCCTTTAAGACTCAGATGTGACTTCTTCCAGAAAGTCTCTCCTGAGCCCTGCAGGCTGCCTTAGGTGCTCTTCCTCAGGTTTATGGCAGCATATTCTCTTTCTTGTTGGCTCTTGCACTCTCTCTGCTCATGTTGCTCTGCACACTGGATTTAATTCTCTGCTTAGGGCTCCATCAACCTAGCACACTGTGAACTACCTGAGGAT
This sequence comes from Rhinopithecus bieti, assembly GCF_001698545.2. Taxonomy (NCBI): domain Eukaryota; kingdom Metazoa; phylum Chordata; class Mammalia; order Primates; family Cercopithecidae; genus Rhinopithecus; species Rhinopithecus bieti. Next base: position 241,656 of record NW_016803416.1, read on the forward strand.
GAAAACCATGTCCTAGTCATCTCTAGGGCCCCATAGATGTGGTATGCTATAAATGTTGATTGAATATAAAGTAAATGAATCCTTTCTACTGGCAAAATGAACACCAGCATGAGGGAACAGAACACAGAGTATTGTATTTCTTGCCTCTTGGTCTATTCCTCCATCTTCAAAGCACATCACTCAGATCCCTGTTTCCATGGCCCCATCCCTTCTCTGACTTTGACCCTCTTGCCTTCCTTTTACAAGAATCTTGAGACTCCCTGGGCCTGGAGAATCCAAGATAATCTCCCCATCTCAAGACCCTATATAGCACACATGCAAAGACTTTTTTGCAATATAATGTTACCTCTTCACACTCTCAAAAACCTATTGGTAGGCAGCTCCTGCTGTTACAGGATTTGCTTCTTCTCATCTAGCCCAGTCCCAAGCAAAGGCCTTTATCATTTCTACTGGGTGGCCATGCTCAATGTACACAATGTCTGGTCCTGGAGAATGCCGGGTAGCTGCTGAGCAGAGGAAATGCCCACGGCCTCCTGAGAGTCATGGGTCTCCCTGTCCTGTCACGTGTTCTGCAGTACTTTGTGGATGCCATGTAAGGATCAAGTGGCACAGGACAAAACACATGTTTAATTCCCCATCTACCTGTCAGTCCTGGCTTAAAGGAGCAAGCAGAGAAACATCCAAATCCAACAATGAAGAGTGTTAAAGAAAAACATTATTCAATGATTCTTGTTAAAGCACAGTAAGGCAGACTTTATTCAGGACCATTGCAATAGGTGTTGGAACCAATACAACAGGATTCTGCAGTGGGAGAGAGAGATTGAGCTCAACTCTGAATACAGCATGGGCAAGTGGAAGTTTATAGCCAAAGAGCATCCAGTTTTTCAGTAGGTGGAAAATTACTGCGATAACATTGCAGTAAGAAAGATTCTGGCTACACTGACCTACCAGAATTCTTTCTGAAGACAGGCCAAGGTGATCCTTCATTACCTGTGGGAAGGTGGAGGATGAAAAATCGGATCAGATATCAAAAGTGAGCAGATATCAAGAGGATGGATGTTCTCGTTAAACTGATTTAGCAGAGTTCTGCTAAAACTGGATTTTATAAGGAAGCGCACAGATGGACCTAGCAGAAGCTCAGGAGCCTGACTAAAGTGTGGTCAAGCAAATAATCTTCGTCAAAAGTTAGCCACATGCTTGTAGTTAGAATTTGCATAAGATCTGAATACAATTTCTAGAAAATGTCAGTGAGTTTAACCAGCAATTCTGTTTACTTGCACCCAAACAAATGTGGAAAAGACAGGTAATGCATAATTGCTTTCATTTCATGGTTCACATTTGGGTCCATATCTATCAAGTTCAATGAGTGGACTTCTCCCCCATCAAAGGGCATTTTGATTGCTTCAACTGAATGGCTCAAAATCCACGTAATTCCCAAGAAATGGAAGATTCAGCCATGTCAGGCCTCACACAAAATGGTAGCCTAAGTAACCATTCACAACTAAGAAACTCCTCATGTACCTGTCTGCCTACTAATCTATCAAAACACTAAATTAGATGCATACAATTATAAAGTATATTCCAGGGCATAAAAGGGTTGGCAGAGGATCAATGCCAGGTGTAGCAACCACCAAAAATGCAACCCGTAACTGGGAAGTGTAATTGACCAAGGGACTCAGCTCTGAAATCCACTGCTGCATTTGTGTTGAGATCATGCTTCTCATGGGCTGTTCTGGTATCAGGAATACCACGGCCAATCTATTTCTTGGAGACACCAAACTCCTATGATAGCTAACTGTGGTTCTGAGATTCACCAGCAGCCTTAATAGGCCTTCCTTAGGCTGCACAGCTACGTAGGATGCTTCCACCTGACTTTCCTCCCATCTCCTTCACCTGTGGGCAAACTTTGTTTCATCGTCTGTCAACTTCCCCAAGATGTTCCACCTCCCTCTCCATTTTTTCTAACACAGGACTTTCCCCTAAGAAAATTCTTGCACATTTAATCCTGTCTTGGCATCTGCTTCTTGGGAAATCTGGACTAATACGCCAGGCAGGATCGGGTACCATGTTTGGGAAAGAAAAACAAACTGAAAAATTGTCACAGCTTCATCCCTTTCTAGTCGTGTCAAGCTACTTCTAAACACCTCATTTCCTCATCTGCCAAATGAATTAGCTGGATTAGGTATCTATAAAGTCTCTTCCAGCTTCAACCTCTTGGATTCTAGAGCTCCCATTCTGCCATTTATGACCACAGGTTACCAGCGTCCTAGGAGACAGTATCTCTCAGCACAGTTGGCTTACTCTACTTACTGAGTCTCAGGTGAGGAGTTACATTTCCATACGCTGCTCTTGGAAAAGAGAAAGCTGTGAGGTAGCCAAAAACTCAGCAAGTAGAGCAAGGGCATCCCTGGCTAGGCTCCCACAGAGAATCGAGTGAGTGGAACACACCTTTTATAGTCCAAGTTGCAGTATTAGAGCCTCAAGGCCAAGAGCTCACCTTGAAACCAGAGCCAAGGTATACTAGCCAGCTTGAAGAGATCCTACCACATCAGGAGGAGATAGTGTGCTCTCTTCCAAGCCCCCTAAACTCTGTGTCAGACCTTTCTCAAGGCACTTGGCACATGGACCTAACAAGCACCTTGGAGTCTGACACATGAAAGTTCAAATCATTGGTGAGCCAGTGAGAAGTTACGTCAGTTAAGATTAGGTATGGCTACCTGTGAAGGAAACTCAAATTAACAATGGCTTAAAGACACTCTATTTTATTCTCTCACAAAAAAAGAAGTCCAGTGGTAGACAGTTCAGAGCTGAGAGAGTGGCTCCCCAAAGTCAACAAGGACCTAGATTCCATTCGTCTTTCCACTCCACTATCTTTTGATTCAAGATGACTGCTAGAGCTCCAGCCATCACATCCATGTTCCAAACCACAGGATGGAGGACAGAAGAAGGGACCTCCTTTCTTCCTTTCAACACATTTCCCACATTTTTCACCAACACTTCCACTTTATCTTATTGGCCAAAACATAGTCAGGTAGCTTTACCCATCTACAAGGAAGGCTGGAGAATGTAGTCTGTTAGCTGATGGCAATCTGCTCAGCTGAAAATCAGGGTCCTTATGGCCAAGAAAGAAGTGGAGCTGAATATGAGGAGGTAACTAACTAGTTGTTTCCATTAGAGACTAACAGGAAAAACAAACCTGGTGGGAGTGAAGACAGAGGGCTCGCACAGCAGGGGAATGAATCAGGCATGGAGAAGATGGGTCTCTCACCATCCATGGGGTCATAGTGTGCATATGCCTCAAATTTTTATCATAACCAAAAATAAAAACAAAAAATTGGCAATATTTAACCCTATCTAAAAATAAATACACACATGACTTACATTGTACTACCTATACAGCTAACTCAAGTCCCATATTATTTTATGCTGTTACGATTCAGACACGTGTGTGTGTGTGTGTGTGTGTGTGTGTGTGTGTGTGTGTGTGTGTGTAGTGCAGTGGCACAATCTCAACTTACTGCAATCTCCGCCTCCCTGGTTCAAGCGATTCTCATGCCTCAGCCTCCAAGCCTCTGGAGTAGCGGGGATTACAGGTGCCTGCCACCATGCCCTGATAATTTTTGTATTTTTAATAGAGATGGGGTTTCACCATGCTGGCCAGGCTGATGATTCAGACACATTTTTTAAATGCTTTCTCTGAGAGTCAAGATTTAAAGTTGTGGCACGAGTTGAGGTAGATCTGTGATTTTTAAAGTAGATCATGCCTTCCTACCACTTTCGCCAGGAAGTGTGATGCTGTTGGCATTCAGATTCCCTGGCACTCATGTTTTTCACCTGCCAAATGAAGACAGTAATGCCTACTAGGATTGGCTATCATCAGGATGCAAAGTAAAGCCTGAAAAGCATCCAGTCTAGAGTCTTGTTCATGATAAAAGCTCAATAAAGGCTACGGTTATTTGTGGTCTCCACTGCTAGCAGGAGGTTTCCAGAGAAGAAGCATCTGTCTTCTTCCTCTTTGCATCTCCTCCTTTTTTCTTTTAAATTTATTGAATTATGGGATTTCAAAAAATTGTTTTTCCATTAAAAAGTCTAATTGTGTTCTACTGAACATTTGTAATGCTATATGCAGAAATAAATTATTTTAACAAAATTCAAACAGGTTTGAAAATAGAGACTATCAAAATAGTTATTTGTGTGTTCGCTTATTCAATATTTATTTAAGGACCAAGCATTGAGGATACAAAGACGAAAATCACATAGTTCTGTATTCAAGATAATCAATGTAAGAGGAGGACAGAACAAATCATAAGATGCAATAAGAACTACAGTGAAGATGCGTAGTTACTGATGCCGGCAGGAGGGGTCAGCTATGCCCAGGAGAATCAGAGCTTTACAGAAGACGTGAAATTTGAGTTGGTGTTTTGAGGGATGAATAGGAATTTACTAGGTGGAGGGAAAGATTAGTTACTAATTTTAAATATTATATCTGCAAATCATGAATAAGCAGGAGGGAAAGTTTGGTTAATGTGTGAATCAGCAGATGAAGAGAAATAAATCTTATAATAAAGAGATATTTTGATTTAGAACAGTACAGACATGGGAATTATGACCTCTCTCTCTCTCTCTCTCTCTCTCTCTATATATATATATA
>NW_016803416.1:246558-249250 GCF_001698545.2 Rhinopithecus bieti
TATATATATATATATATATATATAATATATACACACATACACACACACACACATATATATGTGTATCTCCAAAGTCAGGTTAGTGATGCTGAAGGCAGTTTGCCCCTCACTAGGAAACACCATGAGGGCTGGATTATTATATGTGTGGCCTGAGCATTTGATGGTAGAGTGAGAAGGCCCATGTCATAAGAAGATTCACAACTAAAACCTCTTCCAATTGCAGGTATCAGAGATCCATATATAAGCCCAGCTTCAGCAACGACCTGGTGGCAAGGAAGAAGAGTCCTCAACACAGACATCATAGGTGAACTCTTCCAGAATGAGATCAACAGGATCAGAAATGCCCTTCCACTTCTATTAAGCCCCACAGTTAAGAACACTGAATTGGAGTAAGGAATTAATGGGAGGAGACCTGTGAAAACTCCTATAGGCTGCTTGAGAAGAGTAGCAGACCAACTAATTAACTCATCCAGTAATTTGTCATATTAAATTATCACAGCAATTTGTGAGAAGCGGGGAGTTTCTCTGGGAAATAGGATCCGGGTCAGTGCCTTCTTACAGAGCTAAACCTCTGCAGTGTACGAAAACCTTTCCAGGGTGGCCCATGTACAATGAATATGGTGCATTGGGGTCCAGAAACCACCCTTCTTCTAATACAGGGCTTGCCAAACTTGAAGTTACAAACACTTAGGAGATCTTAAAAGTCTATTATCGCAACAAGCTTTTTAAAAACATGAAATAGAATAGAATGGGACAGAATGGAACCCAATGAATGGATGAAAGAATAGAATAGAATAGAATAGAATAGAATAGAATAGAATAGAATAGAATAGAATAGAATGGAACGGAACGGAATGGAATGGAACAGGCTAGAGTGCATTACACTAGTAGAGTTAATATAGTTTTGTAAAACATCGTAAAACTATGCATACATGTGCATGCACACACACATACACACACACAGACAATCTGGCTTTTTATTTCATTGTATGTTTATTGGTTGCAGGCCAAAACCCCACTATCCTAGCACGCCCCTTACCCTAGTGTGCCTTCCCAAACTGAAAGACTGAAAAACTTAAAGTGGTATTTCCCATCATCTCCTGCAGTTAAAATTCAAATAGGATTTAGGTTGGCCAAACATAAACAATTGCATGAGATTCAGAAAGTGTGACGAAGGTAAAAGTCTCTACTTGGGTCCGTCCAATGCTGCTGTTGACCGGCTGGTTCACAAGGGCCCTGGGTTTTCCTGCAGTAACAGTGGCAGAGGTCCCAGTGTCCAGTTGCTGATTTCATGGTAGAGTAGGGGGTCTGTGTTCTGCGAAAGTGGACCTGGCAGCTGCAGCACTCTTCTGGAGGCAATGGCTGCCGTGGCCTTCTCCCCAGCCATGGATCACAGCGGGGACGTTGTATTCCTGGATGTACCATTTGCCATGTCTGCTTCCTGATTTTCCCGCTTCAGGATTGTGGCAGTGGCGGCAGTTCCCCAAGTGGGCTGACGCTGTGGCGCTGTTCTGGAAGTCACTCTGGAACACCCAGCCCACTCCTCCAGCCTTCCCAGGATTTTATGAGTGCCTAACTCTCTTCCTGATTAAAAATTGCTAGAGTTGTTTCTGTTGGCTGCAACTAAACCCTGTTGGGTAATAGAAAAACAGATATGGAGGGTCATCAAATGATGCACCCAAGTCTCCTCTCTAAATTAGAGTCGAATTAATGGCAAGGTTGGAACTGAAACCCTGTTCTTGGAACACTGAGTCCTCGGTGAGGTTTGGGGTCCCCTCAGCTGCATTTGTGCAGGAATGGAAAAAGAGGATGATATTAAACCTAAGGAAGGGGCTTAGGTTTCAGATGAAGTTTGTGCTCAAATCTCACTCTCAAGGTCCTCCTCTCCTCCAGAGTTACTGACTAAGGAAGCAGTCACAGAAGGAACAAACACCAAATAATAAGAAAAACATTGTTATTTTACAAGCAGCACAAGCCCCTGGCACTCCCATGATGCAGATGACCTACATGATCTGCAGAGGTGCATGGACTTGGCCTTTCTCCCACTCGAACACAGATGGTAAGATCTGAACAGCAGACCCCACGCTTCTGACGCAAGCAGTCAAATAGATGAGGCTGACCAACCTGTAATAGGGACCGTCAGGGATGGTTACTGCACTGGAGGCAGAGGACTTAAAGTAGGAGACTTAGGAAGCAGGCAGAGAGAGGACAGGGAATAGGTTCCATCAAGGCTTCAGCCTCTGTCTACCCAGATTGGAGGCACTTTCTCTTGTATTGGGATGAAGCTAAGAAATGGAGGGTGAGAGGCTGAGCACAGTGGCCCATGCCTGTAATTCCAGCACTTTGGGAAGCTGAGGCAGGAGGATCACCTGAGGTCAGGAGTTCTAGATCAGCCTGGCCAATATGGTGAAACCCTGTCTCTACTAAAAATACAAAAAAATTAGCCGGGCTTAATGATGGGCACCTGTAATCCCAGCTACTCAGGAGGCTGAGGCAGGAGAATTGCTTGAACCCAGGAGGCAGAGGTCGCATTGAGCCAAGATCCCGCCATTGCACTCCAGCCTGGACAACAAAAGTTAAACTCTGAAGAAACAAAGAGAGAGAGAGAGAGAAAGAAAGAAAGAGAGAGAGAGAAAGAGAGAGGAAAGGAGGGGAAGGAAGGAAGGGAGGGAGGGAGGGAGTGAGGGAGGGA
>NW_016803416.1:250796-274134 GCF_001698545.2 Rhinopithecus bieti
GAAAGAGAGAGAGAAAGAGAGAGGAAAGGAGGGGAAGGAAGGAAGGGAGGGAGGGAGGGAGTGAGGGAGGGAGGGAGGGAAGAGCGAGATCAACAGTAAGGATGGAAAATTCTTCACCTCCATTAGGCAGAGGTGAGAATACAGAAAGAAGATCCTGAACATTCCCTCTGGCTACAGAAAGCTGACCTGAGGCAGAATTGAGGGTCCTAGAGTCTAGGGTGTCTGGACAATCAGGAAAACATGAGGGGACCATGTCTTAGAAGACTTAGGAAAGAATTCAAGGAAAGAAAGACCAACAGAAAGATGCAAGACATTAGAGAGGTCTTATGCCCTCTTTCACTCTTTTCTCAAAAGTCTTTCCGACTTTAGAGAGGTTTATTTTGGTTTTTTGTTTGTTTGTTTGTTTGTTTTGTTTTTGAGATGGAGTCTCACTCTGTCACCCAGGCTGGAGTACAGTGGCACAATCTCCACTCAGTGCATCCACTGTCTCCCAGGTTCAAGCGATTCTCTTGCCTCAGCCTCCCCAGCATTGGGAATACAAGTGTGCACCACCACATCCAGCTAATTTTTTTTGTATTTTTAGTAGAGATGAGGTTTCACCATCTTGGCAAGGCTGGCCTCGAACGCCTGACCTCAGGTGATCCACCCACCTTGGCCTCCCAAAGTGCTGGATTACAGGTGTGAGCCACTGCAGCCGGCCCAAAATTTAGAGCTCTTATATGAACTTAGCTGTAATTGCTCATAAATGCGTAGGTGACCGTCTCCTGTAGATTGAGGCTGAAGGAGGCAAAACTCTCTCACCTGTTACTGGGCCAGCATAGCTCCATTCCCTTCTAAGAGAGACTTTTTAATAAGTTGGCATTCATCTTACTCTGGTGAGTTTATTTTATCACAGACTCTCTGAGAAGAAAAAAAAAAGACATTGCAACTTACCACAATAAAGTAAATATCACAAGATAAATGACAATGTTGGAATGGAAACCACTTAGGGACTCAGAACGGTCAGATGCAAACAGTTTCAAGACTATTAGCTGTTAAAGGTTATGCCTTATGTCACCCAAAAGGGTTTTCCCCTAGATTTATAGCACAAACTCATGGAAGATTTATTGCCATCTTAATTTTTCCCCCATTTTAACTTTACGAACAGTCAGCCTGGAATTCCTCCTAAGTCATTTAGAAATGAGGAGCTGCTGGTTTTTAAGAAATGTTTTGTGGCACATTTTCTGCAACTTTAATGTCTTTCTTATGAATTCGATTATGATCAAATCATCTCATGTGCCTCTCCAGATTCACCCTCTGCCCTTTGCCACCCACCCTGTTCTCTGTCCCGGGAAGCTGGCCTTTAAGAGCCACAGAACAAAGTCTCTTGCCTTTGGCTTTCAGATGGGTACAGCCACAAGGGGGAATGACCAGAGACTAGCGAAAGGGAAGAGATGGGCTTGGGCTGTTGGTTCCCCCAGATCCTTTCTGCATGCTCCATGGTTGGCTGCAGCCTTGGCAAGGTCTCAGTTTCTGTCAGGCTGCCTTCTCACAATACTCTCTGCCTCCAAGTTCCAGTAACCACTCCGTCCCAGTGATAGAGTGTACATTTGCTCACAATACTGATTCTCTCTCTCAGGGCCCACCCCACTTATTGTGGCTTGGTCATTTGATTTGCAATAGTCCATGGAATGTTAGCGGGCATGACATCTATCTCACAGGAGCAAGAAGCTTTAATGTGCTCTTGCATGGTGTGGCTCTGCCCCGGTGCTTCTGACCTCTATCATGAGAAGAGCATGTCCCAACGTGAGACCACTGTGAGCCTGCGCTCTCAAATGAGAAGGCATGTCGGGCCCAGCCAAGCCCAGCAGAGTCCAGCAGAACCACAGCCAAACTACAGCCCTCATGCAACATGCATGAGAAATGATGTTCGTTATCATAAGCCACTGAAATATCGAGGTTGTTGGTTATGACTGCAAAAGTCAACAGATGCAGCCGGGCGCGGTGGCTCAGGCCTGTAATCCCAGCACTTTGGGAGGCCGAGGCAGGGAGATCACGAGGTCAGGAGATTGAGACCATCCTGGCTAACACGGAGAAACCCTGTCTCTACTAAAAATACAAAAACTTAGCCAGGTGTCGTGGCGGGCGCCTGTAGTCCCAGCTACTTGGGAGGCTAAGGCAGGAGAATGGCTTGAACCCGGGAGGCAGAGCTTGCAGTGAGCTGAGATCGCGCCACTGCACTCCAGCCTGGGCGACAGAGCGAGACTCCGTCTCAAAAAAAAAAAAAAACAAAAAAAACTAAACAGATGCACTCCCAGTGCCTCTTCAAGACCTAGGGGTACCTCTGACATCTACTGCTACTAGGCACAGAGTTTCGCTATATGCCTTGTGGGTTCTCTACTCCCTTCCCAAACCTTTATGAATGGTTCCTGTATTAAAGACTCTTCAATATATCCAATTCAATTATGTCACCTGCTTCTCGTTGAGACTGTGACTGAAACATGTCATGTTTAGAACAGAGAATATTAGAACAAACCGCAAAGAAGTTTAATATAGCGTGATATTGACTGAACTCTCTTTAATAGCAAACAATAACTAGGAGGAACAGGAAGAGGGGGAGGGAGGAAGCAGAGGGAGACAAACAAAAGGAGAGAAAAGAGAAAGACAAGGAGAGGAAAGGAAGAAAAAGAGGAGGAGGAAGAGAAAAAGGAAGACGTGGAAGTATGGAGTGGGAGAGAAGAAAGTAGTTATTGAGGGCTTACTATGTACAGACCTTGTGAAAAGAACTTGAAGATAATCTTGACTATAGTAAAAAATAATTGAAATGTTCATTTTTAAATGATTAAAAAGTCTAACTGGGTTGTTGAAAACACAAAAGATCAATGCTTGAGGGGATAGATACCCCATTTACCCTGAGGTGATTATTATGCTTTGCATGTCTGTATCAAAATATCTCTTGGAACCCATAAATATATGCACCTACTATGTACCCACAAAAATTAAAAATTAAATAAAAGGTGATCTCATTCTATCCTTACAACAACCCTAGTACTATTAATTATGTGCATTTTGTAAATGAAGAAATAAGATAAAAAGAAGGTGGGGTGTTTTCTCAAGGTCACCCTCAGAAATGTCCAGAAAAACTGCTTTACAGCCTCAAGAAAGAGAGAACACAAAGTGGGTGGTAGGAAGGCCTCGTGGTGATAACATCTTCGAGGGCCATGAGGGGTGACAGAGTGATGCTAGTTATTCAAAACTCTTGGACAACATATGCCAGGAAATCTTGCTGGCCAATGGAAATACATCAACAACTACAGCTTGCAAAACACCAACAGGCTCTAAGTAGCTCCAGAGTTCATTTGGATTCTGTGCTTTTTTAAAAAGAAGTTCCATTAAATGGTCACGATCAGCTTCTCTGATGCTGGGATTATGCACTGTAGTGCAAAATAAAGTCAATTATGGGGCTCTCCTATGAGTGAGGAACTAACACGCAAGTTCCCATTTTCTCTTGGGCTTTATTTCTGTTTCAAGATTGTCAAGCAAAAGTGATCATTACAAAGACGACTGTACCTTGCACTGATTTTTCACACCAGTCACCTGTTGTTCATTCACAGGTCTTGCATGGAGGTCGATCTCTACAAATGCATGCAGATGTGCTATGATTCAATTCTAATGAGCCTTTCAGAGGAAGCCACACACAACTCCACTTTTACCACTTTTACCACTTACCAAAATGATCAACACACATCATTTCTCTTAACTGTTTTATGCAAACTTAATACATATGCTGAAAAGTAAGAAAAATATAACTCAGATTCAGAAAGAGGGGAAGCAAAGTAAAGTTTATTGACTGATTAATAGGTTCAGCTCTCTATCTACAATTTCCTTTGAGAGGAAGATATCACTACTCTCATTTTATCAATGAATAAACAAGATCTCAGAGGCTGAATGTAATACCTGAGTATCCACTTGATTAAAGGATGCAAAGTATTGTTCCTGGGTGTGTCTGTGAAGGAGTTGCCAAAGGAGATTAACATTTGAGTCAGTGAACTGGGAAAGGCAGACCCACCCTAAATCTGGGTTGTCACAATCTAATCAGCTGCCAGCACAACCAGAGCAGTAGAATGCAGAAAGAATAGACTGGTTAAGTCTTCTGGTCTCCATCTTTCTCCATCATCCAGGAAGCTGGATGCTTCCTGCCCTTGAACATCAGACACCATCTTCTTCAGCTTTTGGATTCTTGGACTTACGTCAGTGATTTGCCAGGGACTCTTGAGCTTTCGGCCACAGAGTGAAGGCTGCACTGTCAGCTTCCCTACTTTTGAGGTTTTGGGGACACAGAACCAGGTTTTGGCTTCCCAGCTCCTCAGCTTGCAGATGGCCTATTGTGGGACTTCACCTTGTGATCATGTGAGTCAATTCTCCTAATAAATTTCCCTTCATATATACATCTATCCTATTAGTTCTGTCCCTCTAGAGAACCCTGACTAATACACTGAGTAAGCCCAGGGTAACATAGCTGCTTCATGGCAGAAGTGAGGTCCTAACAGACTCTTGCAGGCTGTCTTCCTACTGTGTGCTCCTGTTCCAGCACAGACCTGGCATGGGCCCATCATGTGCCAGCCACGCCCAAGGCCAAAATCGTCTTAGGGAATGGTGAAGCCCTGAGAATATATGCTAGCTGTCTGTGGTTAACCATGTTGATATTCAAAAGCATGCACAGCCCTTCTTAGGGAAAGATTTGTTTATCTCCCTGTTGGCAGCAACCTTGGTTGGACAACTTGATTTTGCCAGAGAAACATGAACAGAAACATGTGGGCTATTTCCAAGTAGAGCCTTTAAAAGCCAGCTCAGAGCTCTTCATGTTCTCTTTTCCTTTCACTACAAGTAACGTGTCATTCAAGGTAGAGGCTGTTCCAACAGCCTGGGTCATGGAGTGAAACCCCCACCATGGATATGAATCATGAGTGCAAGATAAACCCTTAGACTAGTAGGTCACTGAGATGGGGTCCTCCATCACTGCAGTGTGACCTAGCTGGGGTTCAGGGTTCTGAAGCCCCAAGGGGCACATCCACTGCCCGATGTTTGTATCTTTTTAAATTTATGACAAATACCAGAGTAGGGAAAGAACAAATTGGGTTTGAATCCTGACCTTGCCCTTTAGAACCTGAAAATGAGCCATCTTGTGCCATCTTTCTGCACCTTCATTTCCCCATCAGTAAAAATAAAAATCATAATGCCTACCACTCTGATATGGTTTGGCTGTGTCCCCACCCAAATCTCATCTTGAATTGCAGCTCCCACGATTCCCATGTGTCATGGGAGGAATCCAGTGAGAGGTAATTGGATCATGGGGGCAGGTCTTTCCTGTGCTGTTCTCATGATAGTGAATAAGTCTCATGAGATCTGATGGATTTATAAAGAGAAGTTCCCCTGCACAAGTTCTCTCTTGCCCTCCGCCATGTAAGACGTCCCTTTGTTCTTCCTTTATCTTCTGCCATGATTGTGAGACCTCCCCAGCCATACAGAACTGTGAGTCCATTAAGCCTTTTTTTCTTTATAAATTAGTCAGTCCTGGGTATGTCTTTATTAGCAGTGTGAGAACAGATATACTTGAGGTGGAAGGGAAATGAGATGCCGAGGCCCTCACTCTGTTTCTGGTACTCCATAAGCACACCTCAGCCTTTCTCTATCTTCTCCCAGTTCTCACCCTCTTTCTCCATTCCCTGTGAGCCCTGTCCCATCCTTAAGGATGTGTGTCCAGGCCACCTCCTGCCTGTCTCCACACTTCTGCACTTTCTCTTCTGTTGCCTTTCTCTCTTCCCAGCACCCGGCTGTCCCCCTGCATGCACACTCAGATCTTCATCTTCCTTCTGATGCTTTCACCTCCTCCTGCCTCCAGCAACTACAACTGCCTCACTTGAGAGCCTCGACCTCCTTCCCTGCATCAGTAATCGTCAGTGAAATGTTGAGCACAGCTGGATTTTCTAAGCCAATGGTTAATTGCAGGGAGCTGAGGGTGACCCAATGGCAGTTTCAAGTATTTGGAGTGTGAAGTAATGAAGACGCTGGTGAGCAGACCAGCTGAAAATCAGCAAACAGGCCCCCTGAACAGCTTCCAAGGGTTCTGATGAAAGTGGCTGTCTTTCCCCAGCTGGCGAGGCTTGTGCTTGAGCCAGAAGCAGACAAGAGTCAGAGACCACCCCAGGGAGATGTACAGTGGGAAGACTGTGTCCTCAGACCTGCAGAAGGATTTTGGTAACTTCTCCAGTTACCATGGCAGCTGGGCTCACAAAGGATTACACAGGAACTAAGCAGCAAAATCTTTAATGAAGTGGTGACCTCAAGAGCCTAGGTCTCCCCTCACCAGCAACAGTGGCCCCTCGATCCTCATCTCTGCTAATGAGGGACTCACTAACACCCCTCACACAGAGGACAGTCTGTACCGCCCCGAAGATGAAGGGGACACCCAAACACATATGTCATGACCTCAGCTCAGGGTTGTGAAAACCGTGAGAACAGTCCATCTGTGCCCCCTACCGTCTCTTTCTTTGCCTGTCCACAAATCCAGACAAGGGATGGGCAGATAAATACTCCAGGAGGCCACACTGCAGGCCACTCTGTGGTCCCATGGGTTTATCTGCACTGAGGGAAGTTTCTTGAAAAGTCTTCAATTTTGAAAGTGTAGCATTTTAAGTGCTTACTCTATACAGGCATTGGGGACTAAGCAGTGAAAAAAATCTAAGCACCTACACTCAAGGAGTTTATAGTCAAAGTGACTGAAATGCAAATAAACTAGCTGTTCTAACAGTGAGAAAAGCTTAGGGTTCTGGGAGTTGGGGAGTGATGAAAAATGCGTATCACATGATAGGTGCACAATCAATACTTAAATTAATTTGTTTATTATAAAAATGATCAATAAATTGAATCAACAACACACCAGGCACCTTCCTACCCCAGAATATTTGTGCTTACTATTCTTGTACTTACTATTCTTTTTTTTAAAAAAATTATTTTTAATTATTTTTTTTAGCCCACCTGAATTCACCAGCACTGTCTGAAACATTTTTCCCACAAATACCCTTGTATGAATTTCCTGCTACTGCTATAATAAATTACCACAGACTTAGAGGCTTCAAACAACACAAATATATTCTGCAGTTCTGGAGTCTGAAATCTAAGATCAAGGCAGCAGCAGGACTGCATTCCTTCTGGAAGTTGCAGGGGAGCATCTGCTTCCTCAACTTTTCCAGCTCCTAGAGTCCTCCTGCATTCCTTAGTTCCCGGAGTCCTCCTGCATTCCTTAGTTCCTGGCCCCTTCCTTGCCTCACTCCAACCTCTTGCTTCAGTCATCACATCTCTTACTACTGACTCTAACCTTCTTACCTCCCTCTTACAAGAAAGGGAAGACATTGGGTCCACCAAGAAAATCCAGAATAATCTCCCCATCTCAAATCCTTCATCACATCTCCAAACTTTTACCAGGTAAAGTAACATATTCACAGGTCTAGGCATTGGGATGTGGATACATTTGCGGGGGGTCACTATTCAGCTTGCCACCACCCTCAGGATGCCTGTCCTTAAATTCTTTCTTTTTTTCTTTTGAGACAGAGTCTCGCTCTGTTGCCCAGGCTGGAGTGAAGTGGTGCAATCTTGGCTCACTGCAACCTCCGCCTCCTGGGTTCAAGCAATTCTCCTGCCTCAGCCTCCCAAGTAGCTGGGATTACAGGTGCCTGCCATCATGCCTGGCTAACTTCTTTGTATTTTTAGTAGAGATGGGGTTTCACCATAATGGCCAGGCTGGTTTTGAACTCCTGACCTCAAATGATCCACCCCCTTGGCCTCCCAAAGTGCTAGGATTATAGGTTTGAGCCACTGCGCCCAGCCACTCCTCATCTGTAAGGCATTCTCAGTCAATCTAGCATAAAAGATACACCAGCCATACCTCTGGCACTCCGTCTTCCTTACCCTGCTCAATTTTTCTCCATTTTATTGATTCCCGTCAGAAACACCATGCATCTGCTCATTTATTATTTATTTCCTCCCTCGACTTCACTGGAACGTAAGCTCCAGGAAGGCAAAGAATGTCCTTTGTCCACTCTTATAGCACCAGAGCCCAGAACAGTTCCTGGCACTTAAGTGCTCAATCATATCTGTTAAATAAATGAAAAAATTCAGCCCATAGGTGAGATAGCATTGAAGATGAAAACTCAGCCAGGCAAAGGAGTAGTAGAGAAAAAGGGGTGAAGAGGGCCCCAGGTAAAGAGAAAACATGAACAAAACAAGCAGGTATGGTAAGTTCCAGAAACAGAAAGACGTTTGGTATCAGTCGGTGGTGCTCACTGTTGGTTGCCTGGCCAGAATCCATCCACTTACTCCTCTTCTAATAGAACCCCAATTTTGAGCATATGCCCACCACCCCCATACACACACATCCCACGTCACCCAGCAGAGTCTGCCCCACGTGGTGTTGTTATCACACAGACGCTGGTCCTGTAGGATGTATTTCCTAGGTTCCCATGGCAGCCACTGGTTTGACCCATGGGAGGTGCTGATAAGAGATAGGAGGTAGTATGGACTGAACTGTGTCCCCCCAAAATTCACACATTGAGCCCCTACCCCCACTGTGATGTATTTGGAGACAGGACCTTAAAGGATGAATTAAGGTTCAGTGAGGGTATAAGGGTGGGGCCTTAACCTGATAGGACAGGTGTCCTTGTAAGAAGAGAAAGAGACCCCAGAGTTGTCTCGCTCTGCACACACACAGGAAAGGCCACATGAGGACACAGTGAGCAAGTGGCCGTCGACAAGCCAGGAGGAGAGCCCTCACCGGGAACCAACCCTGCTGACACCCTGATCTTTGACCCATCTCCAGAACTGAGAAAATGAATGTCTGTTGTTTACGCCGGCCACTGTGTGGTATTCTGTTAAGGCAGGGCAAGCTGACAAATCCAGCAAGAGAAGGAAAGAGCCAGGATATCCCCCTCCCTTCTTCCTTGACTCTAGTAGCTCTGTCTGGTGGTGGATCCTGCTTCCCCCTCCCGCCCTTCCCCCACTCCCCTGAGAGGCCCACATGACTCCTGTTCCTGCTAGGTGACTGAGGCCCAATCTTCAATCTTCTGCCTATGTCCTGACAGCTGTGCCTTGCTGCCTGCTAACCTCTGGGTGGCCACAACTTCCCTTGCTGGCTTCTCAGCCCTTTGTGACCTATGTGACCAATTCCCTTCATTCAATCCCCTCTGTATCAAGAACTTACACTGATTCCTGTGTTCCTTGCTGCACCCTGCCTGACACCTTCTATGGAGCATAAGGTGCCTGAGGGGAAGGCAGCACCAGAGCAGGTTCAAGGGTATGCAGGGGCCAGTTCACCAGACTCCTTGCCCATCTAACTGCAGAGTTGGAATCATACCTAGAGACCAATGAGGAGCCATCCCTGCAGCCTTTTCAGCAGGTGGAGGGACATTTTTAGGGCTCCATTTTAGAAAGATCAAGTCACAATGAGCATCTACCAACAACGCCTGGAGAATAATTCTTTGCAGCCTATATTTTCCACATGGTTTCTCTAATGCTGTATGAACACAGCCCAAGACTTTTTTCCCCAAAAGAAATGATAGTGGACAGAGAACAGAGAAACAACAAAGACTAGAAGGTGAGAGCTGGCCTTGCACCTTCCCTAGAGCTAGGCCTTCTGGCTTCTAAATTATGTCTAACTCCTAAATTGTGTCCAAACTGCAATTTCGGGGGACTACTACTGAAGCAACAGTGTCCCCACTCACACTCATTTCCTTTACAAACCCCAGATTCTTGCATTTAAAAGGGAAGAAGGGGCCAGGCATGGTGGCTCACGCCTGTAATTCCAGCACTTTGGGAGGCCAAGGCGGGCAGATCACTTGAGGTCAGGAGTTCAGGACCAGCCTGGCCAACATGGTGAAAACCCATCTCTACTAAAAATACAAAACTTAGCCAGGCATGGTGGCGTGTGCCTGTAGTCCCCACTACTTGGGAGGCTGAGGTGGTAGAAATACTTGAACTGGGGAGGCGAAGGTTGCAGTGAATGGAGATAGCACCACTGCACTCCGGCCTGGGTGACAGTGAGACTTCATCTCTAAATAAATAAACAAAAGCAAAGAAGAGTAGGGGCTGAGAAAATGCAAACGAGAAACATCCCAGGCAGCCCTTTGCATATAGGATTTATCAATTCCAAATAAGGGTGTCATATGGGGAATGCCAGTTGGTAGCTGTAATTCAAAGGGCCAGTTTGGTCTGTACCATTAGTCACATGAAGCTAGCAGAAGCCTAATTGTTCTTTGTCATTCTTCAGCAAAACTTCTCTCTCTCTCCATCTTTTAGTTGGTTTGCTTTTCTCCTTTTTTCCCTTCTTTTTCTTCTTCTTTTTTTTTTTTTAATATTCTTGGAAACCCTTTTCTGCCAATCACTGTCAGCGGCTACTCAGGCCTGAGCAGAGCAGCAGCAGATGCACAATGAGATGTGCAGACTTGGAAACGAGCTGTGGAGGGTGCGTGGGAGGGAGCATACCTCTCATGAGAAAAAGCAGAGAAAACACTCAATGCAAATACAGCCTTAGACAAATTCTAATCTAATAAGAATCATTCTTCAGGTGCATAGGCCGGCAGAAAACAGAAGTAAACACTTCATCATGCAGAACTGATTTCTTTTAAGTAATAATAGAAATGTAATTCTCCAAGAGAAGGTCGCTGAGATTCATACATACTGCTAATATATTTAAAGCTGAAGAAAAAAAGACAGCAGTCTCCAAACAGCGGCGCAGAAACTAAATGGAAACAGACAACGTCACAGCTCAAGGTGAGGCGTCCTGTCCCGAGTGGCCAGGAATCATCAGAGATGCTCTTATGACAGGTATCCTTAATTCTCCAGGTCAGAGGCTCTGGCTGGGCCAGTTAAGGGAGGAGAGACAGGTTTTAAGAACACTGGCCTCTTTTACGAAACAGCAAATATTTCCTAGTGCTTGAGAAATGCCATGGATTTCAGAAAAAGGCTCACAAGGAAATTCAGAAGATCTATTTCTCTCCCGGCATCTCTCACTCATCATCAACCTAGATTTGCCTCTGTTCATCGGTGCATGCAATTGATCCTCTGTCATCTTCACAGTCACCTACATAGAACCACTACACAGGGCCTACGGCTGGGAAGCAGTGTGGGGTGGGGTGGACAGGACGCCATCAGCCTTCCACTTAGGCTCTTGTGGCTAATCTGGGAACATTAAGGTGACATATGTGGTCCTTGAGATACACTTGCAGGACTAGTTTTATAACCTGTTTCAGCATTTCATCATTTTTTAATACAGTGGAGATGACTGGGACTTCTCTTCAACTCTAAGACGGCCTTGGAATTAACGACTTGATGAAGAAAATCTTCATCCATAAAGCCAGTGTCCCCCAAGGAACAGATAAATCCTGATTCCTTTGATATTTTATGTGCAAGGTTTCAGTTGGATCTCCTTAGAGTGTATGCTTTGGGGTGGGTGGAAAGTCTTCTTTTCTGAAAAAATACACAACCATTGAATTCCAAGGAAAAGAACATTAAAACATTAAGAACAAAAATGATCCTTTTTTAAGCCTCTAGAACTTTATGACAATTTGTCAGACATCAACTGTGCCTGCATGCTCTCGCCCTGTCTGCCTCTGTCTCTCTCTCTGCTCCAGCCTCTCACTCTCTGATATATTCTTCCCTCCCCTCTTCACCTGGCCAACTCCTGCTCGTCTTCCAGACCTCATCCCTGAGGAGTCCCTTCCTCAGGGAAGTCCCTACCTTTGTTAATACAACCCTCTATGATACTATCTCACGGCCTCCTACACTCCTCCGTGGTGCCAATCACAATTGCAGATCACGGATGGTTGATGTCATTATTTGTTTAATGCCCGTCTCCCCTCCCTGACTGTGAAAACCATGGGCAGTATGACAGCCCTAAAAATGTGCCACTCGGGTCTCCTGCTATAGGGAAGATAAGTGAACAAACGGCCCCAGCTGCTCTACTCTGAACCCACCACAGCAATGTGCCCACACCACGCTTCCCAAGGGCTACTCCCAGCCACTGGCTGAGCCCAGAACTGAATGCAGGCCCTTCTGGCCTCTGGGACTCCTCTGACAAGCTGCCTTACATAGAGGGCTCGGTAGTCACCTAACCAAAACCTTCCCAGCATGGGGCTTCAGCCTGAGACCCTTCCTCCCCACCACTCCTTCCTGCCCTGCCTCCTTCACAGGGGCAGACTTGCAAGGCCATTCAATGGCTTGTGCCACTTCCTCTGGCTCCCTTCCCTGAGGATCTAAATAGATCCTCAGGATTTGCACTGTTGCAAGCAGCAGTTTCTGCTTATTCCCCTCTGTTTCCTCAGGGCCTGGCACAAAACAGGTGCTCAATTAAGATGTGTAAAATGCATAAATGTTCACAGACATGGGGGAAACCAGTTGAGAGAGGATGGACCAGTCAGAGCAAACATGACTGAGCCTCTGGGAAACTCCTCCAATGGCATTCCCTACAGAATTAATAACAGTGCCCTAATCCTCAGGGTGTTTGTGTTATATGAATGACCACACCTAAAGGAAACAACTGCAGGCCAGGCACGGTGGCTCACTCCTGTAATCCCAGCACTTCATGAGGCCGAGGTGGACACGTCACTTGAGGCCAGGAGTTCGAGACCAGACTGGCCAAAATGATGAAACTTTGTCTTTAATGAAACTATGAAAATTATCTAGACGTGCTGGTGCACGCGTGTAATACCAGCTACTCGAGAGGATAAGGCACGAGAATCGCTTGAACTCAGGGGGCAGAGGCTGTGGTGCGTTGAGATCACACCAGTGCACTCCAGCCTGGGAGACAAAGCCAGATTCTGTCAAAAAAAAAAAAAAAAGAAAGAAAAAAGAAAAGAAAGAAAAAAGAAAACAGCTGTTCTCAACATTGTTAACATCAGCACCAACATAGCTATCTTTTACCGAGCACTTAGTATGTGTTAGGCATTGAACTATACAATTTACAAGCATTAACTTGTCTGATTCGAATAGTTTGAGTTTTCTTGTGTTGACAAAAAACAACAACAAAAAAAACACCAAAAAAAAAAAAAAAAACAAATCTTTGTGGCTTAAAACACTCATCTGTAAATCTGAATTCTGTTCTGGACAACCTGTATTGTCCTCCTCATTTTTCAAAGACAGAAGCCTTATTAAGGCTTCTGAACACACAAGGTATAAACGTGGACCCCCATATCCGGAGGAGGTGAGGCCCTGGCTGGCTCAGGCCTCACTCCACTCAGGAACACCTATGACATATTTCATATTTGCTGGAGTTGAGATTCAGGGACCTGAGGTCACGTCTACAGATTTGCTCTTGTGCTGAAACTCCCTTCTCTTACTAGTTCTGGCAAATCCAAATCAGTTGGCTTTCCTAGCGCCATGCAAAGCACAACTGCTGACCCACTCTTGTCCCTGATGAGAGCTGGCACTCAGCCCTTTTACAGACGTGACATCTTGTTATTTTCAGTCTTTATCTTATCTCCATGACAGTATCCAGAATTCCTTGCTCTGGGTTTGTTGTATCAGCCAGGCATCTAGAAAAGAGTCTGGTTTTATTTCATTCATCCTCTTTTTTGTTTTTAAATCCATGTTTCCTTTTCATAAACATTAAAATCTTCCATCCTCCCGACAATGTTTAGAATCACTGGTTACGCCAAGTGGCCAGGAAAATGTGACTGAGCTCCGCTGTTGGTAGTTCACTTTTGGCAAATGCCAAAGTAGGCAAATTACAAAACCAACACGTTCTCTCTTTTTCTCTCTCTCTCATTTCCAAAATACAAAATTGAACTATAGCATTAAATAAAGGTATTCAAACTGTACCTAACACTCCCAATCCCCCCACCTTGCCCCCACTTTTGGAGATTCTGATATGCTCTCCTGCTTGGTAACCTCTGCCATGGATGGGGGTGAAGGGCTAAGACATTTTCCTCCAGCACTGGATGGGCTCAGAAAAATTGAAAGTGGCAGATGATCCCAACCATCTCAGCAGGAATCCATTTTGGTACCAGGACCCTTCTCCACTGAGACCCAATCTTACTACAGGCCACACATGGGACAGAAGTGACCGGCCCACGAAAGGAAAGAGACAGGCTGCTTCCGCACTGTGCCGCTCATCTCTGACAGATGCAGCCTCCCGACTCACAGCCCCAAGGCTGCCAAAGTTCTTTCGCCCTGAAGCAGCATCTGGTTTCCTGATTAGAGCCTCTCCTTTGTCAAAACGGGTTCCCTCCCAGCAGGACTTGGAGTCTTTCTAATGCTTCTTAGGTTTAATTGGAGTAGTGGGTCAGAGAAGTCTCAACTGCCCTGGAGAGTAAGGCAGTCCCAGGGAGAGAGGCCTTCAGCCCAATCCTAGGGCTTGTCGCATTGGCCTGAGTCCTACATCCAGCAAGCTGTGATCTGAGTCAATTCCATAACCGTTTCAGTACCTCCGTTTCCCCACCCATAAAAGTTAGCTCTGGGACTTGGGAGTCTTAATGAGCATTGGCCTTTCCTGAATAAATTAACCAGGTGCCGGAAACATCTGTGGCTGGAGGCAAATCTACTGTATAAACAGAATATGGTATTCTTATACACACAACCGTAGCTAAAGCTCAAATACTAACTAAGCCTGACTTCATCCTAAGTCCTGTGCAGTGGGTATCTGGGGAAAAGCCAACCTCTTCTCCTCTAGTTAGGTTCTGTTTGGAGAACTCACCTTCTCCTTTACGTTGCTCTGTTCTACTCAGGACAAAGGGGTTTCTGTCAAAAGTAAAGGAATCAATAGTTCTTATAGCATCACTTTTCATTTAAATCATATAACAATACTCCAAAAATAAACACCCCCAGGAGAATGTATGCTTCATCCAGACAAAGCCACTATCTGTCTTATTCACCACCATATCCTCAGAGCTCAGCACAGTACTGATTCATGCTAAAAACAAATTCATTGAATGAATGAATAAAAGAAACGATAGCTCTAGAAAAAATGTTATATGTTTGCATAGTTGCTTTATAGCAGCTCCTTCCATGCTGTCCTCAATATATGAGTTTATTAGAGCAGAAAACACTGAGCAACTTGGTAAACCAGTGAATTAAGCCTCAGATTGAGCCTTGACAGTCAGTGGCAGAAGTGGAACCAAAAGCTAGGTCTCCAAACACTCAATTCTGTCTTCCCACCTTAACAACTCACTGCTTCCCTTTATCTATAGTTAGGGCCAGAAAACTACAGCCCTGAAAGCCAAATCCAGACCAATACCTGATTAATAAAGTTTTCAGAACACAGCCACACCCATTCATTCACAGACTGTCTATGGCTACCTTTCCACTACAGTGGTAGACTTGAGTAGTTGCCATAGAGAGCATATGGCCCACAAAACTGAAAATATTTACTACCTGGCCCCTTACAGAAAAAAAGTTAGCTGATGCCTGCCTGCTCTATATTCTCCTTCCCCTAGAATCCCATATCAGTCCCAGGAGCTACCTTTAGAAATAAGGGCTCTATGGGCCTGGTGCAGCAGCTCACACCTGTAATCCCAGCACTTTGGGAGGCTGAGGCGAGTGGATCACGAGGTCAGGAGTTCGAGACCATCCTGACCAACATGGTGAAACCTCATCTCTACTAAAAATACAAAAATTAGTTGGGCGTGGTGGTACACTCCTGTAATCCCAGCTACTCAGGAGGCTGAGGCAGAAGAATCGCTTGAACCCAGGAGGCAGAGGTTGCAGTGAGATGAGATCATGCCAGTGCACTCCAGCCTGGGCGACAGAGCGAGACTCCATCTCAAAAAAAAAAAAACAAAACAAGGGCTCTATGGTTACATTGTTTTGGTCACAAAGCCCCCACAATCAGCGACTGAGTGCTTGCTATTGTGAAATCAAAAAGCTTTACCACATCATCTTATTTAATTATCCCAATAACCCTATGAGATGTGCATTATTACACGCATACATAATGTGATACTAGAATTGTCCTGAACCGTATGAAATTGTCATTTTTTTTTTTTTTTTTGTCGGTTGAATAGTGGCAATTTCATGTAGATGAAGAGAATACCATTATCTCCATTTTAGAGCTGAGAAAACAGGGGAAAGTTGTGCATTGGCACACAGTTAATAAATGAAAGAATGTTTTTTCTTCTTAAAACTTTACACTCCACTTTATTTATTCAAAGTTTTGCTAATTTTGAAGTAAAAAAACTCAGTCCAATGATGCTTAAGAAAGCCTTTCCCAAAATTTATTTTAGAAAAGTTTTCTGTTTGTCTTTTTATTACCAAGTAGTACCTATGAATATTCCACAAAACTACAGTTCCTTAGGACAGACTTTGGGGTTTCACCGTGTTAGCCAGGATGGTCTCAATCTCCTGACCTCATGATCCACCCGCCTCGGCCTCCTAAAGTGCTGGGATTACAGGCGTGAGCCACCGCTCTCGACCAACACAGTGAAACCTCGTCTCTCCTAAAAATACAAAAAATTAGCCGGGCCTAGTGGCATGTGCCTGTAATCCCAGCTATTTGGGAGGCTAAGGCAGGAGAATCACTTGAACCCAGGAGGTGGAGGTTGCAGTGAGCCGAGATCATGTGCCATTGCATTCCAGCCTGGGCGACAGAACGAGACTCCAACTCTGTCTCAAAAAAAAAAACAAAAAACTCAACAGACTTTGGGAAATACTTCCTCTTCCTTCATCCCCCTCGAATTGCCCGCAGCATTTCACAGGTGCTGCCACCTCTGGCCCCCTGGCTGCAGTCATCTCCTGCCTCCCCAGAACACCCATGCATGCCCAATTTGAAACACACTGTACCTTGCTCCACTGGCAAGTGAAACTCCATTTTCACTGAAATAACCTGAATAGTCCATGCTACTGCTGCAGGCTAATTCCATTTACAGGAATAACGAAGCTCTATCCTTGTGTGGCCTCGGATGTCAATTTCATACACTTGACCCATCCCATACCTCCCATTTGTGATGCAAATAAACTGCATGTTCCATCAAAACTGCTTGCTCTCCCTCTAAGCTCATGGTTCTTACGATTTATGTGCCAAATCAGTTGTAGACTTTTTCTCAGTAGTAGTGTCCAAAATCTGAGGCTGCCCTCTAGCCCAGGTCAATTAAGCAACATAATATATGCTTAACTGTGCTTTTCTTCTTTTTTAAAAGAGAGAACAATTGCTTATATATATAAAGCTTACTGTCAAGGTTCCATTGATTCCTATTTTCCTTAGGAGTAACACAAGTCCATAATTTGTCATAATCATCCTCCCTACCCCCTCCTAAAATATTAACTTGGTAGGGAGGTTGGAAATCTATCACAACCAATGACAGACATCTGTGCACAAAAATAGCAAGTCTCGAATTTAATATTTTACTGCCATATTTTGAAACAACTGATTAGGCAGCTGCTACTGTTATCTTTCAATTACTTCTCATTTTTCCAGAGACTTAAATGCAAGCTGTAACAAATTAAATCTAAATTTCTATATTCTCTTTTAAAAAATAAAAGACTTTCAGAAAATACTGTAAAAAAAATCATGGAGAGGAAAAAAGGGATATTGGCGGCAAGACAGTGGACTTTATTCTCAGTGCCTCCAATGATTTGTTTCATTTGCCTTAAGGTATGCAGATATGCTGACCCCTAAGTGATCCAAATCTTCTCCATTCTACATAGGCTCTTAGTGCTGAGACTTTGCAGTTTGCTAAAAATGTACTTTTCCCTGCAGTTTTGTAAACGTGCCCAAGAAGAAATTCCTTCACCAAACATTAAATATTCTCTGCTGTACCACTCTATCAATGGTGTTCAAAAACACAAGAAATCTCTCAAAAGCCTTAATAGGTCATATTTTGGAGATACCAATTCAAACAAAATTGCACATGGTTCCAATTGAACAGTAAGGAGGAGAACAGTGTAATTATTTTTTTTTCCAACATCAACATGCTTTTCACCTTAAATTATGAGGCTGGTGCTTAGAAATTACATTTTGATAGAAAATAACACATTTTCTAATCTTCTCTGTTTTCATTTTTCATCTGACTCCTTGATCCTAATTAGGGGGCGCTGAGGGTGAGGGTAGAAGGCCGACTGTCACAATTTCTCCTTCCCACTGCCAAGATTCAACATAGATTTCAAAATAGAACTTACGTCACTGAGGATTTTTTTCAGTGCAAGGTTCTGAAGTGGAACACACTTGCTGTCCTTTCGGATGCGGTACCTACACTATTGCTGCACAGTGGCTGCTGCAATCAGCACAGCCAGGTAAACAACGCTCCACTATTATCTCAGGCTTATGGCATATGAGGCTCTCTGGACCTGGATCCCTCCAGCCTTCTGTATTCCTGCTCCTCCTCCTCCCTGTCCTTGTCCTATTCCTCCACAGCCTGACATAACTATTACTCTTACCCTCTCCATAGAGGTGGCTACTCTATAATGAGCTATTAAATTACGTCTTCCCAATATCATCTGGTAACTTAATAAAAAAAGTCCAGGCCTTATTGTAACATTTAGTTTAAAAGAAAAAACTCGGCTGGTTGCGGTGGCTCACACCTATAATCCTAGCACTTTGGGAGGCTAAGGTGGGTGATCACCTGAGGTCAGGAATGCGAGACCAGCCTGACCAACATGGCAAAACCCAGTCTCTACTAAATATAAAAAAATTAGCTGGGTGTGGTGGTGTGCACCTGTAATCCCAGCTACTCAGGAGGCTGAGGCAGGAGAATCGCTTGAACCCAGGAGGCAGAGGTTGCAGTGAGCTGAGATAATGCCACTGCACTCCAGCCTAGGCAACAGAGACTCCATCTCAAAACAACAACAACAACAACAACAACAACAACAACAAAATCCCTTGGCAACACAGTCAGATTCAGGAACCACTGTATGGACAACTCCTGACTTAGGATAGCTTAACTTACAATTTTTCAACTTTACGATGGTACAAAAGCAATGCACATTCAGTAGAATTTTGTTTCATGGTTGCTTTTTTTTTTTTGTAGAAGCAGGGTCTCGCTGTTTTCCATGTTGATCTCAAACTCCTGGGCTCAAGCAATCCTCCCGCCTTGGCCTCCCAACGTGCTGGGAATAAAGGCATGAACCACTGCACCCGGCCTGAATTTTCAATTTTGATCTTTTTCTGGGCTAGTGATAGGCAGTGTAAAACTTTTTCATGATGCTGGCAGCAGCAGCCAAGTTACAGCTCCCAATCAGCCACCCAGTCACAAGGTGAACAACAGATACAGTGTATTGTATTCAACAAATCACATGAGATGTTTACCACTTTATTACAAAATAGGCTTTGTGTTATTTTGCTCAATTGTAGGCTAATATAAGCGTTCCGAGCATGTTTAAGGTAGGCTAGGTTATGCTATGACGTAGGTTAGGTGTATTCAACACATTTTCAACATATAATATTTTCCACTTAGAATGGATTTATCTGGATGTAACTGCACCTCAAGTCAAGGAGCATCTGTACTAGAGCAAACTTCACCAAGCAACAGAGTCGCCTGGGGTGCTGGTGAAGACAGGTGCTTTGTTAAGCTTCATCCTCAAAGCTCTTGATTCGGTTAAGTCTGGGTTGAGGCCTGAAAATTTGCATTTCTAACAAGTTTGCAGATGGTGCTCACCCAGGGACTACACTTTGGGAACCACTGCGCTTAGCTAAGTCCCATGTGGGCCAGGACTGACTGCCTTTTCACCCTGTGTTGAGCAGTGTTTGGCACATTTGTTTGTTGAATGAGAAGAACCGCCACAACAATCCCCGTTCTGAAAGTGTAAGTTTGCAATTCTACTTTCCCCTACAGTGTGCTGCATTTGCATAGCTAAAATCCACTCATCAAATCAGAGATAAAGACTCAGAAAGGGTCGGGCGCGGTGGCTCAAGCCTGTAATCCCAGCACTTTGGGAGGCCGACACGGGCGGATCACGAGGTCAGGAGATCGAGACCATCCTGGCTAACACGGTGAAACCCCGTCTCTACTAAAAAATACAAAAAACTAGCCGGGCGAGGTGGCGGGCGCCTGTAGTCCCAGCTACTTGGGAGGCTGAGGCAGGAGAATGGCGTAAACCCGGGAGGCGGAGCTTGCAGTGAGCTGAGATCCGGCCACTGCACTCCAGCCTGGGCGACAGAGCGAGACTCCGTCTCAAAAAAAAAAAAAAAAGAATCAGAAAGGCTGAACTGCCAAGGTAAGCAACACGCACTACTTTAGATGGAAAAGTGTCACTCCTGTTGGTTGACTGGCTAGTCTTTTTTTTCTAGAGGCAATGAAACACAAGCATCTAGTACATAAGAGCATCAGCAGAAGATAATCTTTTTGTCCAAGTGTGCTTTAAATCAGGAGCAATGATTTACTGCTAACACCAAATATATTTGGAATTCACAGAGGTTTTGCATTGCCAGCCTCTAATCACTTCTCAGCAGAGTACCCCAAAATTACTACAGTCTGTTAATACAAAATGGGAGATTGTCATCTGAGATTTGCCACATCAGGGATTCATCAAAATGCAAAATCAACACCTTCTCTTTCTCTCTCTCCTACTCCAGATGATTTCTGAATTTCTGTACATTTGTGAATTCACAGAAGCATGAACAGAATGACACGAACATTACAAATGCAAATGTCTTTGTTCCTAACAAATTACTCCAGTTTTCCCTTCTTCCATAAGTCTGAGAGTGGGAGGGAAGGGACTTCACATTACCATTGCAAAATCACCATACGTTTAGAAGCCAGAGGCAAAGGTGAGATATAGTTTTCCAAAGTTTTTTTTCTTTTTGGTCAGGGATAGCGTTTAAACACATACAACCTCAAATATTATTTTTCCAATACTGATTTGTACTTTAATAAACTGACATCTGCATCTCTAAAGAAATACTTCACTGTCAAAATAATCTAGCTTAATTTTGTTTGCTTGAAATGTTTTCATCTCAGACCAAATTTAGAATACCCACCACCTGTTTATACCAATCTCCAGCAAAGCAGCAAAAGCTTACCTCTTCGATTCACTTCCCAGCTGGAACAGTCAAGGTGATGGGAGTTGTGAGATGTTTTAAATTAGCCTCCAACTCCTTGTTCATTTCTGAGAAAATGTGCTACCCTTGAGCTCCAAATGCTACACACTTCAACTCCAGAGTACATCAGGGATCATCTTTGCAAACAGAAACCCTCAGTCATATAAGGGACAACATTCTGCAGGAAATGTTGAGGCACAGAACAGTACAAAAGAATGGTGAATAGGCTATTTTCGAAACAATACTTAAAGCTCTTGGTACCTCCTTCCACATCTGTGAATGGGGGCATTTAGTGGTCATAGAGAGATAGGGCTAGGTCCTCTCTTGCTCTAAAGTTCTGTTAATATATTTGCAAAATACAATAGCTTTTATTCTCCAATTCCCACTTAAGGCTGCACCTTCTAAAATCTTTTGAGGCCTAATAGCAAATAAGCCTTGGCATTTACATGAGTTGGGTTAGGTTTTCCCTTTTTTTTTTTTTTTTTTTTAGGTTGAAAGCAACAGAAACCAATTCCTACATGCTGAAGAAAAAAAAAGGCAGTGTTATTAAGAAGACTCAAATGTGTTTTCATGAGGTTCAAAGGCAAGAATCTAAACAGGCGTCTGAAAGATATTGGAAACAGAAAACGCCAGTGTTAGGAACCCAGGCAACATTCTTTTATTCTTGCTCCAGCTGATTCTTCCCCTGTGCTCTGCTACTCAGCCCTGAATTACAAAGTAGTCAAGAGGTTAGACCACCTCTACTCAAGAAATGAGCCTGGATGGACACTATCATCCCTTAATTGTTGTTTATCTGAAGAGGGTAACTAAGATGTTCACCTTGGTCCAGTTATAAACACAGAGACTGGGAGCTCACTATTGGGATCCTGTGAATCTCGGAATCAGGGTGAATTAGGTGAAACAGTTCCCAGAAATTGGTGGGCAAAGGAGAGAGAGTAGCTCACTACAGAAGACATATCACAGAAATAGGAAGATATCTCAAAACAAGAACTATTTTTCCAGTCCTGTTGAGAAGGGAGGTTGTGCCACATATTGGTAAGAGTATGATGGCACTGACACCCACGCCTTGAGCTCCAGTCCTGGTCCTGCCACCTAGGGGTGGGATAGCTTTAATCAATCACAACCTTTTTGAAGTTTGGTTTCATCATTCCTGGGCTGTTACTGTGTTTCAAACCCTTAGTATTTTCTGTATCAAATGCACTGGATTCATAATGCATTTCACTCTTCTCTCATTCCAAATGAGAAGATACATGAGCAAGTACTTTGTGAACTGTAAAATATTAATTTGGAGATTGCTCTTAAAAAGCTACTTGAAATATAATTTGTCTACTCATTTTCTTCTCCAAGTACCTGGGTCTTTTGCCTCCATAATGAGGGCCCCCTTCAGCAGGTATGGAATATCAGACACTACAAGCCAAAACAATACCTACAATAAGACTAGGCAAGATATTTTATATAAGCAGCACATGCATTTTGGTTTCTTTGGCCCATTGCCTCCTGACTGTGCATTTGTTATAGTACAGTGGGCCAGAAATCATCAGCTGCAATTCCTCATTAGAGGTCTAGTTTCCCCTTAATGCACATGAAGACCTTTCATTAGCAATAATGGGAGCTGCACGCATCAAAGGGAAAAATAGACCTTCTCCATTGTGATCTAGATGAGGTTGACACTTGTTTGCCTGATTGGAGAATTATGACATTCAGAGATGCATGATTAGATCATGGAAAAATTTAAATCTTTGTGACTGTTTAAATTAACAAATGCAATTTTAAAACCTCAAAATGGAGGTCAAGAATCAACACTAAAGAATCACAGGCAGATTGAAATTAGGAATGAGTTAAGTAAATGAAAGCCAAATGACAAGATAAACAAAGGCAGAGAAAGATCACCCAGGGGATTTGACAAAATAAGAACTGTTTCCAGTACACACAAAGTAAGACACTGGCAAGAGAGACTACAGTCCAAGAAGCGACGGCAAGGACCATTTGCTGTCAGAAGCGGTAAACACTGCTGAAAGTTAAACAAATCCTTTGCTTCCATGTCCACAAAGGAAGATGGAAGATGCCAGAAATGGCTGTGCCCTGAAGAAGGGTCAATGAAATAAAATATTACTGAGGGAAATAAAAGTGACACCTGAGTTTGTCTTGAGGTTGACATAAATGCCAGAAGCAGTATTTTCCTACTGCAATCAACGTTAAACAAGGACACTTGGAAACTGGCCATTCTGCATTGTTAAGGGTCTGAGGAAGAAGTGGCAGAGCCCTTCACTTTCGTTCAAATGTAAAAACAGTAATCTGTGGATTAAAGGAGAATTTATTTTCTTTGCAGACAACATCAGACAA
>NW_016803416.1:274404-325122 GCF_001698545.2 Rhinopithecus bieti
CTTAGGAAAAGAAAGCAAACATGTACCTGAATCCTATTTAAAAAGACTTCAAGCAAGTCCTAGAATAAGCATGAATTCAGCACTCCATCTCCTATCCCCTCAACTCATGATGGTTCCAGGGAATACTCAAGTTAGTAAGACTCTGAGGATGTATTCAATCTGTAGCAGACTGCTTGCCATTGATTCAATGAAAAGATTGAAAATTGGTTGCCTAACTCATACAAAAATGCAATTGGCCTCAACATCTGATCTCATGGAATCAAAAATTTTTTAGTGATAGGTGCAGTAGCTCACATCTGTTATCCCAGCTCCTTAGGAAGCCAAGACAGGAGCCAAACCAGCCAGGGCAACACGGCGAAACTCCGTCTCTACAAAAAGCACAAAAAAATTAGCCAGGTGTGAAGATAAGTGCCTAGGGTTCCAGCTATTCGGGAGGCAGAGGTGGATCAGCTGAGCCTGGGAGGTCAAGGCGGCAGTGAGCGGTGACTGTGCCCACTATACCCCAGCCTGGGTGACTGAGATTCTTTCTCAAAAAAAAAGAAAAGAAAAATGTATAGAGATGCAGTCTTTACCATGCTACCCAGACTAGCCTTTTGAAAAAAAAAATGTCAATAGCTTTTGGGAGTACAAGAGGTTTTTGGTTACATGGGTAATCTGTATAGTGAAGTCTGACATTTTAGTGCACCCTTCACCTGAGTAGTGTACTTTATACCCAATATTCAGTTTTCATCCCTCATGCCCCCCTACTCTCTTCCCTTCTGAGTCTCCAGAGTTCATCATACTCTGTGTGCCCACAGCTTCACTTAGAATAATGGCCTCCAGATCCATCCGAGTTGTAAAAGTCATTATTTCATTCTTTTTTATGGCAGAGTGGTATTCTATGGTGTAAAATCAAATTTTGAGTCTAATACATTGATCACATGGCAACTACGTGAGGCCTTAACAGCCGATAAGAACAAGAATGCAGGTACTCAGACAAAGAAATGTCTGGGAAACACCAAACTCCTACCGAATGGCCCAAACTCCCCACACTGGAGCAGGGGTATAGCACTTAGAAAGCATTCCTTGCATACCTGGACTATATATCCCTAAAATCACCGTTGAGGCTTACGTAAAGCCAGTGCAGGTTCTGCCAGGAGCTGTGGAGCCAAGCAGGCTCAAGGTGCATTACAGGGAAGTGTCTTTTTATGTAAAATGAAGTCTCAAGGCAGTAAGGACTGGACCACAGCAGTGTGTTTCAGCAAACTGTAATCTCCCAATAGCTCTGGCTTCCCATTTCTCACTCCCTGTCTCAGGTAATTTGGAGTCAAATGAACCCCTCTTCCAGTCCATCCAAAGAGATTCTGACTCCAACTTGGGAATCACCACTTTTCAATAAGACTCAGATCTTTATCCTCTTACCATAATGACTACTAACCACTGTCACCCCTTCTGCACACCCCAATTGCAGAAGGATCCTCTGTTGAGATGGCCCAAAGCACTCTCCAAGGCACTTATGACTTCATCCTCTATCGGCTTGTATGACTTCATGTTCCCCTCTTGAGTCATATGCTGATTAATAAGCTCAGAGGCAGAATCTGTGTCCTGTCTGCTTTGGAACATCAAAAGTGCTTGACATAGTAGGTATCTGATAAATACTTGTTAAATTAAAAAAAAAGAGAGAGAATTTTAAAAAGTACAGAACTAGCATAGAAAAAGATGCCCAGTAAGATATTTTTTTCAAAATGACAGTGTATTACATACTTAATTTGGTTGAGAAATGTTTATTGTAAAAATGGAGTTTATAATGAAAATAAGAAAGTATTTCATAACATTCTGATATCACTACACTTGAGTTTGATGCCAGCATGGTTTAAAAGTGAAGCTGATACAAGTTTTGTAAAGGATGTTAAAAAACTATAGTATGAAGAATGTAATAATGTTTTAGAAGACACTAAAACTTAAATATTTAGATGCTGTATATGAGAAATCACACCAAGCTCTCTTAATTGGGTTAACATTAGATAACCACATCTCAATTTCCAAGCCTCCAAAAATAGGTTAAAAAATTATTTTAGTTTAAGTTGATATTAAAAAGGATAATGCATTGGGAGCAGGAATCCATTCTTTCAGGTTTTAAGAATAATGTTATGACTATTAGATTATTATCAATGACTATAAAGTTAATGTCAAATATCTTCTATTTTCTTGGTGTTTCAACATTCGATTTTTTTCATTAGATTAACATGCTAGCTTTTCCTGTCTTTTTGTTCTTGCGTAAGTGAATGATTTATTAGAGCTGGTGCTCAATTTACGGGCTTTTCTCATTTCAACTTGAAGAAACTGCAAATATTTATAGAAGATGAATCACATGTATTTGTTCCTGAAAAATGTCAGAATACAGCACTCAAATTAAATGCCGAACAGAAGCTATTCCCTAACACTACATACTGTGGCGATTTAATTTCCACTGACATGTTTTCCTAAACAGTTTTTCCCACTATGATTAATTCCCAAATCAAAAATTACTGAAATCTTTCATTAAGTGTGTATTCATGCTACTAAGTTATAGAAATCTAAACAATCATAAAGAATTTACAAATCACACCTCTAACAACATAGTTGAATTGATTCAGTTAAATGACTCTTACATCCTAAAAAATACGTAGATTATGTTCAAACTGATTTTCCTTGCTTTTATTTTGCTTGCTTGCTACTTTAAGAGTGCTTTAACTCCATAGTAAGATCCCAAGTCTAGAAAATTAGAATGCAGAGGAAATGAACCAACAGAGCATACATTCCACAAGGGCAGGGGCCATGGCCAGTTTTACCTGTTAATATATCCCTTCTGTCTAACACAGTCACACTCAAATTTGTGTTGACTCCAATTTAAGGTATCACCATGGGTAGGAGGGCAAAACAGCAGAAACTCTTCAAGGCAATTTGGCAATACAGGTAAAAGGGCTGACATTTTACATACCCTTTGACTCCAAGTCTACATCAAAGATTATCCTAAAGAAATAATTATATATGTGAGCAAGTGCTTGGATTCTAGAATGTTCTAGGTCCTGAGCTTTTTAAAGTAAAACCCAGCTAACAACCCAATATCCTGGTGCCTAGAGTGCCTCCCTCATCATAAATACATGCTGAGTGGCTGCCGCATACCAACCAGAGTTCTGCATGCTTCACCCCAACTCCCAACAAATGTCTTCAACATTTGCAGCTACCTTGTGAGGTAAGAGACCTGCTCCCTTTTCTCATCTCATCCGGTTGACAAAAAGTGTCAACAGGGAGGCTGAGTAACTCATGAAAAGGAGGAGCCAGGTTTCAATCTGGCTGCCTGATCCTAGAGCCCCAGTACTGCCTTCAAAACAATGTTGTCCAAAAAATGGATTTCTTGACTCTCCTGATCTTTCACCCATCTCCTTTTTTGATAACCCTCCTAGGGGATCATCATCTAAAATTCTCAAAGGCACACCGCCACCAGCTGGCACGTCTCACTGATTTGGCGGTGCACAAACAGCAAAATCTGTGATAATCTTTAAAATAGAAAAATTACTAAAATACATTTTTCCCAATGTACTACTACTCTCCTAATTCCTCATTCCTCATTCACAACACTTGCTGTTAGCAGAATTTATTTCATGGTTTGGGAAGACAAATGTGAAGTCCTAAATAATATAAACAAGATGAAGTTTACTTGCGGTGACATGATTCTTTTCTTTAAAATTTCTGTGTCCTGTACGGGAGTGGTGGCTCATGCCTGTAATCCCAGCACTTTGGGAGACAGAAGCAGGCGAATCACTTGAGGTCAGGAGATGCAGACCAGCCTGGCCAACATGGTGAAACCCCATCTCTACTAAAAATACAAAAATTAGCCAGGCGTGGTGGCACATGCCTGTAGTCCCAGCTACTCTGGAGGCTGAAGTGGGAGAATCGCTTGAACTCAGAAGGCAGAGGTTGCAGCAAGCTGAGATCACGCCACTACACTCCAGCCTGAGAGACAAAGTGAGACTCTGTCTTTAAAAAATATATATATCTTGTGTCCCATGGCCTATGAGTATGGAGACTGGTTGACCATCACCTGCAGAAATGAAAAGGCAGAATGACCGGAATTACGCCAGTTGATTCCAGGTCCGGAGACAAGGAATTCCTGGGCAAGTACATGAAGCGTGGACATCTCTCGGGGTGCTCATTTGGGAGCAGCGAAGTATAAAAATTCAAAAAAAAAAAAAAAAAATTCACAGTAGGTGCCAGGGCCTCCGAGTCAGGAGCTGGGATAAGTAGTTGGGAGAAGTGGGTTGAAAGGTGGCACCTGAGAGGCAGCAAAAGTGGTGAAACTTCTGGTCAAGGCTTATTTTAGCTTTCAGAAATAAACAAGTATAAGCAAACAAAAGTAAGCTAGAGAAAAAGAGAAAATACATCTAAAATCAAATGAGCAAGCAGTCAAGATTTTGTTTTATTTTATTATGGCTAGAAAGACACTGTTAGAGCCAAAATCGGCAATGACACTAAAGAAATCCTCTGTGCTTTTCAATATGCAAATGTATTTCTTCCAAGAGTTGCCCTGGTGTGATTTCAAGAGTTCATGTCAACTTCTTTTCTGGAAACTTCCTTTTCTTAGTTGTTGTATTCTTGAAGAGCCTGGGCCATGAAGAGCTTGCCTAAGTTTTGGGCAGTGAACTCCTTGATGTTCTGGCAGTAAGTGTTTATCTGGCCTGTGCATTTGAGAAAGAGATAGAGCCATAATGTTCCACAAATTGTAAAATGATCCAGAAAGCTAGTCAAACAGAAAAATCAGCATAAAACAGAATCACCTGTATATTGTTTTGAATCCAGAATTTATTTTTCCATAAGGAATAAGAAATACAAGTTCTTTTGAAAATAAGCTACTGTCCACTCTTAATTACATGGAGAATAAAGAAAAACTACTCCTCAAAAGCTTATCAGCCCTAAGGACATAATAGCTGTCAGTCAAAAGGACTAAGTAGATCAAACCAATGCTGTACAACTGAGAAAACAGAGAAAACAGCATTGACTAGCCTTCACAGATAGAAAGGAGATACTAACAATACATCACAGAGCTGCAAACCAGCCAGACCCACTGGACCCAGATGTGAACAAGTATGGTAGGTTTTCAGTTTGTGCTTTGAGAATGTTAAGGAGTTTTCCTATGAGTCAAGACAGAGTAAGAGTAGAGAGTTCACTTGAAGAAAGGGCTCCATCATTGCTTTTTATGTCTTTAATGATCTACTCCATCCAACAGTTACATTAGTTACAGGCTTCTTCAAAATACAAGGATTTCAATTCTGTTTGAATTGGACCTTTGGGAAGGAATTGTGTCTCATTTCCAAATTTAATTTGTATGTACATTAGAAAATGTTAAGGGATTTGGAATTTCCTTCCACATTACAAATGTATCAACAGAACTGAGAAATTGCCAATGAGCTTTTGAGAGTAGGATTTTCACTTTGATAAAATCTTCTCACAGCTAAGTATCTGATTGAATCAAATGGCATTTAGCATTTCTATAAGATTATAGCCAAATAAGGGCATGAATGCCATATATTCAAAATCAAGTCCTAGCACAGGACACAGGACCTCTACTGCTTAAAGGTGGTATTAAACATTAAGTATAAGCAGAAAAAGTTCATCCAGAAATATATTCATGCTGCCACAATTTAAGTCCAAATAAGGGAAATAATTTCCTAAATTCAAGTCAAGTACCAACTGTACAGTGCAGGGCTGGAAGAGGAATAGTAAGAGGCCTAAGCTAAGTGATCTTCTGCATTAAGACTGTAAACAATTTTCTGGCTTTCCATGAAAAGGACTCATTTTACAAAGTTTATAATGCCATCTCAAAAATGTTTAGAAACACAGAGTGAAGCACTGAAAGGATCTGGACAAAATAACAAACTCTTACAAGTTCTTAGATTTCAGATATTACAGGTGCTAGATTCAAATTCATCCTGCAACTATTTCAAATATACTAGCTTTTATGGCATGCTTTTCTGTTTGTAAATTTCTCACTGTCTTCCGCTTCCTAAGAAATGAACAAAACCAGCCAGGTTTTGCACTGGGCAACAATACCTGCAATGAGCAGCGAGTCCATCCTGGCAGGGGGCTGTGGCGGTTTGAAGAGTTTGGACAGGTCCTCCTCAGGGAGCGGGGGTTCTCCTCGGCTCTGGCGCTGCATATTCTCCTGCTGGCGACGCTGCTGATACTGAAATTCAAAGGGAAAATGATTTGGTTATATTTCTCTGAGGAGAAAAAAAAAAGATGTCCTTCTGCTACACAACCAACAGAACCCTACTGCTCTGAATTACAAGCTCAGTTTTTAACAGTGATAACATTTGGTAACTTACGTGTAAGAAGTTAAATACGCCAACAGTAGAAGAAAATTCCTTTGCTGAAAACTCTAGTGTCTACAGAGTTTTCACTCTGAGCTCTAAGAGTCTATAACTAATGATTCAGAAAACAAAACTAGTTATGTAAGTAACAGGGGGCTTAAAGGGAAAGCTCATGATTCGTAAGGTAAAGGGAGTTTCTTTACCATTTATGACAATGGGGTAATAAATGATTCATCCTAATTTTAATGACTAAGTAATGAACTACCACACTGGAAATTCTTTCACCTTTACTCCTATTGACCTAAAATAACAATACAGACTGCTGTGTTCACTACTGTTACAACTTTTTTTTTTTCTTTTTTTTTTTTTGACAGAGTCTCACTCTGTCGCCCAGGCTGGAGGGTAGTGGCACAATCTTGGCTCACTGCAACCTCCGCCTCCCCGGTTCAAGCAATTTTCCTGCCTCAGTCTCCCTAGTAGTTGGGATTACAGGCGCCCACGTCTGTACCTTAGCTCCATAGCTAAGGATGGATACTATTAATAGCTCAGATAATGCTTCAAATACTTTCAAACTCTGGATTCCTATGATTCGCTGAAGAGAAAGTAGGGATATATATAAACTTTTACTATAAACTTATATATCAACTACAATAAGAGCTAATAGCTACGACTGCTCGACAACAATGAAGCACATAATATCCCATACACAACCTTAAAATGTCAGGTAATGAGAAACCAAGGTGGGCTAGTAAAGATTTAGTCTTTGGATTCCTAAGAAAATCAAAGGAAACAACAATTCTTTCTAGTGAAGGAAAGTAACTTGCTTTGTGAAGATTCCTGTATTCATTATGGGGTACTCATAGGAAACAAATATTCAATTTGATAACCTGGGTGAGTCCTTCACCTACAGGAAAAAACAGCAGGAAAATGAAATCCAGCTGAGATGATCGTTTTCCTCCTCAGTTTATCAGACATTTGTAACCACTCCCATCTTTTCAGTTAAAAAAAAAAATTATATATATATACTGATTTACATATGTTTTCTCAATTCTAAGCTGGCAGAAACAAAGTACTTTAAATTTCACTATATATTATATATGAACTCTGATATTCAGAAAAAATTTAAATACAACATTCTCAGAATCACTTAGTTGTGCTTAGAATTCTATATTTAACAACGCTCTGTTTAAAGTACATTGTAATGAACAGAGTAGTCATATATAAATACTACTTTCACAGATAAACATTCTGGAATCAACTTATCTATGAATCAAATGCTAAGAACACTTTAGAGCAGTATAGTCCAAATACAATATTCCAGGAACTGTGAAAACCATGTGGCCTGCAGGCAACATGAATAAAGGTTAAATGGCCACAGCCACAGATGTGTGCATATGAGAATATTCGGATAATTCCAGGGTTTTTGTATTACACTAGCTACTTCACAGCAGTTGGTCTATTATTTCCTATCAAAATTGCTTGCTCTTAATCACAATTGCTCAGTTTTTTAAATGAACTGAAGATTGCTAACTATGCTGCAATGAGCCACTGCCATACCAATTATAGTTAGTAAAGAAATGAGCTGTGACATTCTGGAATCTCTTTGCTTCTGATTTTCTCAATAAATGTACCTCTTATTTGCACAACCTTGGCATTACAATCTGAGCTTAATATAATAGCTCTCTTTAACACAGGTATTTTTAAGTATAACATGTAAATAATATGTTACGAATATGCCATATAAATAATAATCTTTTAAAAATATGATATAGAGTAACTAGCTAATAGTCAGTGCTTTACCAAAGATAATTTAGGCCATTTTGAACATGACTCTTGAAATACATGAAACTTAGAAATACATGTTTGTTGAATTTTTCCACAATACCAACCTGATGTTTCTGCTGCTGTTGTTTACTAGTATTCCTCATGTATGTGTTGTATTTAACTATATCTTGGCTCATTTCATCCACTCTGTCCATCAGCAACTGTAGATTTTTCCCCAAATGATTGCTGAAATGTAAAGTAAACATACTGACAGGTCTTACTTTAAGTTATAGCTTTGCTACTGCTCTAAACACTTTTAAGATATGAACTTGAACTGGCTTTTGCTAAAAGAATGAGAGCACACATATGCATAAGAGCAAGGGCAGAGGAAAAAATCTGAGTCAACTTGTTACTAAACTTTCCATACCGAACTTCCAACTATAATCTCAGGGATACCTGAAATAGCTGAGTTCCTTATTGAGAGAGCATAGGTATGTGAGGGTAGGAACTGTGAAACATATCTAGTGAGCCATCTATAATACATATTTCTTACACCAAGTTCAGTATTCCCAAACTCTTTTCATTAACTTACCCCTGCCCAAATGCATTCCATAACATTTAAATCAGTAGTCACAGGAAAGAACCATACAGATTATGACATCTGGCACATGATTTCTCTATCTAGAAGGTTTTCAATGAGCAATGGTAACCTTTATTCTACAAAACCTGATGAACAGGCTCCTTTCCTCTTACCTTTCCCAGAATCTGTAGTACAGTCTTTCATATTTCTTATTCTCTCCAGAAATTTCTATTGCAGCTCAGTTACCAACATCGCTTTATAAAGTGATGTAATGATTGACACAATGACCAGCATATTCATTGATTTCTGCCTGCAACTTGCCTCCTACCATGGTAACGCCTGGACAGCTACTATATTTTTAAAATAGCAAGCTTCTAAAGAGTAGTGCCCATTCATTAACTGCCAAGAGATATTTACTAAACTCCTATTATGTGACAGCCTTAGTACTAGAAAACAGGGAGACAACAGTGAATAAGACATACATGTTCTGTATCTTCATTGATCTTATAACTGATTAGGGATGGAGGAGAAAGAGAAGGGGGAGGTGAAGAGACACTTACTTTAGATAGCACAATCAGAATATCTCTTTGAGGAGATGACAGACTGAAAGTGAAAGATGAGCCAGCTATGCCAAAAATATTCTAAGCAAAAGAAAGTATAAGTCCTGAATGCCTGAGATGAGCAAGAATTAGGCAGATTTGATAAAAAGAAGAGGCCTGGCATGGCTAGAGCACAGTGATTGGGTCAGGAAGACCAGACAAGCACATGTGGGAAGCTCATTAGCACCATACAGCTCCCCAGCAATGCAGTTTGTTGTGAATGAGATCTCACAACTGCAATGTTAATGATACCCTGGAGTTGCACATGTTTATGACACATTTTGCTTAAATTTTAAAATGATCATTCTGCTGCTATGCAAACAGACTGGACAGGAGAAACCAGGAAGTTAAAAGTCTACTGTAGGGTGTTGACGAGGATGTGGAAAAATGAAAACACTCATACATTGGGATGGGAAGGTAAAGTGATACAACTACTGTGGAAAACAGTTTGGTGGTGCCTCAAAAAGCTAAATCAAATTACCAAATAACCCAGCAATTCCACTCTTATGAATATACCCTATGAATATGTATATACCCTAGGGAATTAAAAATATATACTCAGACAAAAACTTGTACATGTATGTTAATAGCTACATTATTCTTAATAGTCAAAACTAGAAACAATCTAAAATTCCATCAAATGATGAATATTATACATCCATACAGTAGAATGTTATTTGGCCTTAAAAACGGATAAAGTACTGATACACCCCACAACATGGATGAACCCTGAAAACATCTGCTATGGGAAAGAAGGTAGACACAATTTTTTTTTGAGACAGTTTCACTCATCATCCAGGCTGGAGTGCAGCGGGGCGACCTTCACCTCCCGGGCTCAAGCAATTCTTGTGCCTCAGCCTCTCGAGTAGGTGGGACTACAGGTATGTGCCACC
The DNA here is from genome assembly GCF_001698545.2 of Rhinopithecus bieti. Lineage (NCBI taxonomy): Eukaryota > Metazoa > Chordata > Mammalia > Primates > Cercopithecidae > Rhinopithecus > Rhinopithecus bieti. The sequence continues at coordinate 284,570 of NW_016803416.1, forward strand.
ACACCTGGCTAGATTTTTTCTATTTTCAATAGAGATGGGGTTTCACCAGGAACTCCTGACTTCAAGAGATCCTCCCACCTCGGCTTCCCGTGCTGGGATTACAGGCATGAGCCACTGCTCCTGGCCAGGACTCTGTTTTATAAAATATACAGAATAGGCAAATCTGTAGAGATAGAAAGTGACTAGAGGCTGCCAGGGGTTAGGGGAATGGGAATGACAGCTTAATGGGTTTGGGTTCCTGTTCAGGGTGATGAGAATGTTCTAGAGCTAGTAATGGTTGAACAACATTATGAATATACTAAAAACGACTACAGTGTACATTTGAAAAGGGTTTAAATGGTCAATTTTTTCTCTATTTTAAAAACTGCACCTCTGGCAAATAATCTATCATGATATTACAGAGAGAAATTGTGGTGACTTGAACTAGGGTGGTGGCAGTGAGCATAGAGAAAAGTGAGCGGAACTGAGAGAGATTCTGGAGGCAGAGCAGGCAATCTTTATTTGATAGGGGGCATAAGAGAGGAATGGAGGGTGACTCTCAGTCTTCTGGCAGCTGTTTATTACATTTACCGAGAAGGATAAAGGGCTGAGATTACAGGCATGAGCCACTGCGCCCGGCTGTAAATTTACTTTTTAATCCCAGCCTGGCAAAGATAACCTTGGTCCAGTAAATGGTCTGATGACTTCACCTGTTGAGGAATTAAGTGCTTCTTTCTTATTCATTTTATTGTGTTGTAATTTTTTAAATCACTTTTAACTTCAAAACAATTCTTCTCTGGATACAGTGTATTTGCTTCTGTTTTACCCTAATTTCTAAATAGTTGATTTAAATTCACTCAGACTTAAGTATTTGAATTGGGCAAGGCTGGGGAAAAGAGAGGCAGACAGCGGTCAAAGTACAATGACTTAAAAACATACTATGTCTGGAATCTATCCTCAGGACAGTGGGAAACCAGCTAAAGATTTTAAGCAAAGGAGTAACATGAGCATCTAATTTGCATTTAGCAAGATCATTACAATTTTGAAGGAGGAAAAGGTCAAAAACAGGAAGTCAGGAAACTGTGAAAGTAATAAGGAAGAGAAATAAGGTCCTAGACTAAGGCGTTAAAAGTCACAGGAGTAAGATAAAATCGTCCCATAAGCACACGTGTGAGAAGACAGACCCTGAGGGACACGGACAGAGATGAGCGGAGGGTTCACTGTGGAAAATGAGGGGAAACCCAGAAGAGCTATAGTTTCACAGGGTCCTAGGAAAGGATCTCAGGAAGAAGGCCTTATCAACATATTACGTGCTGAAGAGTCTAAACTACTCAGTGACATAGTGACAGCAAAGTCTTTTGTGACTTTGGAGGGAGGTCTTACTACATACAATGGGTGGAACACCACAAACTTGTCAATCACTGGGAAATCAGTGGGAAATGAGGAAACAGTGACATCAAAATTCTATTGAGAAGTTTGATTATGAAACAAATAGAAAAATTCAGCAGAAGACAAAAGGAGATGGACACTAATGGCATGAGATCAAAAGGTATTCTTTTCATAAGTTTTCTTTTGAGATGGGGGACATAAACAAGTTCAAATGTCTTTGTTTTTAGGAGATGCATGCTGAAGTATTTAGGGGTTAAAAGTCATGTCTACAATTTACTTTCAGATGGTTCAGAAAGAAAAAGTGGTGTTTATTTATGTAGATAGAGTGCAAATGTGGCATCATATACAATTGGTGAATCTAAATGAAAGGTGTATGGATGGATGTTCACAGTGTTTTTCTTTCAAACTGTCTAAAGAGTTGAAAATTTAAAATAAATTTTAATTGGAAAACAAGCCTATAAAGATTTAAAAAAAAAAAAAAAAAAACTAGTATAGAAAGAAACTGAAAATCTATGAAGAAGGAAGGAGTAGATCAATCTAATGAGGTCCTGAGAAGGCAAGAAGACAGGGGGCACTGGCTTCAGGTTTCTGATCCTTTCATTTTTACCAATGAGCAACATGAAGCCCAAAGGGCTATGTTAAGTATAAGAAATGTCATTAGCTTCGTGATTAGTTGTTAAGTCATTTATGTCATTAATTGCAAAAGGAAATCAGAGAAAGAAAAGATCGTCACCAATGCTGTGGCTGGGAGGTTAAGGGGAAAGCAGTGACAGCAGGGAAAAAAATAACAGCACAGGAGAAGTACTGCCATACGCAGAGAAAAATCTATTATTTATACCCAGACCTTAACTCTTGGAAGTTGTTTACAGTAATGAGAAAGGCACTACTAAAACAGACCCACTGTTTCTACCAGAAAAGTCTTTAATATAAAGTACTAATATTATCTGCTCCAAGTATATGAAGTTACTGTGAAAGAACACTGCCACAAGCACAAATATGTGGACTTTAAGTATTTCATAACTTTTATATTATGATAATGTTCTTCAGAAAAAACAAATCAGAAACACACACACACACACACACACACACACACACACACACACACACACACAGAAATCTGTGTACTACAGGCCTTAAAGGGGCATCAGAAATTAACACTGACAGAAAATCAGACCACTACCAAGACCAATTTTGTGGGAATCTTTTCAGTACCAGTTTAACTAGGATGCTGAAACAGGGACTTACTGTTAGGAGTTTCAGTAACATTGCCTTTTCTTTTATTGCCAAGCAAATAAAGAACTGAAAACAGATAACTTAAACAGATGTGAACCAGCGCATGAAGTGTTAAGTCTGCTCTGGCTACAGTATCAATTTATGCTTACAATCCTTAATGTATGATGCCCACCCTTAGTTTACTTTTTTCAAAAGAGGAAATAAAAACAGAATTGTTTTATATGTGTGAAAAGCTGAACGCCTGTGTTACACATTTTTAAAAACTAATAAAGGCTGTTATGGAATAACTATTGCTAGAACTTCCATCTAATAAAATTAAAATCAAAATTAGAATTTTCAACAAAAGCAAATGCAGTATGTTTTAGCTGTCACACAGAACAAATTTATCAGTCATATCAAAGAAACTGGTGCCTATGTATAGGCTCTGAAAGGAAAGACCAAGTTTAAGGACCTGCATAAGAATGATTTCTGATGAGGTGTCTTATACAAACTTTTATGTCAACTGGCCTGAGCCATCACCACACAACTACTGTTAGAAATTAAAAATTGAGATGTACAAAATGTATCTTTCTTTTAAAATACTATAATCAATTTGGTTCAATGTAAGAGTCTAGTAGCAAAAACACACTGCTTCAAGGTTGCTTCATTTTTCTTCCTCCTAACAGAACACCAATTTACACTTTCAATAATTTCATGTGGAAAGCAAAGAAATGGGGCCTCTTTTCCTCGTTTACATAAAATACAGAAGACAAAACTATAATAAAATATTTGTGTAGGTCTCAGTTGCTAGGGCAAACTCAGAACATTTTCTTGGTTATTATAAATGCTGCTTCGGACAAACGGACATTACAGACCAGCTCATTGGTAATGTTAAAGCACCAGCAGGGATGTATTTCTTTTGTATGCTCAATAAAGGAAGCCTGGGAAAAGGTGAAGACATGAATTATATAAGCAAAAGCTTTCATGCAGTAAATTTAAAATTATTATATAACTATATACTTAATACATCAAATTGTAACCTTGTATGCTGAAAAAGGTTCTTAGCTAAACGCTTTAAATACAGGTGTGCCGAGTGTGTTTGTAAAACAATAAAGAAAATATGACCTTCTAAAATAGACAAATTAAAGGACTATTATGAATATATGTTTGCAAACAGTACACTCTTTGGTGACAAATTAGCCTTGCAACCTGGCTGTGTTACTTAGCACTCCATTTACATTCATCGTCCATCTCCCTGCCCTGTTAAGACTTTCTTGTGGCCTTTTGATCAATTAATGCAATGGAAGGTGGCACTTCCACCACAGTCCTATCCATGCCAGAGCATGAAGAAGAACACTGATGTCTCTGGCCCTTCTGGGTTCATCCCACTTGCCTTGTATCGAGGAAATACAGAGCCTGTACACTTTTTTTTTTTTTTACAAGTATCTAAGATAACTAGAAATCTGATAAATAATTTAGTCTGCTCCAAACTGGTTGCTTAAGAAAACACACCTTGTTTCTTTCAGCCAACAAGCATATACTGATTCGTTACCTAGTCTGACCATTTAATTTCATTCCACAGGTCTGCTGCTAGCCTCCTTCCACCACAGACAAAATAATCACTAACATAACGTTCAAAGGGCATGTAAGAGGAGCTATACATGTGACTCTATTCACATTTCTGTTAAGAGTAATAGATGAAGGGGGAAATAAACATTAATTTCACAAAGGGAACAATACTTCCTTTTGGAAACCTCAGTCTGCATTTTACAAATATAATAAACATTATCTCAGCAACTAGATAGCTAAGGCAGTTACGCTGGAGGAAATCATATCACCAACTAAAATAGCTGAAGCCAGTATAAGGTTCAGAAAATTCAAATTTTAATTGAAAACTCAAACAACTGGAACTTTACAACTGCAAGAGTCTGCATCTGAACAAGGGCAAGAACAGCCAGTAAAAGAAAAACGCATTTCTGTTCTTTTCCTGAGCATTATTAAATATCCAGACATAATACCCTAAGCCTCTTAGGATCGTGTACAAGAAATAAAGCTGAGCCATATAAAAAAGCCCTCCCTCATGGGCACTGACCTTATCAAAGCACGAATGATACAGCAAAGAAGGCAGCAGAGGGTTCTTCTAATATGAGCAATTAGTATTCAAACAATGTGTTGTTTCATGTGATCAGTTTGGCGTTTTTCCCTGAGATCCTAACAGGGCTAGACTATTACTCCATGTTATACACGTTTTAAGAACCTATAAATGTTCTTAAGTAATTGTTTTCTTGTTTCACAGGTAAAGTTTATGTGAAAGAATCTTTTGCAGAAAAGTTCTAAAAAATGGGACTTTTGATTGGGCAGGGCCACTTACCTGCTGGCAAGGCTGAGCAACTCATGTTTATCTGCAACAGCTGACTTCTTTTCAAGTTCCCACATTAGGACATTGATCAGATGTGAATTTTTAATTACAATCGGCACTTCTTCAAACATGTACTCAAAGGTGATATTTGCTTTTTTCAAACTGTGAAGCATGTTAAAAATACTTTAGTCTGATGGTCAAAAGTAGGTGCTAAATTGACTATTTCATAAAATTTACCTAATTATAGGTCCTATCCAAGATCTTTGTTTCATTAACACTCTTTTAAAAAAAAGTAGAGAAACTAGAGTTTTACAGAGTCAAGCATAAGTTAGGTCATTTGAGTAACTTTGAAAATGATCTGAATTTGAGCTAAAGCCCAGAAAATAAGATTCTTGGCAGAAGAAACTACTCATTCTTTGTAATCAGGTATCTTTAAAATTTCACTCATACTAAAATGTAAATGTCACAGTAAGTTATGCTACACAACCTACATCTACAATTTAATTTAAAATAGCTAGAAATGAGAAATACTCTATTTCTTGAAAAGTTCATTTTAAAAGCCTCTTGAATTAAGAGTTCAACAAGTGGCAGAACACTCAAGGAGACTCCAGATACAATAGTTAGAACACGCCAAGAACACAGTTGCTCATAGTTTAGTTATAACTACCACATCCAGGAATTGTCCAGGAGGTAGCTTTTCTTTTAAAATTCTCTGCACCTTAACTTTTTAGGAGCCAGATGGGAAACTAGAGATGAACTGTCCTGCATGAAGTCAAAGCCATTACTTTTGATTCAACAGGAACTAAAAATTTCTATAATTAACAGAAAATGGAAGAATTCTAAGTATTTAATTGATTTAAAGTAAATATTACAATGCCATTAAATAGGATCCCAAAACAGCTCCATCCGTTAATTCTCTGCATACCTGTCACCCATAAAATTGCCAATAAGCCACATTCTTTAACAAATTCTTAAAATGTTTGTATCTTTCCCACCCCCTCATTAAACAAGGGTTCGGAAAATAAGACACACAGCTCACAACCAGTCTGACACAGAGCTTACCATCTGACAGCCACTGATCACTCTTTCCACCTCCCTTTATTCAATCATTTATTTCTTCGAATCCAGTGGCTAATTAATTCCCATTCTAACTGAATTCACCCTTGGTGAGAACAACAGATGAGACATTCCCTAAAGAATAATTTAAACATGGAAAGGGAGAGAGCAAGCAGCACTCAGCATGCAGAAAACTTCTACAGTCCACATGGCAAAAGCATTACTACACCACAACCAAGGATTCAAGAGACGTGGCAAAGAAAATCTTAACAGAAAATACCCAACCCTTTACCAGATGCCCCAAACACTTACGCTTCAGGGGAAAATCCTTTTCTTTACAAACTTCCATCAGTTTAGGAGTCAGTCTGTAAGCCTTTAGTGAGAGAGACCCTTGGGCAGTTTTTATGGGATCTCAAACAAGGAAAGAGAAACAAATTACTAAGAATTTTGTCACAACCATGCTTGAATAGCATTGGTTCTAGGCACATTCTGTTGCATATCACACAATCTTTGCAAAATAAAGATCAAAATAAACAACCAGAAAACAACTTGAAGCAGACTCAAACCACTATATAGCAAATACCACTGGAAAATGCAGGAATAACTCTATCCTACCTATGATAGAGTAATTTCCTCTGTCAAAAACTAAACATACAAAAGAGTTATTTTCAAATTCATTCCTCAGCAAGAACCAGTAATCTTGCTGAAAATTAAATGTATCATATGTTCCAGACATCTTGTATAATTAGGAAATCACTGATAACTATTAAACATGAAAATCCACTGCATATACTTGGGTAGCGCTCTTCATTCAACATAAAATGAATAGCCCTGCACACAAAATTTATCCATCCTAATAATCACTGTTCACATTTCTTCATTAAAACAGATTGTAAAAACCATTCAAGTCAAACTGCTATCACAGAAGTCTTTTTGGAGAAACTAATTTTGTCAAAACTAACCGCTGAAACACTCCATGAGTAAGGGAGCTTAGCACTTGCTGCATGATAACGGCTCTGGCATGCCAATATTCGCCTAAAACCTGTGTTAACATTCATGTTGTCTGAAACTTAACACAGTGAAACTTTTTGCAATAGGTGATAAAATGAAAACCAAAATAGATTGAAACAAGTGGAAAATTCATCAAGGTCTGATGATGCAATGTTTCCAGCCAATATAAGTACACTTTAACAACTTGTTCTTTACTGTAATCCAATTGTTAACATACTGAAACAATTTTGGGGCAGCTCATAAGATTGATCGTATTCATTAGTATTTTTTCTGACAGATACTCAGGACGTTACATTTACTTCTCAGCTGGAAACTATATGCAAGTCTGCCAGATATGGCAAACTGTGAGTGTTTGGGGAGGGGGAAGGCTATAAAGCTGTTAAATTGCCTACAGTTCTGATACAGCACAGAACATCTGGTCTGGAGAGCTTGAGGAAACACCATTAAATAGGCCGAAAAGAAAAAAATCTTTGTGCTAAGAAACAGTCCAGGTTTTGTACACTGTTGTCAGAGGTATAAAAAAAACTTGGCACACTGTATTATGATTGGTCAGTCACGTACAGAGCCAGACACTCTAGCAATCGGGGTTTGTTAGACATCTGGTCTAGTTCCACCAGCCCCTTCAATGAGGGAGGGGAGATGGAGGAATAAAAATGAAGCAGCTACTCCAGCATTCCAAAATGTACACATCAGGGCTCTGATAGCAAGAAAAATAAACAGAAAGAAGGAAACCCTGTCTAGACTGAGCTGCTGCTGAGGCTGCTGCAGAAACAGGGTTGGTATTTACTTGAGAAGGCCTGCCAGACTGCTCTTAGAGGCAAAAAAGACAGAAAGCAAAAATAGTAGTAATAATATTAAGGGAAAAAAAGAATAATAAACCTCCTACTAACCATAAATGAGAACGACAGATTCTTCAATGGCATGCTGGTAACTGAACTGAGAGTCCAGAAGTGCCCGGGTAACGAATGAGCCATAGTATGTGGACTGGTACCAGCCCACATGAAGATGATCAATGTTTACATGGCGAAGGCTCCGCATCATTTCCATCTGATATTGGACTGGATGATGGGGAAAAGGAAATTAAAAGAAAAAACTTTTTAATGATATTACCAACATTAAAAACAAGCCTTTTTGGAAACAAATGTCTACATAACAATTTATTAGCATTAGGGAACAGGATTCCAGATTTAAAATTCATTCAATTCATATATAAAGCAAAACAAAATTAGGCTTTTAAATCATCGGGTTTCCTTTTATTCTTTAATGAAAAAATATTTTGCAGAAAATGTGTTACACACAATATTAATGCCTTGTTGTAACAAAAGAATTGTTAAATGTGGCTTCTACTCCCCTTTTTGAAACTCTCAAAATAGTAAATGTTTAAGAAAAATTTGTGTAATTACTAAATTGGTTGGTTGTAAGAAGTTTCATTTGAATTAATAAAAGAGGAAGAGTTATCAATCTCTTGTTCAACACAGCTTTTAGAGCTGAAAAACTAAAACCATTAGAAAAACTAAGAGGAAACAATTAACTACCAACCACACTGCTTATATATGAAGAGGATACAGGCTGCAGTTGATTCAAAACACAAGAATACATTTTGCCTTCATCTGGTGCCCCTGCTGCATATGCTAAATTTTTTAAAGAATTATTTTTTCTTGGTTGTGTGTTCCTTTGTTAAGTAACAGACACTATTTTTTCCTTAGAATAAAGTTATATTTTAATGACCATGTATAGAATGAAAAGCTTTAGTGACTTTTACTTTTGTCAAATTAATGACTACAATGTATACTAATGACTATAATGTATAATATATTAAAGCAGCATTACCAGAAAAACAGATTAAAACAATATAATAAATGACATTTTAAAAAGCAATATAGCACAATAATGCACAACACATGTATAATACAGAGAAAACTTTATAATCAACATAATAGCCACACTATTTCTATTATTATTATTAATTATTATTATTAATGAGACAGGGTTTCATTGCCCAGGCTCCCGTTGCCCAGGCTGGAGTACAATGGCATGATCTTGGCTTACTGCTGCCTCCGCCTCCCGGACTCAAGTGATTTTCTTGACTTAGCCTCCCAAGTAGCTGGGACTACAGGTGTGCACCACCACACCCAGCTAATTTTTGTATTGTTTTTTTGTAGAGATGGGGTTTCACCACGTTGCCCAGCCTGGTCTTGAAATCCTGGGATCAAAGGATCCACTCACCTCCGCCTCCCAAAGTGTTGGGTTTATAGGCATGAGCCACTGGATTCGGCCCCAAACTCTTTCTATTATAATGAATACATGACCATGCTGAGTAAACGTATTTGCTTAACTTGAAACCTGTTTCACTTTCAAAATTCTTACTCAAGTTTTAGCAAAAGTAAAGTTATACATCTGTCATTCTTTTGGTTAGAGCACTATGGTTTTACAAAGCCAATGAGACTCAGGATCATAAAGTATAAAAGAGTGTTCCTCAGATGGACACAGTCTGATTTTTCATTACTTGTAGGCAAAGAAGTTATAAATCTGCTTATCCCAAGGAAGGTTACAGTTCTCATGCTAAAAGATGGCAGCCAACTCATCAACTACACTCAAGAATTGGTGCTTTTTTTTGAGGTTTTTTTTTTTTTTTTTTTTTTTTTTTTTGCTACGGTAGAAAAGGCTTTAAAAAAAAAAAAGTTATTTTGGCCACTATCTGAACTTTCTTAAGCCTATGGCAATGTTGCAACAGAGCTGGAAGCTGCACTATTGTCAAGACGCACACAGTTTAAGTGCCTGTTTTGAAAGTGGGCTCATTCATTCATTAAAAAGGAAAACCAGTGTTAATATAGAGGAAGTTAGGCTACCAAGAGTATGGGGGAGAAGGTGATACTAATACACCAGACACTTTACATATTAAGCCAGTGTTTCTGTATATTTATGAATAAAATACAAAAACAAAGTCATATAATCTATGCTATACTCTAAACCACCATTTCTACCTTAGAAACCTATTTTATACATAATATGATAGCCTGAAAAAGCACTATGAAATATGATAATCTTACACCAATTATTTATCTTCATATTTTATTTCTCTAGCATATAAGAGGAACCTCACCCCACCCCCCCAGCTAGTTTAACAGATTCACATCAACCACATAAATTTGGCAAGTGGGACAGAATCATTGCTATAATCTCCTTCTGTTTTGAAATTCCATAATTCTTTTAAATCAGAGTAAAATCACCAATTTGGCTAATAAATTTTAATCAAATTTAATTTACGAGTGAAAAGTCCCAGTATTGTAAGTAAAATGGGAGCTGAAACTAAATTTGCTATTTATTTTAAAGGGAAAGGGAAGAGGAGAGATTATTAAGCAACTGACAGAACAAGTAAGATTTAAAAAAAAATTTTTTTTTATATCAATACTTACGAAACATATTAGTATTCAATTTAGCTACAATATTAAGCAGAGGTTAGAGTCTGCCAACTTGTAATAGCAGAAAAGAAAGACTTGGAATATACAGGTTGAGGTTCTCATGCCAGCTCTGAGATTTCCCCCGGGGGGATCTTGCTGTACAGTTAACAATTCTTCTCTGATATTTAATTTTCCCATCTCCAAAGAGATCTGAGAACCCAATCCCAGTCAAAACGCTATTATTCCACATTGTTCATTGGATATACTAATTATAAATAAAGAATTTTATATTAGCTAAAGGGGCTTCCAGCATGTATTATGATTTAAAATAAAAATACATTCCTCTGAAAAATATTCTATAATCTTGCTAAGTCTCTCCTCAAACAGCCTGAATACAAGAAACTCTCTAACCACATTTCAGGATACATGAGGTAAAATCTCCAAGATTAGTAGCAAACTTTCAAATTTCTTCTTTAACCAGAGTCTTACCTATTCTATAGCACCTCTGATAAGGATAAGAATGAAAATGAAGTGTTCCCCTAAACTAGGGAAGAAAGTCAAGAAAGCCTATAGCCATGTGGAGATACCACTGCTCCAACATGTTTCTGGGGACTGAGGAGTAAAGAGAGATCAGCTTCTTTATTAGGAGGAATGAGGGGAGCATTTCCATTTCCTCTTCCATGGTTTAGAATATGACAAAACATTTTGCAAGATTTTGGACACATTTATAAGTCGTTAAGAGTTTTTCATATCACCTAAATATCAAAATAAAGGGGCTAAGAGCAACGATTGGTCAATTAAGAAAATCACTTCAAAAATCTACAATGTACTTAGAATTTCACTAATAAACAACGTATGTGTTGGCCTAATCTATGTAAAGTGCCAGGAGATTCTCTATCTTGGTTTGGACTTACCACCCCAGTTTTAAAATTAAAACAAAACAAAACTTTTTTTTTAAGCGCCCTCTCAGAGTCATCATATAAAGAAAGGACCTAAACAGTCTGCAAGTGAGTCTTAAAAAGGTGGGGCTGCGGATGCTAGAGCTCCGAAATGAACCACAGTGCACACAGGCCCAGTTCTCATCATGACTGCTCACATGAAGTGCCAAAAAATGTAATGTTTGAAAAGAGCTCACTTTGATTTAATAAGGTAAAAAAAATTATAATACTGTTTCTGTTTATTATAAGCCAAGGAACAAGAGACACAACTCACAAACAGCCATGTGAACTGTGTTATCTCTGTAGACTTTCAGGTCTGTGTCCCCGTTCTTTGAATCCCATCTCCCTTCACCTCCAGTTTCTCCTCCTCTTCCCATTCAAATTTTCAAAAAGTAGAAAGCCAACTCCTGGAAAAGCTTCCTGGTAAAACTAAATGAACAGCAACTGTCCCAGTGACCTGCGTCAAAACCATGCTCCTGGTAGGCACCATCAATGGAGCTAAGCTGCCACACCAGCTGACATGTATTTACCCCTCTGGACTATGGTAAGGACAAGGGAACAATCGTGAAATGATGACATGCCGGTTAAGTTTTATACAGGAAGTAAGAAATGGTCATTCCAGATTCCAATCTCCTGGATGAACACCCTTGCTTTTGTGGCTATGCTAATTTCTCTCCGGAGTTATATTGGGTGGGTATGTAAGGTGAGCACAAGAGACCCAGTTTGGCTACAAAACAGATAAAATGAGCGAGGGGAGAAGCCTCTGCCTACCTGGAATTGTCTTGTGATGATGACACCATGTCACAGCCCACAGGCACTGGTGACTGTGAGGTAATGCTATTTACCTCCTCATATGCAGGCAGTCCTCACTTTTCTGGCTGGTTTTAAAAGGAGGGTATTTCACTCCTGAGAAATAAGGCTCAGGAGTGGCTCACACCTAAGAAGGAAGAGAATCATGTCCAAAGAAACAAAAGGAAAAAGAAGGAGGAAAAGAAAAAAAGAGGCTCCTTGATTCAAAGTGCCAGTTGCCTACTGCTGTGTTAATGCAGATCAACGAAGAAACAGGCACTGATTGGCAAATTTGCAGAGTTGGTCCAGGATTAGATAAGCTTCGATTTTTGTTCTAAAGTTCTCATATTTAATGGAAGTCAAAAGAGCAATTTCAACCAATGACATTCTCTTCTGAGTTAATGTCTAAATATTCCTGGAGAAATTTCCCAAAGATGAATGGCAAGAGGATAATCCTTTAGGGAGGGAGAACTATTTTTAAATTCATAATGTTTAAGAGAAGGACTTAGTAGAAAATAACCTTTTAGGCATTCTTAGTACAAAAAAGCAAACATCCCCGCTGAGGAAAAGTAGTATGCAACACATAAATTTCAAAGACAAACTGGTCGGCTGGGCCGTGCTCATGCCTGTAATTCCAGAACTTTGGGAGGTCAAGGCAGGTGGATTACTTGAGGTCAGCAGTTCGAGACCAGCCTGGCCAACATGGTGAAACCCCATCTCTACTAAAAATACAAAAATTAGCTGGGCATGGTGGCAGGCACTTGTTAATTCCAGCTACTTGAGAGGCTGAGGTGTGAGAACTGTTTGAGCCCGGAAGGCAGACGTTGCAGTGAGCTGAGATCACGCCACTGCACGATACTTGGCAGTAAGCCGAGATCATGCCCAGTGTACTGGGCGATAGAGCGAGATTCAGTCTCAAAAAAACAAGCAAACAAACAAAAAAGACAAACTGGTCTTTACTATTAAGCCAACTGAAACTACTAATACAAAAAGTCACACTTGGATGCAGCTGAGCTGGTGCTACAAAATTTGGAAGGATTATAAAAATGAGAAGTTTTATAAATCTCTTCAACTTCTGCAATTGTTTTAATTGGTACGCATGTCCCAAGCAAAGGAAAGCCTGCTTAACAACACTGAATAACTGCTTGAAGTTCAGCACCAGTATATTCATATTCAGTTTTTCCAGATAACCTCCTTGCAAAACAGTCCATTTTAAAGTGTCTAGAGCTAATCTGTCTTAACTGAGGTGGACTGTCCAATAACTATCCCTTTCCAACATCAACCACATTTGTTGGGATTTCTCTTGTTTGACCGTCACACATGAAAACACTGAAAATAATATGCTGTCTTACATTTAAATGTTATGTATATCTGGAGTTGCAATGGCAACCAACCAAGCAAGAGTATGAGATCCAAGTGCTCCTGAAGATCACTGGAAGGGGCAACAGAGCAGTCTCTCTTGAAAGGAGTCCTTTCAAAATCCTGAGCTTTTCAGTTCAGCGGAAAAACCAACCAGCATTCTTCTCGCCTTCAATTCTTCATCCTCATTTTAAAATCATCTTTTGATTGTATTATTTTAAGTAAGCCCTCGTGAAATGCAATTTCTCACTGAAAACAGGAACAAAGAATTGCCACCGATGGATAGGCTGGGATGAGGATTAAGTAGAAAACTAAAAATGGAGCTTATTCAAACTTGAAAACTGAAGATATGTCCAGTAGATCAAGAAAAAAGAAGTGTTTTGCAGATATGTTATTAGGGAACTCTTAATGAACAAAGTCATTTAACTTCTAAAAATTAAAAACAATTTAAGAATCTACCATCTAATGACTTAATATTTTACCAAATAAATCCAAATTATTTAAAAATACAATAAAATTATTTCTAAAATAAACATAGCCTGCAGGGAAAGAGTAGAGCTAGGCACAGAGAAATAAACTACCACTTATTGAGCTCTTATTATGTCAGACTTCCTGCTAACTGTTCCACATGTTATCTAACTTTGTATTTCTCACAATAACTCTAATGAGCTAATCATGATTATTGAAATCCTTTTAGAAAAGCTGTTTACCATAGCTATGACTTCAGACTGACTCCAAAGGCTAACCAGCCACCCATTTTGAGAGCCTCATTACTTCTTATTGGTGAAGTATACAGTAAATTATTTCTGAATCATTGAAGCATAGCACAAATACAAGAGAAATATATAACAAATTTCTAGGTTTTCAGAAATCACATCTTGTGTATATTTTACATTAAATTAACCAATAATTTAGCAGTACCAGTAAAATTTTAAGTGATAAAACCACCACCAAAGATTGTTAAATACTACAGTTGATAATTATCACAAATACATAATTAAACTCCTAAAACGCTGCATTCTATGTTACTATTTGAGGCTTGTGCCATGACTACTTTGTAACTCAATACTGGCTTAGATCAAAGATGAGGTGTACAGTATATAGACTGAACAGAGACCAGATCTAGTATATGTTCTTTGCAGCAAAAAAACAAAGCTCGATCAGGAGACGCAAATAGCTTAAAAAGCAAGCAAACAAACAAAACCCCACAATGTCCCAGAAACAAACCAATGATCTCAACAAATACAACAGGGAGGTGGAATGCATAAAAATCTCCTATCTGTTCTGGCATGAGAGCTAACCAAAGTAGGACTTTTAAGAATATAATTAGAGGCCTCCTTCCCAGCTGCAACATGGGACATGAGTGAGCACGAGGCTGTGAACAGTGAAGGCTCTGTGCCATTATTTAACAAGACAAACTTTATTCTGTGCTTTCCTCTTCATATCAGACTTTTTGCCAAGCTGCACATACGTTTCAGGCAATATTCAAAGCTACTAGCAGATGTAGACTTAGGCAAACAGAATGTGCATTTGAAAAAAGAATTAAATAAGAGTCTACTTTGGGTGGAAAGAATTATGGAGTATACAAATTTCTTAAAACGTCCATATTCTCTGCATCCAGTCTGTACTACGTATTCATCTCGTTTCAATTAATACATCTGTTATTAATATCAACCTGTGACTGCTTAAAATTTTAGTAACAGTTCAATTTTCATAATGAAGTGTCCAATATAAGTTCTATTCTACCTAGACACTAATCTGTTGTATTGTAAAAGAAATAACAAAAATACTGCCTTTCTTAATAATCTTACAGAAATATTTTTTAAAATCGTGGGTGGCTTAATGTCTTCTTTGAAGTGTTTATAAATTCTGAAAAAATATTTTTTTTTAATGCCAAGCTGGAGGATAATGGAATGGGAATTGGGAGGGGGAACGCACTGTTGTCCTATTTTATCTTTAAAACTAGTAATAACTTTGACGATTATTAGAAATCAGGTATTTTGAGGTTTTCCTGTGTCTCAAGAAGTCTTCTATGAAACAAATTGGATTCTTCACACAAAATAACACTTACATTCTGTAACAAATTTATATTATCTTCTTAACCAAATCATGAAACCATGAGATCTTATTTCTTTGAGGTTATATGAATCTGAAATACATAAATATATTTATGGCCTTGGTCATGAAAACACATACACACAGTAGAAGCTAGAGAACCATCAGGAAGTTAATTGTGTGTCATTTGAGATGTGTTTATACAAACAAACTGAATTTACCTGGAAGGGCTCACCATGAAGAACTCTCACATAAAGAACAGCTTACTGACCAATGCTACCTCTTGCTACAATTAAGAGCATGGTATGTTAGAAGACCAAATGAGAATCTTTAGTGTTAGACAAAAAAAAAAAATTACACTATGTAATAGGCTCTTTCACGAAGACAAGTAACACCTACTGTCATATTTCCAGGTACTAGATTAATCTTAGGACAGAGGTGCTGAAAATATTCCCAAAGAATGGAATATTTCAAAAACGTGATTGTTGTTAATGTACTTGAAAAAAGTCACAACTATTGGGAAAGTATACGTGTGTGTGCATGCACCTGTGTGCATGTGTGCACGCTCTGCCCCATCCACAAAGGACCTGAGGTAGCTTGCATTAAACAACACAAAGTGGTAAGTAGTACCAGAACCACAAAACATCTAAATTAGAATACAGAAAGTAGAAACTGAAGGAGAGGCAGAGACCCGAACAAAGTGAATCAGGCCACGTATGTATTAAAACATACAATACGGCTCCAAGCCAAATCAAAGCAAAAAGGAAAACACGGTCATTCATATCCAAAGGGAGACAAATATCAGATCTTAAAAGTAGGTAAAACATTTCCTAGTACTTAACCCTAAATGAAATTAGTTTAACCCTAAAATGAAATTTTCACGTGGGGCTTCAACGAAAACTATTTTAAGAAGACATTTCTGTTACAGAAAAATCATGCTTGATTTGCCTTTCCTATAAATCTCAGTTTCTAATGTAAATCAAGGAGAGAACGACCTGAGTACTTTTCTAAACACAGAAAACTGTTTGCACAATTTTACAAAAAAAAAAAAAAAAAAAAGATTAAGGGGCTAACAAAACGGATTAACAGGTTCTTTCTATCTACAGAAACAATCTACAATCAAATTTATAGAAACAATCTGTAAATTTCAAACTCCACGTGTTTACAAAATAGAATACGCTGTATAAGAAATGAGCACTAAACATTCAAAAGAGAACAAATGAATCACTTTTTGGAGGTACAGTTTGTAGTGTACACACAACAGTGTGGTGATAATAAATGACTCACAGAATCACTTCACTTTATTTGTTCTGAAATCATTTACTGGGCACTGCTTGCACTAGGAGCCTGATAATGCTATAGTGGCCTCATCTTCTAAAAGATACCCTCTTCAATATGGTTGTCCAATGAACCAGTGGTAGTTAACACATTTGTCTCTCTAGGCCTTAATTTCCTCACCTAGAAAATAATCCTTTCAACTTCCAAACACATGATGATGGCAATTTAAAAAACTTTCCTACAAGCCCAAGAGCTCTTTGCTTAATGAGCATTTTCAAAAGTCCCATAGGTACCACACACCATAAAGGCATAGACTGAGTTTATTAACCCCACCTTCAAACTCTACTACTTCTATATTTTCTCCCTCAGTTAGGAGATTTGTGCCATCAGTTGTAACTGTTTCTCCACCACCCGGCTTATAACAGTCAACTACCTTCTGAGTAGAATTCGTTTTCCTCAAGGCAAAATCATTTAGAACATTCCTAAAAATTTAAATGGCACACAAAATGCTCGTGAGGTGCTAAGAGAAAAAAGCAGAATATAAAACTGTAAACCATCTATAAACGCCAATACGTAAACAATGAGGACTGCAGTCTCCTCCTAAGGAGAAAGACTGGAAAGAAATATGCTAAAATGGTAACGGAATTGTTCTCCAAAGAGTGAGATCATACAAGGTTTTTGCTTTCTCATTTACTCTTATCATTTTCCCATGTTTCTTTGGCAAAAGCATTATTCAATGCATACGATGTTAAAAGAAGTACACACATACAAACATACATACATACTTATATATATACATACATAGTGACAAAAGTTTTCTATTGCTTGCCAACTTGCTGATTTTCCCATGGTCACCTATAACCTGGTTACCAGTGCTCCTAAACTGTGGGAGCAGGGAACAGGATATAGGGTACCAGACTACTCTGAATCTGAAGCACCTAACCTGGTCTGAATAACATTTTTACCACACATTAATTGCGTGACCGGTGACAAATTAACTAGACTGGCCTCCTCTGTTGCCAAAAGAGAAAATATGGGGAATGTGGGGGATGTGGGGCTGAAGGGGTGGGCACGATACTATCTACTTCATAAGGCAGTTAAGATTAAATGAAATCATTTATATCAAAAGCTTGGTGCACTGGAAACCTCAGGAAGAGCTCAAACACTTACCACCATCACCCATTATTCAGAAATGTTACTTGGAACCCAGGTACTATGATACTCACCTGGGTCAGAAGGAAATATATGTGTAGAACTGGACTGGATTAACTTGGTCTCCACGGAGTGTTATGCAAGCTCCCCTTTTCTCATCTCCATATTGGCGATGGGGGAAATCAGGAAAATGGGGAGGGGGACTGGAGACTTTATGTGTCACTACAAAAATCAAAGTCTATGCATTTCTAACATTCATATTATGAAACAGAATTCATATGTACAAATAGGAATATGATCAAAAAACAATCTACCATGAGAAAAAAATACTTCTAAGATACTAAAAACACTAAGCTAATTATATTCAGTACAATAAAGAACAGATTCAATAAAGAAAGAGACAAGCTACAGAAATTAGATTTCAAGAAAAGGTAATCTTGGGTGTTCTATTATTACTGTGCATATAACAATATAATTGCATTGTGCCATATAAGTTTCTATCTCCTGATTCCATTAACAACTCTTCCAAAGAGAGGAAATAAGCTTCCTGCCCCTATCCCCAACAGGTGACTTTTAAAAAAAGAAAAACATTGAGAACAGGGGTGGGGATGGGAAGGAGGAGTGAGCAGTAATGCCAGCTTACTCAGGGAACTGGTCAAGGCTATCTGGAAAAACTGCCCACCCAAGTGAAGAGCTAAAGTCAGTTAAATATAGCAAACAGCTTTATGATACACCATGTATTGCTTAGGAGAAGGGTCCACTCCAACGACCTCAACTGCCCAAAGATAAGCTCCTTTACCTGCAAACATCAGGACGATTTGGATTTTAAAAAACAGTATTAAAGACATTATAAAAGCCTGAGGAATATAATTTTTGAAGACTATCCTTAACTGCAACCTAAAGAAGTGGAAGCTGCCAAGAATGGAAAGTGACAGGGGTTATAGACAAGGTTAGGAAGAGCAAATAATTTCCTATGGTTTAGTTAAACCAGAAAAATAGAAGTTTTTATAACCACATACTCCATCCATCCTTTCTTGTCCTCCCTCACTTCCTCACTTCTTTCCCTACACACTCTGCTTCTTCCAAACACTTTTCGTAGGACCGGAAATACAGCATTCCAAGCTAAGAAAAATGACCAAGCAGAAACTTTCATTGCAGCCCATGATAAACGACAAATCTGAGGTTAGGAACCTATGGTGTATTTTTAAATGGGGCCACGTTACATTTCCTGTTATGACAATATCTAACCCAGGAATCCTTATCCTGGGATTTCAAGGAATCTGTTAATTTCCTATAATCAAATGCATATGCACTACTGGGGAGACAGTCCAAAGCTTTCACCAAATTCTCAAAGGGGCTCAAGATCTAAAAGGGTAACAAGTACTGAGATGCAATGGAGAACAAACCAAATGTGCTCCTGGAACTCCCAATGCCCCACAAGTATGTGCGGAGAATGCTGAGGTGAGGCTAGGTGTGAGGCAGTTATCAATCCAGTTCCGGGGCAGCTACAAAGTAGCAGAGATCAGTACTGAGATCACCAAAGATACACTATCAGGACAAGTAAAAATGACAGACCAAGGGTTCAGAGAAAACCCCAGCTTTCAGCAGGAGAGTCAACAGAATGTGACTGTTACCCTTGCTCTTGTCCTAGCAAAAACACAAAGTGCGTGATGAGGGAAACTGGATGGAGGCTTCACCTAACTACTCTGTGATCCAGACTATTACTTTCCAAGGTGGAGAAAGAGACAAAGCTGTGCATGCCCTTACCCACCAGAGACTTCTACATTTGAGAAGAATACATGTTTATAATTTGGGGGAAAGTTAGTCTCTAGCAAAAATATCACATTATCACATTATTGAAACACTCTCAGGACAAATTTTATTCTGTTAGAAATGTACCTTAGATATAAATAGCTATACAGTCACATACTAAATACTAACTTCAAGCAACCATCAAACAAACAAAATTTTTGGAGTTTTTACACACAGATCTCTTGAAGTCATTACTGAGATTAGCCTTATCAGCTGTCATTAGGTAATCTGAAGCTTATGAAGATACTTTCCTATGGAGGGCCACTAGGATTAGAGGAAGGTGAAACACAGTATATATGGGGGAAGTAAAGAATATTGGACGGCAAAAACATTACTACAGAAAGATGTCCGAAGGCTACAAAACAGGCCAAATAATTATCTTCTGCAATTGGCAAACAGGTTCCTGTCAGATGTTTAAAATAGAATTAACTTCTATGGGCTATACTGATAGAAATAAACTGTACAACTATAAATAAATAAACATCTAGGAAAGCATAAATAACTGTCTAGGGAAGGGCTATCTTTGTTTTACTTTCCCTAAACTTATTTCAGATTGTTTGTCATCCCCTAACCCAGCACAAAAACTGTCCTTCAATGTAGTATCCACTGATACTAAGCCGGAAGTGTATCCCAAGGCTTTTGAGAATGTGTCAAAGGCAGACCAAACAATATCTGCATAGGGAGCTAAGTTTAATCAGAGTATTTGCAATGTTTCAAAGCATTTCAAAGCAGGTAATAATATCATCTTAACAACAAAATCTTCCTTTTCCCCTGAAGAATATATACATTTTCCTTGCAGAAAAGATTATGAGGCTCAGTTAGACCAATGTGTTAAATGGCTTACATGCTTTCTCCTTATATTTTGGGGGAGAAAAATTTGAAAGAATGAATTTATGCATTCATTCCCACGAGAATTATTTATTCTGTATTCTAATTGTGCCAGACCTTCCAGGTGCTGTCCAGCATAGGTCAGTAAAGACAGAGAAAGCTCCTGCAGCTGACACAGTAGTGTAGAGGAGCAGACAGGACACACAGGCTGACAGCATTCTAGGGTCTACGCAAATGCTTAATGTTTGTTCCCTAAAGAAAATACCTGGGTAAGCCCACAGAGTTCTACACACCTTTAAATTAAACAAACTATCTCTGTCAAGAACCACCAAAAAAATCAAGCTTGGAAGTCAAAGGCCTGGCTTTCAAACCTTGTAAAATAATACAGTGTCAAAGAATAGTTGCAGGCTGAGAAAACAGAAGATCTGAATTGTAATTTTGGCTCTGCCATTACATGTAATAAACCAAAGCAGAGAAAAACCTCCCCAAAACCTAAATGCCCTTTAAAATACACTTTAAAATAAACTAATTTTAATTTATTACAAATGAAAAAATTGTCTGGTTTAATGTTTATTACAATGGTATGGAGACAAAATAGTAAAACAGCAACGAGTATCCTTGTTAGGTAGAGAAAGCTGACATTTTAAAAGAGTTAAAGCAGAGACCAGATAAAAATCTGCCATGAATAGAATTCCATGTATGTCTTTGCTAAGTTTTGGTATTAGAATCAATTATCTCTACTGTGTGTTCAAAAACTTATATTCCATAGAGATAAGTGGAAAAGGTAGCTTCACTAAAATATGGTTTAGAAATCCTAATAACCTGAAATGAACAGAAAATGAAAGACTCAAAACAGGCCAGGTACAGATGCTCATGCCTGTAACCCCAACACTTTGGAAGGCTAAAGTGGGGGGACTGCTTGAAGCTATGAGTTCGAGACCAGCGCAGATGACATAGCATCTTTAGAAAAAAACTTTAAAAATTAGCCAGGCATGGTGGCACATGCCTGTAGTCCTAGCTATTCACGAGAATAACGTAGGAGGATCACTTGGGCCCAGGAGTTCGAGGCTGCAGTGAGCTATGATCATGCCACTGCACTCTAGCCTAGGCCACAGAGTGAAACCCTGTCTCTTAAGAAAGAAAGAACAAAAAAACCTGAAACAGTGGTCAGTGGTCAGGAGAGGGGGGATAGCAACAAGAATCACAATTTAAGAAATGCCAACATTTCTAGTCTAAAGATGACACCAAAAAGCTTATGTGGGTTCCCTGACAGAAAACTGGCCTCAAGCTAATCTGAAAAGGAGGAGGCTCAAAAGGTGTCATCAGATTTTCCTCCCGACACTTTGATTTTTATTTCAGACAAACAAGAATGCCTCTCTCAAACGTTTATCATTTGCAGACCCTTTAACAGACATATGGCATTCATGAAATCCACTGAATTCAAGTTTTAAAAAGTTAAGTTATCCCAGTCTTAATTATATAACTGAAAGTTTTAATAAAATTACAAAAAAAAAAAAAAAAAAATGAAAACTGCTGTGTGCCAATGACAGGGACAAAGATGATGTGTACTTCTCCCCAGGGTTTCAATACACAGCCAGGACGCAATGGCTTGCACTATAGGTTCCATGTCTAGGAAGCTTATTTTCTCTATTTCTACTCCATTAGAAGCTCTTTACTCAGACTTTTAAAACATCAGCAAAAGCAGCAAACATTTGGTCACTGTTGGAGGATCCCAGATATATAAACAAAATAGAGACTCCAAAATTAAGATTTCATCCTAAATGTCTAAGGAACACACTATATCTAAAAATTAATATTTCAATTATGGGGATTTGATTCTGATCCTTTAAAGCTCTGGAAGCTATTCATATCATACTGTGGTATTTAGATGTGGTTTT
This sequence comes from Rhinopithecus bieti, assembly GCF_001698545.2. Classification (NCBI taxonomy): domain Eukaryota; kingdom Metazoa; phylum Chordata; class Mammalia; order Primates; family Cercopithecidae; genus Rhinopithecus; species Rhinopithecus bieti. The sequence goes on from NW_016803416.1 coordinate 307,086, forward strand.
CAAAAATATGCCCAGCAATCTTATCAATTTCTTCCTCTAATAAAATTATCAAAGCTTGGTAAAGTAAGAACATCTTACTAACTCCAATATGATAACCTCAATGTTAAAAACTGTGATATTTTTGCTCAGAAATAATGCTGTCAAGCTACCCAGAAAACTGTATGTTTAGCTAAGAATGTCACTTTGGCAAATTATTTATAAAAACAGAAATAGCTTTATTGGCATTAACTGTGTCATAAAGAAGGGGTAAAAATGTAATCTCTTCTCTAACGTCAAAGATTCATGCAAGTCTCTCTCCTCACAGGCAGTATGGAAAAGCAGGGTCAGACTTAAGCTCATGACACATGTTTTTCATTCAGCACACTGTAAAGATGAATACTTAAAGGTGGAAATTTAAAATTTATTATTTTGACTACTTCCTTCCACAATGAATTAAGATTGGAAAGTATAATACATTATTTCATAAAGCCCAAGACTCTACTGAGTAGAAGAAGGAAAGAGAGCTGGTAATTTTAATTCTAAGACATCACAGATTAACAGACGCATCCCAATTTCATAGAGTTCGGGTGCAAAAAAGAGGCCTAGAGGTGGAGGTGGGGGTGGGGAAGGGATTCTAAAGCAGATAAAGCTGTTCCCAGCAAATGACGTAGTGGATGGGTAGGCACTGTGGTAGCAATATCCTTTTCTTGAAGCACAACTGCATTCTATCATATGCATTCTATCCATCCCACTTTTTCCAGTCTATGTCATAACTCAAGACAACTGTTAAATACAAAGTCTCTTCCCCTGAATCAGGTATTTTCCATTATGAATGAAAAAAGAAAACACCTAGTACCTCTCCATACAAGAACACACATGCTCAGAATGAACGCTCCTGTGCAGATCAACTACGAGCCTGAATATCTAGTAATGTGCACAATTAAAATAAGTGCTTTTGCGTATTGTATGTGACTGATATTAACCAGTATTATACAACAGTCATTTTGTAAAGGAAATATAATTACTCTACTTTCTCTCCAAATAATATTTGTCAGTAACTTTGTAGATGTTTTTACAAAGTTCTCGGCTATTATAGTGAGACTTCTGCTTTTTTGTGTTAAACAAAGTGCTACTTTGAACAACACTCCTGTAGTTGGGACGCCTGTCCATCTTTAAAGACAAGACTCATTATTTCTGGAAATAATCCTTTAGAAAATATAAAGTATCTCATTTCACATCTGTCCTCAAAAACTTTATTGATTTATAAAAAATCTTTGTAACTTATTTTTAAATCACATATGTTCTGATGGCACTGTGCTACCACTTGATAAAGTCATAAATACACAAAGATTCTTGGAACTAGGATCAAATGACTCAAGAAACCAATAAAACCTATTTCAGATATGTGTCACTGTAATTCCTATTTACACACTTCTTTTTCAACTGCCTGTGTAAAATCATCAAACTCCTAGATTCTTATTCCCAGTATATACAGATCTACATTCCATTTTGACCAGACTTTCCCATCCTGGCCACTAATGATGATATTTTGGGTAGGCTAATTTTTTGTTGTGGACGACTATCCTGTGCATTGTAAGATGTTTCATTCACAGTGCCCCAGCCTCTATCCTCTATATGCCAGTAATGAGCACACACACACCTCTTCCCAAGTTGTGACAACCAAAAGTGTCTCCAAACACCTCCTGATGTCCTCTGGGGAGTAATCCCAATACCCCTCCCGCCCTGAACACTGATTTAAGCACTGGAATTCTGTTTAAATGTCAAATTTATTTTAGTGAAATAGAACAGTGCTATGTTACTTTTTTTATGATTGGATAATCTACTGCTGATCCACTTTTGAAAGGGGATTACAACACAAAGAGAATGAAGCATCTGAATGCAACAAAATATGTAATTGATGTCAAAATGCTAACCAAAACAAACTACCCTATTAATTGAATATTATCTGACACATGGTAACCAACTTACTATCCTTTGTGGTCCACATACAACCTTTAAAAAGTTAATAATTACTAAGAACATAAAAAAGCATTCTAGAAAATGCATAAACAATCTTATATTTCAATGTGTAAAATGTGTATGAATAAGATTGCTTCAATGTCTTATCCTCTGAAAACATCAAAATATGAGGATCTTTTAGAAAGTAAAGGCCAAGTTAAAAAAAAATTAACTGCTATTTTAAATAATAAGTATTTAACCTAATTCACTAACATCAAAATGTGATATAGGCCCAGGAACACGCAGGAACCTTTAAAAGGTTAGATAAACTAACAACAGTTACATATACGCAGTTAAGATCTTGAAGCTGGTTGTCAACTGCAGCAATTAGGACTTCTCATAAAACTTGTCTCTTGTTACAATACTATTTACTAATACTAAAGAGAGAAAGAATACAAGGTGGAGAAGAACATGTATTAGTCCGTTTTTATGCTGCTATAAAGAACTCCCTGAGACTAGACTGTGTAATCTAGAAAGGACTTTTAATTGACTCACAGTTCAGCATGGCTGGGGAGCCCTGAGGAAACTTATAATCATGGAGGAAGGTGAAGGAGAAGCAAGACACCTTCCTCACAAGGTGGCAGGATGAAGTGACGAGCAAGGGGGAAGAACCTCTTGTAAAACCATCAGATCTCATGAGAACTCACTCACTATCATGAGAACAGCATGGGGAAAACCGTCCCCCATGATTCAATTACCTCCACCTGGTCTCTCCCTTGACAAGTGGGGATTATGAAGATTACAAGATGAGATCTGGATGGGGTCACAAAGCCTAACCATATCAGACCACAAGCCTGAATTAGTATGACAGTACTACTAATATAAATGGCAAGGAAGAGAAAGGCTAAACATAGGATGCTCATCTTTCAGGTCTTGGCTCAGAAGTCTCTTCTTTCTAGAAACGTACTTAGTTCCCCAAAATTCAGGTTCAGTTCCTTCACTTAGTGCACTATGTTTCTGTTTTCATAAGATTAGCCCCTTATGCTATAATTGTCTTGTTTTGTCTACATTTTCCCAAATAAGCCACTGTGTACCCAGCACCATGCAGGTGATTGGCACCAGTGGGTGCTTTACTAAGTCTTTGCTAAAAAAAAAAAAAAAAAAAGATTCATATGAATACTGTGATAGCTCTCCTTACGTAATGTAAAAGAAATAACATATACAAATTTATCCAGCATAATTAAGAATATCAAGGGGGAAAATTCCTGATAGCAATCTAAAACATTGCAAAGACTCTAAATTTTTATAAATCTCAATGAGCTCTGTGTATAACGGTTGTTATATTTAGAAGGGGTGAATTGAAATTATATAGCTAATTTTACTTACATCTTCTGCAGAAAAATACACTGTGCAAAAATAAAGATAATATTTTAGATGATGTTTAAATTCAGAATCTTACTCCATTGGGCTTATCCAAATAAGCAGCTTACAAATCAACGTATTTTGCAATCAAATACATTTTCAACTAAAACATGTAATTTTCACCTGAAAAATGTGCTACTGAAAAAAAAATGTTCGATGATGGTTAAGATGTGTTTTAACCATAGAGGGACATATGTTCTAATGTGGCTGGATCCCCATTTTTACTTGCCCTCATGTCCCACATGATTTGGCATTTACTTGGGAGTAAGGCATTCCAGTTTGTATGGTAAATTATATGGTCACAGTTAAACGCCATTCTCATATACTGAGAGCAACAACGTTGAAGAAAAAATGCTGGTACCAACAATAATAGCTTCCATTTACTGAGCACCTATTACACTTCAATCAATAAATCTGATAGTTTCCATACTGCATGTAAGGTAGGTAGGTTTTTCCAATCGTCATATGTGTAACTTGCCCATATAATAGTGACAACTACAGCTCAAGGCTAGACTTTCTCAGTCACCAAGCTCATGCTCCTTTCAATATACCATAAAATGTTTATGTCCTGTGATTCTTTGATTCTGTTGATAGAAATCTAGAATAAGGTTACAATTCTAATTTGAAAGAAAATATTTGTTTTAAATGGTTACCAAAACTATGTATACTAATAAAAATATTAGAAATTACCTAACAGGTCTGATGACAGGAAATGCTAAGTAAAATGTAATATATTCATGCCTTCAAGAGTTTACAGTACAGCTTAAATAATGATGGTGATGAGATCATTCAATAATACAAAAATGTACTTAATCTGAAATACATACATAAGGTAAAAAAAACTGGCCAGGCGCAGTGGCTCACACCTGTAATCCCAGCACTTTGGGAGGCCGAGGTGGGCAGATCACCTGAGGTCAGGAGTTCAAGACCAGCCTGGACAACATGGTGAAACCCTGTCTCTACTAAACATACAAAAATTAGCCAGGTGTGGTGGAACACGCCTGTAGTCCTAGCTACTCAGGAGGCTGAGGCACAAGAATTGCTTGAACTGGGAGGCAGAGGTTGTAAGTGAGCCGAGATTGGGCCACTATAATCCAGCCTGGGCAATACAGCAAGACTCTATCTAAAAGAAAAGGTACAAACACTACGACCGGGTGCGGTGGCTCACCTGAGGTAGGGAGTTCAAGACCAGTCTGACCAACACAGAGAAACCCTGTCTCTACTAAAACTACAAAATTAGCTGGGCGTGGTGGCACATGCCTGTAATCCCAGCTACTAGGGAGGCTGACGCAGGAGAATCACTTGAACCCAGGAGGTAGAGGTTGTAGTGAGCCAAGATCGTGCCACTGCACTCCAGCCTGGGCAACAAGAGCGAAACTCCGTCTCAAAAAACAAAAACAAAAAAACAAAACAAAACAAAACAAAAACACACAAAAAAACCTCTAAAATTTTAAAGCATATTTTAAACATTTAGAAAGAATTATACCAACCTAATAACTACTGTGCTAAAGATGATGCAAGATAATTCTTTTCTAAATTCTGTAAAATACTGTTCTGATAATTTTATTTTTCAAACAACATTTAAAATAGAAAAACTTACCAAGGGCTAAAAGTTCAGAGAGAGTACATTCAGTTCTCTAATTCATAACAAAATTCACATGCTCACAAAAGTGATAGTTAAGTTTAAAGATACAGATAAGATAGGGAGAGAAAAAGCAAATGAGAGATGCAAGAATTTAAGGAGTTCAGTAACTGAAGCATTTCAAGAGGTAAACCAGATGTTCCTATGGAATTGCAACACAGAATCCAGCAGACAGAAAATCATAATGTCAATAGTTGTACTCAGATCAAAGAGCATAAAAGTAGTGTCCATCCACTATAGAAATGTCCACTATACTCAAAGGATCAGGCCACTCTATGCTCTCAGCAAAACCCAAAATTAAAATCAGCTGAAGGCTGTTGATTAAGAAAGTACTGGAAAGATGAGAAGATTGCTTCCTCAAACATTTCACTGGTAAACGGAAGCTTGGCAATCGGGTCGATACATAGAGGTCAAAAGCATAATTTAAGTCAATAATGTCTCATTTGAAGCTTTAAAAAGTTACTAACAGTGATTGGTATAGATCCATTTTACTTGCTTTTGCTGCCATCATCATGCCTTCCTTTCCAAGTATCTCTCTCCTGCTTTACTTTTACAAAGGCAATGCTGTAGATAATGTTGTAGACGCTCCCTCCAAAAACCTCTCAAAACCAGATGAAAAACTCCTAAAGATATTCCTGTCTCCAGAGGCAGCACAGTTCAAATACTGTCACAAAACACTTCCTAGGTCTATATCACCTTTCAAGAGGATAAAAGATGCATACTCTGGTTAAATTAGTCACAATAGGTAAAAAGTAAAAATTATTCCAAGTGGTCTGTACCTATTAAATTTACCTTGCTTCCAAAATTAAAATGGAATTAAGGTTATACAGAGTAGTATGTAGCTACTTAAGCTGGGAATGTTTGGTTTTTTGAGGGGTAAAAGTCTTCCTTTCCAATTGCCTGTTACTTCTAGTCAACAACCTAATCAAGAGAATATATAAAATGAAATGCTGTAATATGTGGTTTGCTATGGTTGTGACCCATGAACTTTTTCATAGAGAACTATGCTTAGATGATAATCATCTGACATTGAATTATGACTAGTACATTAAGTGCCTGTCCAGAGAAGATCAATTAAATTTCCATGAATGTTAAAGGTCAAAACATCTCAGGCTACCTACCACCTACTAAAAAATAACATTTTACAGATGCTGTCATAAAACAAAAATTTCAATAGACATCTGCTCTTCTATCAGGAATAAAGGCAGATAAAGCTATACCCCACACATTAAGCAGAATGCCTTTTGTTTCATGTTCTATATAATGAATTTATCTCCTTCGTACAGACAGAGATCAACCTGCTTCATACATATTTGCTCCAATTTTCAATTTCACTTGGGTATTGCTCTGCTCTGGCTGCCATTACAAAACACCATGGGCTAGGTGGCTTAAATAACAGGATTGTATTTTCTTACAATTTCTAGAGGCTGAGAAGTCTAAGATCAAAGCTCCCAGCCAATTATACTCCTTTTGAGAGACCCTTCCTGGCTTGCAGATGGCCGGCCATTTTCTCACTGTGTCCTCAGGTGGCAGAAGGAAGAGTCACGCTCTCTTGTGTGGATGACATAAATTAAAATTTTTTATTTAAACTATAAATTTTGGAATAAGAAATGGTTGATATCAATATTCACAAAAAAAGACTATATAAGAAAATAATACCAAAGCTGGGTAAAGCAAAAAACAATCTCTGGTTATGAAGATGCTATTTTATAAATGCTAAAGGTCACATTAGTACTTGCTGATTTATGTAATCCAGGCAAGTTACATACATTCAATTCTTTCTAATTCTAGCTATCATTTTTTTCTGAAGCTACAGGCATGATTAATAGTAGCCCATATTTATGCATAGTTTATTACACAGTAGCCACTTAGCATGTATTTATGTTAATCTTCCCAATAGTTCAAAAATAAGGTTACTGTTTCTGACCCCATTTTACAGATAAGGAAGTATAAGCATTGTCCCCTACAGTAGTACAACTTTAAAATATAGAGTTTAGAAAAGAGAAAAATAAGCCGTGTCACTAATAATTCCATTTCTGCAAAAGAACTAGTCAAAATCTGTAGCTTTTCATTTGACTATTATTAATAAAAGGAGCCTGTCTTTGTTCTATGTTTTAATCTCAAAGAGATGCTCTTATACAACCACTGGAGAGGGCCAAGATGAAACTGGGCAGAAAGGATCAAGTTCTCCCCAGATGGAAGTCCTGCAGACGTGAGGGCTTTTTCCAAAATATTTGATTGAAAGTGGAAAAAACAGAGAGTGAATCTTCTAAAATATATCCACTGTAAAACTGTTCTTTATGGATCCCCCCTAAAGTGAAGATCTAGAATGAACAGTTTTAAAGCAGTTTCCAAAAGACACGTGATTCTTCCCTTTCTTCAATTAATATAAACTTTAAAATTACCTTGCAGCTATTCTATTCCTATTATTCCAAAGAAACAAGATGATGCATTTCTCCTTAACTACTATTGCTATTTTTTTAAAGCAACAGTCCTTAATGTTACATAAAACCGCTAGACAATTATTGATGGGAAGGAAAAACACAGAAATCTGGAATATCATGAAATCTTTTCCAGACTCAGAATTATGACCAGTGCTAAAATTCAAAGATTGAAGGAAATAGATAAGAAAATAATTCTTTTGAACTGCACACATACACTACAGGAAATACGCAGAGCATCAAAACAACACAGTATTTTACAGTGTTTATAAATCAGCATCCTGCAGATGTTATCATTAGGAATATCCACAATTTGTTCAATTATAAAATGTTTTCAATTGTCATATTAACAAGAAACTCATATCTGCTTCAAATGCTTTTTTGGAAGGCATATGTAAATCATAAATATTTGCTGTACAGTCAAGAAAGAATACTAATTTACTATTTATTCGTAAGGGATACTTCTTAAAAGGTATTTTTTCCCCAACGTTTTCATACAGAGTATAGATGCAATATGAATCAGAAAAACATTTATAAAATGTAGCTGTAGCACAACTTATTTGATATTATGAAAATCACTCAGTCTTTAGGTTATAAAAGACTGTTTTCGCTCTCCTATCTGTTTAAGATAAACTTCAAATTCTGATTTCTTATGATGTTTGATGTAAGAAACTAACCAGGAGGATACCCTACAGAGAAACAGAACATCTGGTGAAACGTGTAACATGCCTCAGGATTATGTCTGCTACTAAGGTTAGTGTCCAATGTGAGAGCTGCAGTCTCCGTGTTAAACAGTAAAAGCATAACAAAGAACCAGGCAGTAAGAAGCCTGTTCTTCAGCTACAGAATACTTCCTTTTTCTCAGCAATGTGTTAACACTGAGCCTCACACAGTATTTGGAGAAATAGTTCCGTAACAAGTATACACTTTGGTTCAGAACACGTAGCTGTTCAATAGACTGCTTCTCTCATATGACTGCTGATTACATCCCTTCCCCAAATATATTAACCTAGGCATTCATCAAGACAGGATGTATGCTGTTGCCTGTCTGTGATTCATCAATGTATTCTGCTTGTATTTTTCAACCCACAAATAAAAGAATTTGGAGCAGAAGAAATAGGAATGAAAAGCTGAGCAAGTCCAGGGGACCAGGAGAGATGGCATTATTAACTCAAAAAGGCATGTAATGCTCAGCAGCCTTGCTCCTCCATTTGTTTTTAACTTTCAATTTTCTACCATAAACAGCAACAACCAAATTCTACACTTACTTCAGTATAAACTGCCTTACTTCTGTGACATTTTTAAAAGCCCCTACTGCATCATGAAAGGCTCCCAAACAAGGAAAGATCTGCACAGCAGGAGAAGAACCTACTTGGATTTTCTGACAGCTGTGAAGGATCAGTCTCCTACAGTAATAGAAATCAACCCCAAAGTGAAAAGTGTTTGGAAATAAAATGTTTCCATCACCTCACACTATCAGCCACTTCCATTAGTACCCATGAAAAAGACACTGGATTTTACCCAGCATTTTAATACAATAAACTTTACTGACAGTAGAAGAGAGAATACAATTACAAACTAATCCTGTTATTAAACATAGGAAGTAATCAACAAAGAGAAAGAATACTTCTACCTCTTCCCTACTGGACTATACCAATCACAAAAGCCTTACAGAACAGTTTACAAATGTTACTCATGAAGCTTCTTTTGGGCTCCATATTCTGAATCAAAGCATTATTACTTAAAATATAAAAGCATCTCATCAGGAGTTGATTTTACATCAAGTTCCAAGTCAATGATAAGCCCCATGGAATGAATTTTGTCTGTCTGTGGATATCTTGACTACCTACTTATCAGAAAGAATAATACAATCTACATACCCTGGAGACTAAATGTGCTCGAGTCATCCATATTACAATAAAAATAAAAAGGTTGTGGAAAGATATTTATCAGTCATTACAGAGTCAGTTCCCAACTCCAGTTCTTGATTTCTGCCAGTATTTCCTGAGCGCTTAGCTCTGTTTCTAGGATCTATGGTAAAAGCTGACACAGCCAGCTAAATTAAGACACATTCCTTGCCTTCGAGCAGTTCAGAGTATGTTTAAAAAAAAAGTCACATAAACAATACTAGGTGATCAACAGGTTGTAGGGTACAGAATTAATGCAAAGGGGATGACTATGGGGACAGGGGAATTAGGAAAGGCTTTGCAGAGGAAATGATACCTCTGCTAGGTTTTGCAGGATGGGCAAGAGTTTGCCAGGCCAAAAAAAAAAGGGAAAGCAGTATTTCAGCCAGAGGAAACCATTGTGCAAAGGCATAAAAATGTAAATAAATTTTTAAGGTAATCTTCAAACAATCTTATACTATATACAGGAGAAAGAATAAAAAATAAAGCTGGGGAGGCAGGCCTGAGCCATATCTCAAAAGGGCCACAGGCCAGGGAAACTTAGACTTTACTGAACTGGCAAGGAGGTGTCAGAGAAGGGTTTAGTTGGAGAGTGACACTCAAACTTCTGCTGTAAGACATTACCTAGGAGGAGAAGATGGACTAAAAAGGAAAAAGACTTGGATGAGGAAACCTATTAAGAGGCTACGGCAGTAATTCATGCACAAGATGATAATGAAAGCCTGGAGTTAGGAAATGTGAGAGAGTCAGCAATAAAACTGGAACATAAGCAAGAACTGTATGTGTTACCTTTAAAAGGTGCTCACGGAAAAGTGCTTCAACAAGAAAACATCAAAATTCCAGAAAGAATTTTAGGCCAGATACAGTACTAAAGGAATATTCCAAAACAAATTCAATTAGTAGGCGTCAACAAAGTTTACACATTCACAAAATGACTAAAATCTCCATCTTACTTGCTGAAACTTTTGGAGCTCCAGCAAAAGAAAAGCAAATCACAAACTGATAGCACTAAATTCACAAATCAACAGTGTAATCTCCAAATTTTTAAATAATTGCCACAATGTATAATTACAGCGTTTCATTACTGTATCACATAAGGACAAAACTAGGAATTCACAAAAAATTGATTTGTCTATTTGTCCGTACTTTATGAAGGGTCAGGAAACATTTGTTTAATTTGGGGCATTTTTATAGGATTTTAAAACTCCATCATTTCCAATGCTGCTTTCATTTCTGAAATAATTTTCAAATCTATGGTAAACCACCTAAATTTAAAGAAAAAAAAACCCTCTAACAATGAGGGTTGCTAAGTTATTTGTGTACTCCATGATTCCTTTTAAAGATACTTAGAAACAGTATCATGAAAGCAATCACTCATTTAAATAAGGAACCTGGAATGTCCAAGATGCACATCTAGAATGAATCAGTTCTGACTACTGTCAGCATATATTTAATGATACAAGCTAAGAATATTTGTAAAAAATAAAGTACTTTAGAAGGTCCAGGCCTTCTACATATTGAGCACAGCTTAAGTTCAAAATAAAGTGTTACTACCAATGCAAAGAAACAATCTGAAGATAAATATCATATTGAACAGTCCAATTTAACTCATAATTTCCTTACTTATATAAGATACATTATTGGGGAAAACTGAAGAAACATACCTGAATTCTAAGGGAAACATTTCAAAAATTTTGCTACACGCCACTACTGACAAACTTACCACAAGCTAGACAGTAGTGAAATACCTTCTACAGAATATGTAATATGCTTGAAACATAGAATGATGTCTTATCTCGCTGGTATTCAGACCTTAGATAAGGGTTGTAAAATGACTAGCTTTACAGGACAATTTCAGCATACAAATGTTCTGACATATACAGGGCTTTAAAATAATCTAGAAATTTCACATAAAAAGTGGGAAGAGCCAAAATCCCTACTGACAGTAGAATGAAAAAATAAAATGTGATATATTCATACCAAAGGATATAGATAGCAATGAAAAATGAACTAGAGAAAACAAACCCACAAACAACGCTGAGTAAAAGAAGCAAGACATAAAAGATACACTGTCATTACATTTATAAAGTTTAAAAACCCACAAAATTAAATTCATAATGCATGTAAATGCTGCTGCAAGAACTACGAAAAACTTGAGTTTCATAAAAGTCAATATACTGGCTACTTGAAAATAAGGGGTAGCACAGGAACACTCAGGGAGAATCCATGGTGCTACCTATGTTCTATTTCTTGACCAAAGTAATGGTTACACAGATAGACATTTGCTTCATAATTATTAAGTTGTGCATCTGTTTGAGTACTTCTCTTGCAAATATCTTTTGTAACAAAAGTTTTAAATACGGGAAGTAATAAAAACTAATGGGTAGTATCTTGATTTAAAAAATAACAAAAACGTGTAAATGGTGCAACTGCTTTGGTAAACAGCTTCGCAGCTCCTCAAGGGATTGCATGGTGAGTGACCGTATGACCCAGCAATTCTCTCCTAGGATATACCCAAGAGAAATGAAAGCAAGGTCCACACAAATTTGTACACATAGATTTATAGCAGCATTATTCATAATAGGCAAATGTTCAGATGAATAACAAAAATGTATTACTTACATACATTTAATGGAATACTACTCAGCAATAACAAGTAACAAAGTTCTCATGTATGCTGCACTATGAATGAACCTTGAAAATATTATTTTAGTGAAAAAAGTCAGAGACAAAAGGACAAATATTGTAATGATTCCACTTACATGAGTTATCTAGAAAGAGCAAACTCAAAAATAAAAATAAAAAAAAAATAAATGTAGATTTGAGGATACCAGAGACTGGGAAGGAAGGGTGACAGGGTTTCTTCTTAAGGTGCTGAAAATACTCTAGAATTGACCCTAGTGATGGATGCACTTATCTGTGAATACACTAAAAGCTACAGAATTGTATGCTTTAAATGGGTGAACTATAGAGTATAAGAATTACACCTCAATAAAATTATCAAAAACTAATGTGTAAAATATTTCAATACAAGTGAGGGTAATGTTTTAGCCTCATCTGTTTAGAAATAATCATGCAGATAGAGCAAATCAAATTATATATTTTAATAACTACAAATTTCTGAATTAACTATATAAAAAGCACTCATGAGCTGAATGCAGAAACAGGTTTCATTCTTTTCATCTAACAATTAATTACAATTGACTATTTTAAGAACCAAGAAAACTAAAGCCAAAGAAAATAAGTGTAATATAAAAGAGCTCAGTAACATGGGTTGTATATAAGTTCATTAATGAAAGTACTAAAACCAATGCATTGCTATTACAAAATCATCAAGAACTCTGGAAATCATGTTTATATTTATTAAAAACTCCAATGTAGTCAGAGGCTCTATCACATTGAAAAGTCAGATTTCCTTGATTTTAGTTAACTAGCATGAGTAAAATGAATGGCACAATAGGAAAAGTATATATAATATGGACACAAGCCAAAAGATGCAAGGGGTCTGACAGCTGGTGGCTTGATAATGCCATATCTACCCCTCCCATATATAATAACATATTCATATCTATAACAATCCCTATCAGATTAATATCTGCTTAAAATAATTTCTACATTTAGAATTATTTCTAAAAGTCAGTCATATCTGTCTTTTCAGAGGATACCAAGCTTCAGGTCCTTCTCCACACTGGCTCTCCGTTTATTCTTTTCTGTTTCCTACTATTATACTCTTTTGTGTTAAGTGAAAGCAAAGAGCTGGTAGATCTTAGAGATGACAAATCTCTGATGGACCACACAACAGAAACTACTAGAGTCACATGCTCTATTACTGAGAATACAGCAATATAAAACTATCAGATTGAAGGGCTAATATAATTCAAAAGAAAAACAGCTCCTCTCTTCCTTTATCCCTCAACCCCACCAGTAGTAATGGTTATTGGAAATAAACTAGAAAAAAAAAAAAAGCCATAAAGTTTGAAAAGAATGGGCTGGACAGAGCGGCTCACACTTGCAATTCCAGCACTTTGGGAGGCCAAGGAGTGAGGACTGCTTGAGCCCAGGAGATCATGACCAGCCACAGCAACATAGTGAGACCTCATCTCCAAATAAACAAAACAAAACAATTTGAAAAGAAGTTCTAACTGAGCTAAGGCACTTACTGAAAAGGCTGTAATAGCAGACATTTAAGCCTAGGAAAAGGGGCACAGAATGTATTAATCCTTGTAGACTGCTATAACATTACTTTGATCCTAACTGCCATTTCCAGGTGTGATTTACATTAGGATCTAATTATAACGTATTTTTCTTATAATTCTCAGAATGCAGAAGAAAACATGCTTACTATAATGAGACCCAGCAAATATTCAAAGATTACCTCTGCTCTCTGCATTCATTTTAAATAAAAAGTAAAAACAGGCAGAAAATACTTTTCCTCTGTTTGTTAAATTAAGCAAATGAATCAGAAACCCATTATTCTCAACACATTAAAGGCTCTGATAAGCAAAATGAACATGTTATCATGGCTAAGTCTGTACTAATTTTCACCAAAATCAGTGATACTGCTGCTGTGTCTCTGGGAATACATTCAACCCTAATGCTTACTGTTCAGTCAACTCTGTTGCTCCTCGGTATTCTTAGATCAAAGGGGCATTTTATAGCCCTAGCTCAAACACATTTTACTACGTTACTAAGTTTGATGGCAACTCCCAATGAGAGCAAACATTGGTTAAGTTAGGAAATGTAAAAACAACTTTAATTTACCATTCATAAATAACAATCCATTTGTAGAGGGCATCCATGAGAAACACACATATACCACACTTTGAAAGAAATGTTGCCAGCAGTACTAACAGCTGACTGCAGTTCAAGACCAAATGCCACCTTTTGGTTTTGACTCACTCCCCAAGCTCCTACAAACCTGGAGGAAGAGGAGTGCGGGGAGGCGCTGGGTATGATTCTGCCTAAAAAGCCCGAAGACATCTCAAATATATGGACTCTCAAGTGTTATTTCCTTTGGTCAGTTAACATGTACCACATAATCTCCATGCATTTTCTATCTGACATACCATGTTCTTCAGTCATCTAAATTTTGCCTCAAAATACCACCAACAGAAAGCTCTATTTTAGTAGGGGGCGGGGGGGAAGGCCTATAAAACAAATGCCCTTTTAGGCTGGGCACAATGGTTCACACCTGTAATCCCAGCACTTTAGGAGGACGAGGCAGGAGGATCACGTGAGGACAGGAGTTCGAGACCAGCCTGGCCAACATGGTGAAAGCCTGTCTCTACTAAAAATACAAAAAATTAGCTGGGTGTAGTTGTGCACGCTTGTAATGCCAGCTCCTTGGGAGGCTGAAGCAGGAGAATCGCTTGAACCCGGGAGGCGGAGAATGCAGCAAGCAGAGATCACGCCACTGCACTCCAGCCTGGGTGACAGAGAAGGACTGTCTCAAAGGGAGAAAAAAAAAAAAAAAAAAGGAAGTACATTTAAAGTTTCTATTTTGAATGTTAAGGTTTTCTGGATTAGACACAATTACCTTTTATGTTATTCCTCCTGGAAAAGAGGTTTTCTGATAGCTTGTCCAAACACTAATATAAACTTCCGTCTTCCCAAATGCTCACTGTTTCACATTGTTGTCAGTTTAAGTACAGCTTTCTAGATTACCAGTCTCCCAAGAAATCCTTCCTAGGATCCCACTCTGGCACTACCTTCTTTTACTCATTGGACTGAACTAAATCTAACAGACTACAGGGGTAAGCATAGACAGATACACATGCAACTCTGCAGGCACTCTGAAAGGCTCCCTAAGTCCAATAATTCCACAATTTCAATAACATGAAATAATCCAGAAGAAACTGGAAGAAAAGAACCATTACTATTCACTTTATAAAGACCTTCCCAAGATTCCTCTCAATAGCAAATTCTCAGCACATTTAAAAGATTATACATTTACAAAATACAAGCTGCATATTTTCTAGGGCCTTGATTATACAAAAAAAAGCATCAATATGATAAAGACCAATTAAATCTTCTAATTTAGAGAAAAGACTACCTAGCTTATTAACTTTGAATAAAGGTAAATACTGTTTTAAAACTAACCTAACTAGAACTTGGGCAAAACATTTAGAGAATGCTTTCATATGATAAATGACTGAGAGTTACTTAATTAAGACAGGATTTCACAGCACAATTGAAGAGCACTCAGGAAAAGTACAGTTTGTCCTACAGAAAACACACCCCTTTCCTTTCACTCACATTATATTTTCACCTTATACTGTGGCACTCAAACATTTATTTTAAAACACTGTATTCGTAATGTTTAACGAGTTTATTCTCCAAACTAAAATATTAAAATAGGAGTTTAATATCAAATTTGAGACACTAAGAAAACAACAAGCCTTTAGCTGGTTTTCACAATCTGTTGAGAAGCTATTTTCTTAATAAGCCCCAAGTTCTTCTAACTGGCACAAAGCTTAAGTTAATTTTATCTTTGTATCAATATAAATTATTTTATCTTTGTATCAATACCATACTTCCTGCTCTTTCTACTTGGGAATAAAATGGAATTTGTTTATATATGCCAAAGTAACTTACTTTATAGAGAAGATTTCTTATAACTCAAATCTTTAAACATGCAAAGTTCATATCCTGAAAAGCATGTAATTACATAAAAATGTTATCCTTCCTGAACCCTAAGTTTTCACCTTCAGTGACAATAAGGCAGGAATATATCTGGAAGTCAAATTACTAAATTTGGTTATGCTAAATAATCAAATAGACCTAAAGTATAACTGAAATATAAAGAACGTTCAATTTTTAGGAAACTACATTCTTAATTTTGTAACTAAGTTAGTATCATTTGAAATCAGAAAATTTTAGCAGCAGCTTGTTAGCTCAACAGACAGAGCTCCCTAAGAGTGAGGAGTGCTACTCTTCAGGGCCATTTTCTTTTTTTTTTTCCCAGAAATTTTTGTTTTAATCACTTTGCAAATGACACCACCTACATGGTAACAAATAGAGAAACACACTGCTGCATTGATAAGTAGATGTTGAATGTTGAACTGGGCCGCATGCTAAGCTAATTTCACCAAATGGTTATACATTCTGACACCATGCTGGAAGTAAGAATGATAAATCTATTAATGTCAACAGTCCACTGTGGCACTTTAAATGGAAACCTATGTTTCAAAATTCAGTACAGACTGAAAACTCAGTCTCCCTCCCGCTGGTATCTCTCTCATACAGAGGTAACCACGGTTTCCAGTTTATGTATATTTCTTTTTCTTCTTCTTTTTTTTTTTTTTTTTTTTTTAAAGAGACAGGGTCTTGCTCTGTCTCCCAGGCTGGAGTACAGTGACATGGTCATAGCTCACTGCAGCTCTGAATTCCTTAAGAGATCCTCCCGCCTCAGACTCCCAAAGAGCTGGGACTACTGGAGTGCACCACGGCGTGGCTAATTTATTTTGTGTAGAGTCAGGGTCACCCTGTGTTACCCAGGCCGGCCTCGAGCTTCTGGCCTCAAGGGATCCTTCTGCCTTGGTCTCCCCCAAAGTGCTAGGACGACAGGCATGAGCTGCCACACCTGGCCAGATGTATCATATTTCAATCATTCTTTTGATATTAAACATTCCTATAATACTCTTGTATGTATATCACTTTACATATGTATATGAATATGAGTAAGTCAAATTCCTTTCAGAGAAACTACAAGGTCAAGAATTATGAGCAAAACCTTTTTTTTTTTTTTACATTGCCAAACTTCTCTTCACACAGTTTGTACCAATTGACACTCCTATCAGCAGTCAGCAGTACATGAGTGTGTCTGTTTCCCTCCAGTGTCTGTCAAATTCACCATGCTATAAAACTTTTAATCTTTGCAAATCTAAAGTGTGAAATGTCATATTTTGTTATAATTTGAAACTGCGTTTCTTTCATTATGAATAAGGTTGGGAATCATTTTGCATATGTAAATGCCATTTCTATCTTTTCTTGTAAACTGTCTAAACCATCTTTGGCCTGTTGTGGCCACTGGTCTGTCTGTTTGTTTTCCTTCTCGATTTGATTAGTTTTAAAAATCATTTATATATTAAAAATTCAGCCTTTTGTCAGTGCTGAATTGCGAATATTCTCTTTCACTTTGCTATTTGTTTTTATTTTTATTTGTTTTAGGTATAGACCATTTATTTTGTGCCTTCTGGGTTCTGTGTCTTACACAGAAAGGTCGTATCTAGTCTCACACTGCAGTGAAATCATTCATTCATGTTTTCCTTTAACTGTTTCACAATTTTTTTGTTTTATATGTTGAAATGTTTGACCTACATGTAAATTATTTTTGAAAAGATCTATAACTTCTACCAAAAGAAGTTTTCTTAAAACTAAATTATGTTCAGGAGAGATGGAGATATTTACTACAGGAGATGGAAATATATACTAGCAAGGCAGATAGTGTAATCCCTTAAAGAAGGAAGAATGAGCCAGAACTGACTTGTATAGCTGTATTCCAACATAGCAACAGAGAATAAGAAAATAAAAATGTATCTCCATACTTCCTCTGTTTATCCCATGGTCCTACCCACTGTCTTTAAAAAGAAAGCAAAACAAAGCAGCAGCAACAAAATGATGTAGTGCAAAAAAACTAAGGTAAACTTTCTGATTTTTTTTTTTTTTTTTTTTTTTTTTTTTTTTTT
>NW_016803416.1:325713-364682 GCF_001698545.2 Rhinopithecus bieti
TTTTTTTTGAGACAGTCTCACTCTGTTGCCCAGGCTGGAGTGTGGTGGAGCAATCTAGGCTCACTGCAATCTCCGCCACCATGTTCAAGCAATTCTCATGCCTCAGCTACCCAAGTAGCTGGGCTTACAGGCATGTACCACCACGCCCGGCTAATTTTTGTATTTCTTAGTAGAGATGGGGTTTCACCATGTTGACCAGGCTAGTCTTGAACTCCTGGAACTCCTGGTCTCAAAGGATCCGCCCACCTTGGCCTCCCAAAGTGCTGGGATTGCACAGCCACCATGTCCGCTGCTCCTGAATTCTTATGCATAACTTGGAACACAGGTACATTTTTTTCCGAAGAAAAGGTCTATAGTAAGTAGGGTATCAGAGTAGGAAGCCTGTCCATTTTAGAGTGTCAGAGACCAGATCATGCAAGAAAGGAATCCCCACAAGATGGTGGTTGTCATGGGGATTCAGAGATTCAGTAAAGTGAGGAAGGTATTGTGGGTAGGAGGAGGAATAGCACAAGGAGTCAGCATCTGAGCAGGATAAGGAAGGCAGGGCAACCCATGCATGGGTGCCCTGGCACAGGACTTCAGAGCCCAAGTGGCATGGTATGTGGAATCGGAGACTGAGCAAGGTGAGGAGGGCATCTGAACAGTAAAAAGCTTGGGAGCAGAAATAAATTAGTTACATAAAAAGGAAATTAACCAAATAAGTAAATGTATTAAGAATAATATGAACATGTGTTTTCACTATCAGAAAAGGGAATTACAAATATGAAAAGGGAGAAAAGTAGAATAAACTCTGTTGTAATGAACTGGAGTTGGAGTTATCAGTGTAAACTCATAGTTTTCAATATAAATAAATACAGAAATACAGATGTAAATGTGTTTACCTGTGTGTGATTTGTATATTCAAATACATGCTCAGTCAGCTCAAAAGCCTTCTGGTAGTAATATCCCAAGAGCAATGAGCACACTCAGGGTGTTCTTGGCATCTAAATACCATTCTTCTCTTGGAGGATCTAGGGCTCCTTTGAGAAATGACTGAATCCAGAAATGGGACAGGGAAGGTACAAAATGAGCCTGGAACATTACATTATGCCAAAGAGGGAGGAATGCTCAGATAATTGATGGAAACATTGCAAAAGGGCACAAGCTACCTTGAATGGGATTCCACTGATCAAACTGGGGATAAACTGAACATTAAATAATGACAGTAACTTGTAACAGCCCACTGAATAAAACAGGAAACCATAAGTATATACAGATATCGATACATGACTAAATTGAAAATGTGTTAAAAGAGAATACTTACAAAGTTCCCCTATAAAATACTTGGGAATAGTTCTCTCCTGAGACTATTTAAAGTTTACTAGCTCTATAACACAACTAATAATTAGGAATAATGATTGAGGTTTGAAAGAAGATAAGCATACTTCATGACTGCATCAGGGATCAGATTCCAATGCACTAAACATATTGTTTTTGAAATAATTTATTTCTGCCTAAAATACAGAGTTCAATGACTAAGACTTCAGAATACTTACAAAATAGCAGGGGGTTTGTTGTTGTTGTTGTTGTTGTTGTTGTTAGCATGATATTGAATCTCTACTGTGTACTCATTTATTTAATCCCTGTATCATGCTTAGTCTTCTTGAGGAATAAAATCTAAATAATTTGTAAGGGCAAAATCATAAAGTATAAGTTTGACTACAAAACATACGAGGTAGAACAGCCCTGCACGCACAAAAAAGTCAAAAGCACAGGTGACAAAACTTTTGTAAAAGAAAACAACACAAAACCAACAGTTAGGGCAGAACATGTAGGCAAATAAAAAAAGCTAGGACACCAACCCTCTCCATATTACATGTTAATACAATTAGGGCACAGAGGTAATAGTAGTCTCCCTGTGGACAGCCCTGGCTCACCTCTCCAGCTGGGATCTCTCTCCTGAGAGGTCTCCATCACCACCCAGCTGTCCCTGGTGAATTTCACCCTCTCAGTGTCCAACCGAACTCTGCTTCCCTTCCCTCCCAAACTTGTGCCTCCTCTCCTGTGTGTGCTTGTCCCTTTTTTCCAAGGGGTTGGCAGACCACCCCAAAGGAAATATTGGGCCTAGATGAAATCAGAAGAAACAAAAAAAGAATAGATTTTGAGGGGCTGTTTTTTAAGTGTAAAAAGAAAAAAATTGCATGCCTGCTTGCAAACATATGGGATACTGAAGAACTATTGCTGCTTGCACCAACCCAATTGCTGGTCAGCATCAGTGCTGACAAACTTGCTTGCTGTCCTCCCTCTGTTTTACTACCTGCATCTTCTTAATGACTGGGAACAAATGGGAAGTCGAGTCCTTTCACCAGTCAGCTTTTGAATTAAATTGAAATTGTAGGGATGACCACAACCTACTTTGTACTCAAGGCGCTATCCCTATATTCCTTAAAGCCACTACAAAGAGGTGAGATTCCCACTGTATTATGTTACAAATTTATGTTTACCCCCCTTACCAGAAACCTTTAGCTGAGCATGTCCACTTCACACTGAGTAATGGTTTGTTTCTTTCCTCAGGGCCTAAACTTTTATTTGTTCCTATTAAATATTATTCTGTTTTAAAAGCTTCTAAATTTCAACTTGCCCTGATTACTTTGAATTATGCAATGCAAATTAGTCTACTGAATAAAGATTGGTCTTGAAATTTGATGAGCATCTCAACTGATTAAGTTAAATTATGCTTTAGTGGGGGGCATACCCTATATACTTCAAATACCTCCAGGCACACAATGAACTAATAACTGTACCAAGACTTCTGTGAAAAATAATAATATCTACTACACATTAAGTGCTTACTAAAAGGCAGGCACTGCCTTAATGCATTATATGCATTCTTTCTTAATCTTCAGAACAACTCTAAAGGGTAGGCAGAATTATCATGCTCAGGATCAGACTGGATTCAAATGCACCAAGTCTGTTTAACTCCAGAGACTATTGGAGTTATATATTGGAGTTCTTGATCATTATATCAGAGGGCCGTTATCATGGCTACTAGGTAGCTACAATTTCACAAGCAAAGTAATTATAAGAGCAGTTATTTTTTTTAACCATGACTTTAACAGGCTGATCAATATGATATAAAATAAATTTCACAAGATGGATTACTCAAAGAAGTAAACCATACACATTTCATTCAAAAGGGGCATAAGGTACAACTTTCCAGATACTTATGAGCCTAGCCCACAAGTCATGAGTGACAAGTTAGATGTCACTCATGAATGAAAATTACCTGTCTCCTCAGTAGACACCACATTTCTCATATCTACCCCATCTTCATTCCCTCCACCACTAACTTGTCTTCTTGCATTCAACTATTATTTTTTTCTTAAAACAGATCTGAATATTGTCATGATACTTACAAAAAGTCTTCATGGTTGCCCATTGTCAATAGTATAAAAGCCAAACTCCTGACCAAAATGATCACAACTAATACAGGTTATGCTGTAGATATCAATTGTCTCTGTTTTACAGATGAGGAAACTGAAGCTGAAAGAATAAATTTTAATATACCCTGCATCTCTCAGCATCCTTGCCCATGCCATAGCCTCTATTTCAAAACTTCTTGCCACTACCAATCTCTTTCTCCAACTTAATGCTGCCAACTACAACTTTCATTGTTTAAGATTTTTTTTTCTATTGAGACATAAATCACTGTTAATACCAGTGGCTCATTAGAGCAAGAAATAGAGGTGGAGCTGTTAAAAATGCAGTATATATAGGCAGAGTGCAGTGGCTGACATGTGTAACCCCAGCACTTTGGGAGGCCAAGACGGGCAGATCTTTGAGTTCAGGAGTTTGAGACCAGCTTGGGCAACATGGCAAAACCCCATCCCTACAAAAAAAAAAAATACAAAAATTAGCTGGGCATAGTGGCATGTGCCTGCAGTCCCAGTTACTCTGAAGGCTGACGTGGGAGAATGGCTTGAGCCCAGGAGGCGGAGGTTGCAGCATGCTGAGATCATGCCTCGGCAACAGAGCTAGAACCTGTGTCAAAAAAAAAAAAAATTGAATACACATATATCCACATATTTACTTGAGTGTACATGCCTAAATCCACTGAGTTATAGGTCCACCATTCTTAAACTACCCAACTGTATCATATGAATTACAAAAAATTACTGATATCATGACATACACTTCAATCTTCACCCATTTCAGAGTTCAATTTCTCAACAATTTTTGTCAGACGAATTTTAGACATTTGACTCAATTCAACAAACTTTCTCTAAATCTTGCTAAAACAGGTAATCTACATGAACACTGCTGCATGCCATTATCCTAAGCAAATTAACATAGGGACAGAAAACCAAATACTGCATGTTCTCACTTGTAAGTGGGAGCTAAAAATTGGGTACTTATGGACATAAAGATGAGAACAGAAGACACTAGGAACTATTAGAGGGGACAGGGAGGGAGGGTGACAAATATTGAGAAACCGTTGGGTACTATGACGGCTACATGGGTAACAGGATCATCCACATCCTAAACCTCAGCATCATGCAATACACTCATGTGGCAAATCTGGACATTTACTCTGAGAATCTAGAAGTGAAATTATAAACATAAATATACATATAAATGAATGCATGGGTGCTCTAATTATTCTCTTCTAAGAGTGAGGGTCTTAATGTCAAATGACTAGCTGGTTTTTTTTTTGTTTGTTTTGTTTGTTTGTTTGAGACGGAGTTTCACTCCTGTCGCCCAGGCCGGAGTGCAACAGTGCGATCTCAGCTCACTGCAACCTCTGCCTCCTGAGTTCAAGCGACTCCCCTGCCGCAGCCTTCTGAGAGCTGGGATTACAGGCATGCACCATTACACCTGGCTAATTTTGCATTTTTTAGTAGAGACAGGGTTTCTCCATGTTGGTCAGGCTGGTCTCGACCTCCTGACCTCAGGTGATCCGCCTGCCTCGGCCTCCCAAAGTGTTGGGATTACAGGCGTGAGTCACCGCGCCCGGCCACAGGTTTTTTATTTTTATTTTTAACGGAAACAATAAAATAGAAGACAGTATTTTTAACAGTGCCAAGTGGCCACTCAGAAGTCTGGCACTGGAGCAAGAGCTCCTTAAATTAATTGTCTAGGGAAAAATGGAGGTAGAGAAAACTCAACCTTCTTGGGATGGTGGCAATAGCAGCTGAAACAAAATATTAAAACCGTCTCCTAAAGCAAGTTTGTACAACCTGCAGCCCAGGACAGCTTTGAATGCAGTCGAACACAAATTTGTAAACTTTCTTAACACTATAAGATTTAAAAAAAAAAAAAGAAAAAAAAAAATTATAAGATTTTTTTGTTTTTCTTTTTTTTTTTTAAGCTCATCAGCTATCAACAGTGTTAGTGTATTTTATGTGTGTCCCAAGATGATTCTTCTTCGTCCAGTGTGGCCTAGGGAAGCCAAAAGATTGGACATCTCTGTCCTGAAGTTTTCAAGTTATTAAGGGAAAATCCTCTCTACTTTTTACCTACTACTTAGCAAAAAAAGGCAAAGATCAAATGCAAGTATGGCTTACTGTTCCTGTTTCTAGTACATTAAGCAACATAAAGAAAAGAAAAAGATTTATACAGTTTGATCAGGGAGGCCGGAAGACATCCATAAGTAAAACTGGCAACTACTATGAAAGTTAAATTTAGCATGGCTGGGGTTCAGGTAGTCCATTTGTAACGCAAAAGTTAGAGTAAACATAATAAATTGATACTTTTAAACACCTTTTTTGAGAAATGGGAAAGAATTTTTCTATCACTGCTAATTTACTTACAAATTATATGCTTTCCCAAGTCAGTCCACCCTTCTAAATACAGGGTATACTCAAAGCATTGAACTAGCTATCTTTAATCATAAAGTAAGACTTCTGGTCTAAATTTACATTGTTAAATTACTTTATTCTAATCAGTTCTCCAAAGCCAGAAAGAAAAATTACTTTCTAAATAGTGTGCTAAATTTAGGAAATAATATATTCCTTAATTTCAAACAAATTTGACACAGTAATTTTTGGGGGGCTGGGGGGGGTCACATCATTCAGTTAATATTGTTCTATACCTACAAGATTAAATGTAGCTACTTTAGCTTTGTATGCAATTCACAATCTCCATTTAATCCACTCAACAAATATTTTATTGGGCATGTATTATATTCCACTATTCTAAAAATAAATACTGGGGATACATATATCTCAGCCCCTGAGCTCAGTGAGCATCCAGTCTAGCAGAAGTGAATAATAATTGATGATTTAGTGTGATAGTCCCCATATTAATTACTAGGGTGTTTTTCATGTATCTCCAGAAATTCTTTGTTGTTCCTCCCACCAAGCAACAGAATTTAATTCCCCTCCTCTTAATTATGGGCTGGACTTAGTGACTCAATTCTAAGGAATAGAGTAGAGGAAGGAATAAAAAGTAACTTTTCAGTGAAGAAACCTGGCAGTCACCACCTAAACCAAGTAACCAAGGTTAACATCATCATCATTAAGACATGTTGAGATGATGCAATGAAAGGGCCAGTTCACTTGTCTACTTCCCCAAATCATGAGGATTATTCTTCCACATAATCATGAGAAAACATCAGACAAACCCAAATTGATAGATAATGTATAAAACAGCTGACAAGCACTCTTTAAAAGTGTCATGGCCAGGAAAAACTAGAAAAAGAAACAGACTGGAACAGACTAAAGAGATACATGAAATTGAACGTGGCATCCTGGACTACATCCTATATCAACAGAAAAGAACATGAGTAAAACTGAAGAAATGTGAATAAATTCTGCATTTTAGTTAATGGTACTATACCAATTCTAATTTCTTACTTTTGACAAATACACCATGGTTACATGTGTAACCATTAGGTCTTTCCAAGTTCTGTAAATCTAAAAATTTTTTTAAATAAAAGATTTAAATATATACAGTCTGATAAGAATCATCATGAGATAAGCATATGATCTATGAGACATGCAGCCAGGGTCAGCATCAAGGGTTATGCGTGTGAAATCTGGGAATAATGTCTCAACTTACTCTTGAAATATGGGAAGGAGTTGATCAGCTGGAATGAGGAAGGGGGTAGAAAAAACAGAATAATCCACTATCCAGGAACAAGGCAGTTTTTGGTTTGTGTAATTAACAAATGGTTCAGTATGGCTGGCAAAATGGGAGAAGAAATCGAAGTAGTGTCAAGAAATAAGGTCAGAGAGAAAAGCCGGAATTACCTGTCTTCAAGATCCAGCCTCAAATCCCACATACATCATATCAATCTAGTGCTGAAGTGAATTCCTCTCCTGACATCATTTCCTATACCAATCATTTGGCCATAACCAGGTACTGCCTTGTGTTAAGTTTGTCCTATTATTTTAATTTTCCCAATTTAAATCTTACTACACAGAGTGAGATAGTAGGAACCAAGCTTCACACACCCGCTGAAATTCACTTTACTGGTTTCTGCCTTACACAGTGTCTAGCATTGTAGGGACTCAATGGATGAGCAATATGTAATATAAACTGGTCATCAGAATTAATCTGAAGAATATGGTATCAATGAGAAGCTGATTTTAATCATCATAAGCTGCTTCACTGGGGAGGGGGAGGGTGCACAGGGAACAACGGTACAGATATTTCCAAAATCGAGTACGAATAACAAAGGACAACGTACTAAAAACCTTAGAAATCATTTTAGGGCAGTGGTCCCCAACCTTTATGGCACCAGTGATCAGTTTCCTGGAGGACGATGTTTCCATGGAAGGTGGGGGGGTTGGGGGGTGACGGCAGCAGTGATTTTGGAATGAAACTGTTCCACCTCAGATCATCAGGCATTAGATTCTCATAAGGAAGGTGCAACCTAGATCACTCACATGCACAACTCACAACAAGATTAGCATGTGGGCAGCAAGCCATCCAGGTGCCAAGATAAGAGACTGAAGGCACAGGCTGTTTGAGTACAATAAAGAAAACACTTAAAATCAGAATAGTTACATTAGACATATAGATATGATTATATATGAATATTACTAATCATTAGTTTATAGCATTACTCTTTATTCCAGTATTATAATAAACTCTGTTCTACAATTATAACCTAGGAAAAACCAGGGCATACAGAGATAGGAGCTGAAGAGACACGGTGAGAAGTGACCAGAAGACAAAAGCGTGAGCCCTGTCATGCCCAGACAGGGCCACTAGAGGGCTCCCTGGTCTAGCAGTAACACCAGTGCCTGGTAACACACCTGTTACTTAGCAGACCTTGGTCTAGCGGTAGCACCAGGGCCTGGGAAGCAACCATTACTTAGCAGATCGGAAAAGGGAGTCTCCCTTTCCCGGGGGGAGTCAGAAAAGATTCTGCTCCACCACCTCTTGTGGAAGGCCTGACATCAGTCGGGCCCGCCCACCAGAGGCCTGACATCTCCCTTTGATGCTGTACTTCAGCGGTCACGCTCCTGGTCCACTTTCATGTTCCACCCTGTACACCTGGGCTCCGAGGCCTTCTAGATAGCAGTAGCAGAATTAGTGAAAATACTAAAGTCTTTGAAATACATAGAAGAAATAATGACGTAAGCTGTCCTCTCTCTCTCTGTCTGTCTCTCTCTTTCTCGTCACTTTTCCTATCATTGGAGATGGCTTACACTCCTTACCCTGCCCCCTTGTCTTGTACACAATAAATAACAGCGCAGCCAGGCATTCGGGGCCACTACCACTCTCCACATCTAGGTGGTAGTGGTCCCCCCAGGCCCAGCTGTCTTTCCTTGTATCTCTGTCTTGTGTCTTTATTTCTAGGATCTCTCGTCTCCGCACACGCAGAGAAAAATCCACAGGCCCAGTAGGGTTGGACCCTATATTAGTGCTCCTATGAGAATCTAATCCAACAGCTTTTCTGACAGGAGGCAGCATTCCTGGTTCCTAACAGACCAGTACTGGTCCACGGCCTGGGGGGACTCCTGCCTTACAGAACTTAAGGACTAAGAAGATAAAAACTGTTCCACATAACATCATTTCTGCCTATCATTCTGATACTCTGCTCCATTCTACCTCCTGACAATTAACAATCAACAAAAAGGTGTCCTATAAAGTGGTTAAGAATCCAGACTTTGAATCCTGATTCCAAACACTGTAGCAAAGGTTCTTGGACAAAGTACTTAGCTTCTCTAGCCTTTAGTAAAATGGGAACAGTAACAATACTCAATTCTTAAAAGAACCATTGGATTCAATGCATGCAAATCTTCAACACAATCAATGTTTGGCACATGACAAGTGCTCAACAAATGTTAGCAATTACAACTGTGACTGTAATGTTATCATCACCACTATAATAATGGTGAGGATGATGATACCATTCAAGAGTACTGCCTTGCCATTGCTCACTTCTAAGTCTTTTACTTTTTAATAACCTTCTCTAGTTTAAAAGATAGAGGGGAAAAATTCCTTGTTGCTGTGTTCTTCCTAAAAGCTAGTAAAAATATCTATTTTACTAAAAGTAAAACCTTCATGTACAGTTGGTGTTTCATTCCACATACAGAAGAGTAAGGTTAATCGATAAACAGTAAGATATCCTTGGTGTCAATAATCAAATAAAAGTTGAAGAACAACTGCATAAAAGGGAAAACAAAGGAACAGCCCTAAAATTTTACTGTTTCCTTTCCTACTATTTTTAACTTCAAGAGTTTAAAAGAGGTCAAGCTAATACATGTCAAATATCTAAAACACAAACTACTTATGGCTATTTTAAAGCAATTTACTTCAAGCATTTTTTTTCTTCAACTATTTAAATAATTTCGTAGATTGTATGCAATGTGTAGCTCTCACGTTGATAATGTACTCTATGATAGTGGCCAAAGGTACATTATACCAAATGTAAAGGTCTAGAGAGTTCTTCTGTACAAAAGGTACTTTGCAGTGGAAACCAATTATGCCAATAACACTTTGTAGCACTGCCCACAGGAAACACTAACTGCTGTATCCAACATTCCTGATGCTGAAGTGCTTATTATCTACAAAGAATGTTCTTCAACATCTAATTCATACTAGATCAGAGATGGATCCTAATCCACCCATATGAATTTAGATAATCAACAGTATGACCAAGATACTACCTATATACATATTTTCATATGATATTTGTGAAAAGTTATAGATTAAGACACAGAATATATTTACACATTTACCCATGTTGTTCAGATTATGAAAATATTAGCAAGAATCAGTAGTATAAGGAGAAAAGTTGTTCAAGCTGTTTTATCCAAGAGAGATAAATTTCTAATTTCTTTTTTTTTGAGACAGAGGCTCGCTCCCGGGTTTACGCCATTCTCCTGCCTCAGCCTCCCGAGTAGCTGGGACTACAGGTGCCCGCCACCTCGCCCGGCTAGTTTTTTGTATTTTTTAGTAGAAACGGGGTTTCACTGGGTTAGCCAGGATGGTCTCAATCTCCTGACCTCGTGATCCGCCCGTCTCGGCCTCCCAAAGTGCTGGGATTACAGGCTTGAGCCACCACGCCCGGCCGAATTTCTAATTTCTTAACCTAAAGATTCATGTCCTAATGCTTCCTTAGGTGATAAAGATCCACAAGATAGTAAGGTAACTCAGAAAGACATTAGACACTACCTTCACCAAGTGACCAAGGTTAGCATCACCAGTGATGTCATGTGGGTATCATGTTACACCACCCCCCCTCCACCCAGCAAGAATGCAATGAAAGGGGTACTTCAGCACTGAGGTTTCTCCTCAAAAATCTGCAACTTCAGTTTAATCATGAAAACACATCCAGCATATCCAAACTGAGGAACATTTTACAAAATACTTAACCAGCACTCTTTAAAACTGCCTAAATTGTGAGAAACAAGAAACGACTGAGACAGTCACAGACCAGAGGGGCCTAAGGAGACATGACAATCAGCACAATGTGGTATTCTAGACTGGATCCTGGAAAAGAAAAGCACATTACTGGAAAAACTGGTGAAATCCAGATAAAGTTAGCAGTAAGATGTCAATGTTGGTTTCTTAAACTAATGTATCTCAGTAATATAAGATGGGAATACTAAGGGAAAACTGGTTGAAGGATATAGGGGAATTCTCTGTACTATCTTTGCAACGTTTCAGTGAGATCTAAAATTATTCCAAAACAAAGTTTATTAAAAAAAAAAAAAAAGACTCCAGACACACTTGTTTACAAAGGTTATCTAGTAGCCATGGATAAACTTTCTTGGAGTAAACACTACCTCCAATAAATCCAATCACCAAGCTGAGTTTCCATAAATATTTCAAATGTCAAGTGAAAAGTCCTAGATTAAGTCACAGAATTATAAAGACACTGATGACAGTTGATGACAGTCATCAATTCAACTAGATTACTACAGATAGCTTAAAGCTTTTTAGTAGTGTCTTACAGTTTACAGAATAAAACCTGAACTCTTATAAGCTCTGAAGAACACAGCCACTTGGTTTTCATTCAGCAGGATTTACTCAGACAGATTAACCTTCTGAAAGTTCCTGAACAATGTCAAGCTCATTCCCACCTCAGGGCCTTTAGCACTTGGTTTTCCTCATCTGTCTCTTCGCACAGCTAGTTTCTTATCTTTCAGTTGAGCATATCCCCATTCCAGGGACTCCCTAAACACTCCATATAACCACTCTGTGTTTCATGTTTCAATACAGCATTGAATAAATTACATGAGATATTTAACTATTTATTAATTTATTTATTTAGAGACTGGGTCTCACTCTGTCACCCAGACTGGAGCGCAGTGGCACGATCTCAGCTCACTGCAACCTCTACTTTCCGGTTTCAAGTGATTCTTGTGCCTCAGCCTCACGAGTAGCTGAGACTACAGGTGAATGCCACCACACCTGGCTAATTTTTGTATTTTTAATAGACGGAGTTTCACCAGGGGTTTTGTTATGTTGGTCAGACTGGTCTTGAACTCCTGGCCTCATGTTATCTGCCCGCCTCAGCCTCCCGAAGTGCTGGGAATACAGGCATGAGCCACCACACCCAGCCAACACTTTATTATAAAACAAGTCCTGTGTCAGATGGTTTTGCACAACTGTAGGCTAATGTAAGTGTTCTGAATACATTTAAAGTGGGATAGGGTAGGCTATGACGTTTGGTAGGTTAGGTGTATTAAATGCTGGGTTTATCAGGACGTGACCCCATCATAAATTGAGGAGCACTTGTATTTTATTGGGTTAACTAATGTCTCTCTCCTCTACGTTTTCATCATGTTATTCCAGAGATAAGGCAGAATTATCCATGGAATCCCATCCTATAAAGGGAATATTGTGTTGAAAAAGTATCTTATTTCTCTTTTAGTAATCTTAGTTCTCTTTCGCAGCTTGATAGTAAAAATTAATAATCCTCTCTCCAGAAAACAAGCCTAAAAAATATCAGTCCGCATACGTATTACACTGACTCACTACTCCACATAATGAATGTACTTTTAAATGATCCAAAAGATATCAATAATTTCTGAATTGAAAAACCTTAAATATTTCATATTTTAGTGAAGCTGATATTGTTACAAGTACAGGAATTCCCCTGCTGGTTATCAGCAGCTTACATTTACTAAATTCATCTGCTCTGTAATACATACTATCATCACAGAACAGGTGCTTTTCACAAAGTATTCAAGATAGAAGGGAAGGCAAACAGGAATTTAATTCTCTATGTGTGAGGTATTAAAGTTATTTATAATATTCAGTCAAATATCTCTTCTGTGAGATATTAAAGTTATTTGGTATTATTATTCAGTCAAGCCCCCAAAACATGAGTGTACTCGTCTACTCAATCTTTTGTCACTTCTTCCACCTCTCTCTAGTGTTCATCTTTTCGTTCTCATTGCTACTGTTCATATTTCAGTCAAGCCCTCCTTATGTTTTTCCCACCTTCAGTCACAAAATATTGGTTTTATATCAACACGCCTCTGCCAGAAAACCCAGAATGATTTACAACTACTTCAAATCTAAGCTTCATTTTCGACAGTTCAAAGTTTTCCATAATCTGATCCTACTACTTCAGACCATTTCCCGAACTAAGTCTCTCAGCTAACTAATCTCATTTTTCTATGCTTATAATACATGCTTGTTTCTAATTCTATACCTTTGTCTCATATAAGTTCATGTTTCCTGATTCAATCTGTCACGAATTTCTAAAACTTTGAGTACAGTCCCATTCTCAAAAAAAAAAAAATATTACAAACTCTTGGTAAGCAGTATTTGCATTATTCAAATCTTTTCCTTTTAAAATACTCTTCCCCTTTGTTTTATCAGGAGAAGCAAAAGGCTGTTGATGGTCACTTCCAAAAGACCACTACATTCTTAGGTGTCTAAGTTACACTGGGATTTGGAAGCTTCAAGCCAAATCACAACAATGTAACAGAGTACTCAAAAATCAAAACAGCAAAAAATAATGGGCACGTGAATAAAAGTACAAAGCAACTTATTTGTAAATTTTCAAGATGTCACCTCATTAGTATTATTATTATTACTATGCTAAGGACAACAGTATCTTAAAATTATAAACCTTCATAGTCTTCCATTTACTAGTCAAAATGAATATTTTTCCAAGACAAAACAGTCACTTAAATACGTCACAAAGATACCAATAAATACCTGTAAAAGACTATTTCTATAGTAAAGAAAATTAGTAAAAGTGTTGATATTGATGACTATAAATTTCATTCAATTATATTAGGCTAATTAAAATTTAAAGATTTCAAGTTCAAAGGCCAAGTGAGATAATTTACCAAGCAAATTAAATTCTGTGATTAGTATAATTCATTCACTATGGGTAAAGTAGCTAAAAATCTTTCCTAATTCTCAAAGACGTTCATCAAAACCACTTAATACCAGTTGAAGGGAAACCGAGAGCAGTACTTTATTCTTAAAATATGAAATATATATTTAAATGCACATATTTATATCAAACAGTAACTAATTGAATTATACCAAACATCCCTATGGTACTCCCTACCATATGATAATTATGATCCAAGCAAAAAACTAAAGAAAAGCAAGGTCAGATGAACCTAATATTCAACTGCTGTACTTTCAAGCATTCCATTTTTCTATGTTGAACAGGTTTTCTAGTTCTAAGGTTTGCCTAGATGTTGAACTTGTACCTCCTTAGAATTTTGGTTAAGCCAGAGCTTTTCTTTAAAAAAAAAAAAAAAAAAAAAATTTGCAATAAAAGAAATTATGGTCTAAATCGCAAAGATGACAAGAAACCTTAGCAATTTAAATAGACAAGCCTTGAAATAAATACTGTGATCAAAGTATCAAGCAGCCTAATATAACCCAGCTGGCTCAGGCTTATCATATATGGTACTCATTACCACAA
This sequence comes from Rhinopithecus bieti, assembly GCF_001698545.2. Taxonomy (NCBI): domain Eukaryota; kingdom Metazoa; phylum Chordata; class Mammalia; order Primates; family Cercopithecidae; genus Rhinopithecus; species Rhinopithecus bieti. Next base: position 340,052 of record NW_016803416.1, read on the forward strand.
TTGCACTATTTAACCTACTTCCTGGTGTCAACAAAAACTTTGTTATTAATTCCTCCCAGTTATGGATCTGCTTAAATTATTGCACTTTCTGATAAAACAACCCTCTGTCCAAAAAAATTTTTAAAAAGGAGCAGGTCTTATTTTAAATGTTTTAGAAATGGAACCACGGTTAGTAAAACCACAGAAACCACGGTGGCTTTGTATTATTAGCTGTCTATATAAGGGTATGTTAATTTCTATGGAGGTAATAGATGACTCATGGTTAACACAATTTTGTAAGGGATCACATGTTTTATCAAAAAGGTAACCATATGCACGTATGCAAAAATAACTATTCTACAAATTGTTAAAATTCAAGTAAGAGATGTATCCACTGACAAAAGTATACAGGTTAGATTCTGCTAGCCCATCCTCTTATCCATACACAACTTCTCCATCATTCATGTAGATCCTTATTGGTTACAACTTGTAAGATTTTGAAGCTACAGCTCTTACTGCCTTTAAACAATTAAATGTTTCTTAGGAACTTGTTTTTACACGTAATTTGTTTCCAAAAGGCTCCATTTAGGCAAAGTAAAATGCTAGGATTATTATTATTTTATTTTATTTATTTATTTATTTATTTTTGAGACGGAGTCTTGCTCTGCCACCCAGGCTGGAGTGCAGTGGCCAGATCTCAGCTCACTGCAAGCTCCGCCTCCCGGGTTTACGCCATTCTCCTGCCTCAGCCTCCTGAGTAGCTGGGACTACAGGCGCCCGCCTCGTCGCCCGGCTAGTTTTTTGTATTTTAAGTAGAGACAGGGTTTCACAGTATTAGCCAGGATGGTCTCGATCTCCTGACCTCGTGATCCGCCCGTCTCGGCCTCCCAAAGTGCTGGGATTACAGGTTTGAGCCACTGCGCCAGGCCCCAGGATTATTAAATCTACCCCAACACTTGTACCAAACACTGAAGCAGCAAAAAACTAAATCAAAAACTACAAAGAGATAAATAAGAAAAGGGCAGTGTGATCATGATTACTGTCACTGGATTTACTGGTCTGTCTCAGCCACAGGTACCAGGACATTGAAAAGATGAATTGTGAGAGTTGTTCATGGTACACACCTCCATTTCTTATAAAGAGCTAGCTGGACTGGTTACAAAGGAGTCACTAACTGCTCAGTGTTTCATGAGTGGCACCCAGCGTTCACACAGATTCCTTACAGCTAACTGATCCATTTCCTTTCCATGCTCTCTTCTCTTTCATTCTGCTTGCCCAGATGGCAGCCACAGCAGATTGGAAGCATTGCACAACATACTACTTAACCATACTGTGTACTCAGTAAAGAAGGAAATTCACATGACAGGCTTTATCAGTATTGTCTGTTTAAGTCATCTGCAAAGCAATGTATTCTAGAAAGTCTTCCTGTGTCATCAGTCAGGCACTGATTTCCTAAGTCAAATTAAACCATCTATTCAAACTATTATTTGTAATTGCATTCAGTGATATTTAATAAGAACATATTTTTCTTCCCCTACCCTACCCAGCTTGATCTGTACTTTCAGTTAGTTTCTCCATTCCATGTAGCAAAATAGTAGAGGCTGTGCTGACTTTCAGCAGTGAAATGGGTTTAGTGTCTGTATATATTCAACCACCGCTAATTTTCTGTTGACCTTCATTTTTACTTAATATAATACCTAGTGTACACCCACAAACTTAACTTTCTAAAAATCTGGTGTTAAATTTAATACTCATTTGATTTCATTTGTGTTGATAGTAAATGATAATGCCAAGAAGTAGGCTTTTAAGTAAATACAATATGTCTACAAGTCACAACTGCAGGCAACTGCATCACTCACTGTGCTTCTGAAAACATACTGGAATTACTGCCACCTCCCTAAATTGTGATGGATTATATATTAGATGGGCATACTGGGGTTTCTGGTTCTGCATTTGCCATTAATTTTAAACTTGGGCATCTCTGGGACTCAGTCTCCCATCTGCTAAAATAATTACAAAAGTTCCTCCTGTGATTCTCTTTGTAAATATGAAAAGTAAAGCTGTAGAGATTCAAGATTCCAATTAGCAGTAAAGCCAGAACTTTATCAGTAGCCAGAAGTCAGTCTAGATTTCCTGTTATGCCTAGCAGAAAGTTTCCCATATATAAGAAATATATAATATTTGCTATACATACATTTTAGAAATATATTCTATTTTAGAAATTTTCTCAACTAAGAACTGTAATGGTATACGTGTATACACATTACTTCCATAATTGGATACTAGCATCTTTTCAGGTTGCCCAGAAGATGAGGAGACAATTTAGACAGAAATGTAAATCTGGATTATGAAAAACATCAGAGTCTCACTGTTGGTCACATCAAATATCTCCGAAAGGGGCAGGGAGGCAAACCATATACAGCTTAACACTGCATATAATGTCTATACCACCGCATTTCCCATTTTATCCACAGAGAAAATAGCTCATACCCATCAAGGTATTTTATTATCCTTTATACAACCCCTCATCCTCTTCTAGTACTGAATCTTTTTAATGTGTTATCTTTTTTCACGGGGTTGGTGAGGCTAGTAGTTGGAGGAAGAAGAGAAATTAAAATATTAAGAAGAAACAATCCACATTACCAACAATCCTGGTAACAGACTTTTTAAAAAACTGAGTACATTTAAAGTATTGGGAGTTGCTACCAAATGACAATGAATCAAAAATGAAAATAAAATACTTCTAATATGACAAAGAAAAAAAGATGATCAACTTATAAACTTTCAAGAACAAAAGTATCGTATGAAACACATACATTCAGAATCACTTTGAATTACAAACTTGGAGACACACAGTTTCGTAAATATGTGTTTATAACCCCAAGACATTCTCCAGCTAAACAAAAATATGTTCCAGACACGTTCACCTGCATATTAACATAATATTCACCTTTCAATAATCTGATTCACTAACATAATGCACTAAAACAAGTCTCCTCATGCTTCTCATGTTCAAGTCAAATACACTGCTTAAAACCGCTAAGTTCTATAAATAACAAACATTTCAAAAAATATCTGTAGCAGAAATGTAGGTTAGCAAAGGCCAAAGTGCCCAGCACACAGTTTCCACTCAAATATTGGTGTGATGAATAAACAACAGAAGAAGAAACAAAGCAAAGCAAAAAGGAGACACTGAAGTGAGAGCAGATGAGCCTGGAATCTACAGTGACTTGAGAGCAACTGGATTTCATAGGACTGTTGCTGCTGCTGCTGCTGCTGCTGCTGCCGCCGCCGCCGCTGCTGCTGCTGCTGCTGCTGTCACTGCTGTCTGCTGAGGGTAACAGCAAGCCACAAGTCTAGGGAGCCCCATCAAGGGCTCTGCTGCCAAACTCCTTCTACCATAGTTGCTGGTTTGTGAGGTTAGTAGCCTACCACCAAAGTATGTCTCCACAAGGTAGTTGCCCATTCAATTCTATAAACCAGAAAAAAGATGAATACATTTCTGCAAAGACCACTGGAAGAATTGTATGGCCCTCTCATCCGTCACATAGGAAAGAAGGGCTGTCTGTATATCAAACGATGATGTCTGTAGGTTAGATGTTAGAGGGCAAAAAAAAAAAAAAAAAAAAAAAACGGTAAATATGTACATGGGGTAAGGAAAGAGGGAGATGTCGGGTGTCATTATAAACCTATACCATAACATTATTACTTAAAGTCAAAATAAATACTGCCTTTGTTTTCAACTATATCAGAAAGCATCTAAAATGTACTGAGTAAAAATTACTGGTAGAAAAAAGCATTAAATAATACTCGTGGTGGAGAAGCGTTAATGGTATGAAAACACAATTCTGAAACTGCTAATAGGTAAGCCACGAAGAATAATCTCAAACAGATAAAAGAACAATCTCAGAACAGATAAAAGCTCCACAAACTATGAAAATTTCACCTGGAGAGAGATGAATATAAAGCAAAGAGAACACTTTACTGGCATAACTAAGATAGCACTCTATTAGGATAAAGGGCAATTTGGAAAACTCAGTATTAGCACCAAAACATCAAATGTAATTATAATTAATTATTGCTCTGTAAAACATACATTAGGTAATATATTTAACTGGGGGAATGAAAATACCATTTCTCCTGGGCAAGATAGGAAGCAACCCTGAACTTGAAAAAGAGAAATAGCAGGGATCTTTGGTCACACACTGTAATTGTGACTTTTTGACATTTTAATTAGTACTAAAGCAGTTCGTTTTAATGGTTATTACCTTAAAGTTTAGTAATAAATTCAAATATCTTTACCTAAAGTTGTTGTGGGACAAAAGTAAGACAGTTTTTATTTAATTAAAATTTAAACCACTGGGAACAGTAATTTAAGGATTACATTTTTAGACTTGGGAAACTTAGGAATTTTAAATACTATTTAAGTACTGTATCCACCTGTAATTTTCAAATCTTACAGTATTACTTTAAGTCTGCACAAAATTTGAACAGGTTTTACTTGGCTTCTTTCCAAACCATAGCACTTACGCTTTGGGGACTAAGGGAGAGTAGAGTGTAAAGCGCTTTAATTTCTTTAAGCAGAAAAATCTTTTACCTTGACCACATTTTCAAAAGTATATCCTTCCACGCACAAGAGTTTCTCAACTTATTTTAAAAAAGAAAAGAAAAGAACTAAATTGTAAAACATGAAGTAAATGCAAAATATTTTCAAGCTTTCAAAATGAAGCTAGACTTTGTTCCTACTATTGTATTTAAAATCTTGAGACACTCAAACTGAAAGAACCAAAAAGCCATGAAAATACAGGAACTGATGTTTCCTATTCGGATTTTGCTTCTCGTATATTCTAATCACCTTAATAAACCAAAAGCCAAACACATAAAGTAAATTTAGGTTTTTAAGTTAAAATTTCACCTCACAAATCAGGCTTTTCTGAGTGATTCAAAAAAATGTAAGTGAGCAGTAATCTAAAGTTCACTGCCCTGATTATTTAGCAGTAAATCACTAAATGTGAACAGTTTAACATTTTCAAAATACTACGTGAGCAACAAAAAGATGAGTACCAAGAGGAATTACATAATTCAGTGTACAGATTCTCTCTAGTTACCTGCTTACATAATGCTTCTAAAATCAAGTATCTATCAAGTATTTTACTAAATATTTTAAATAGAACTGCAATATGGGCCCCAAGGTTCTATAAACATGGTACTAACATCATTATTAGGAGAACTTTCATGTATAAAAACAAACGTGAAAAACAACTTCTCTACCTGAATACTAAAGCAACAGCAATATCTGAAAAGTATTTTCAAGGGATCTGAACAATAAAGATGTCAAATTAAAAATATATACATATCAGTTTGTTCTTGATTTCTAGAGATGTGTGTGCCACTTATGAGGACCCAGATATACAAATAATCTCAACACATTCAAAAGACACAACTTTCTTGTTTAACAGTTACTTAAAATTGCAACTGACATCTATCTATAGAATCAAACTTCACCTCTCCTGTGAAGTCATCCCCCAAAAGGAATTAGTGGTTGATAGCTGGGTGTTCCCATCATTTTTTCCTTTTGTAGTCTAGACTTACATCAATTCTGTTTTACAATTTTTTTATGTACGCACTTGTCTCTTCCATTTAAAATCTTTTGAGGCAGTAACCAGATTTGGTGTCTTTGTATCTTTTTTACTTCCCACTCAAGTAATTTTCTGGCTACATGCTGAAGTGAATTAGGGTGGACTAATTTTTTTTCTGGATATCTGAAACATTTTATCATACCTCCACACCTGACCACAATGATATGAGGTCACTAGGTAAACATGCTATTTCTCCAGTAAATTTCAAAACATACCCCAAAATTGTCTACATATCGTTTCTAACATTTCTACCAAAAATATATCATTTAAAAAAAAATGTAACAAAAGAAACAGAAGTTCTCAAAAAAGGAATGTGTCAAACAGACCACAATGATCACTGACTATTCATACAGATAGGGGGTAACACAAAATAATAAGTAAACACATGCCTATTCAGAAAAAGTCCCCATCTGTCTAAAAAAATATCAAATGCTTTCTCTGTCCAAATTCAACTCTTCCCTGAGCTTAAAAGCAATACAAAGGCGAAGTAGTAACTACAGACTAGGTTTCCAGCAGTTTTACCCTGGGTGTGGGCTGCAGGAAAACTAAGAAGAGAAGGAAGGTGAGATTTGAGGAAGCAAGTAACTAAGCAGAGATTTTCTCCAATGTAAAATATGACTAATTTGCACAGAGAGCACTGCAAATAACATCACCATACAAATTTATTCTCTCCAAAGTCGGTCACACAAAAATAACCCTATGCTAGGAAAAATTACTCTGAATACATCAATATTTTAATTACATTTTTGTCAATTCATATTTTAGCCTCTGAAAGGACTGATTCTACAACTCTGCTTTTCTTTTGAAAACATAAACAAAATATGTAAACAGCTGATGCCAGTATTTCTTACTGCAACACCAAACTTGATTAATACAAGAGCAAATAATTTTCAAGTAACAATTTTCTCCTACTGAAAATGAACAAAAACAGATAAAAGCTATGTGTTGTATTTATCACTACAATGCGTATTATCACTTTAATAATTACACATGGTGCACACATGAATACTGTCTGAGTAAAAAGACATTATTTTATTCCCCTAACTGAATTTTAGGAATACAATGCACTCTTCATGCTTCGTTTTGAAATCAACCTACTTTGAAGGCTAAGGATCATCCTTTGTGTGTAATAAGCAAAATTGGCCACTTCAAATATGAAAATTATGGATTTGGCTCTGATGCAAAATAAAGCAAGCTTCTTATAGCACCTGAAATATTAAATCAATTTAGTGTGCTGAAAAGCAAGGCAGTGAGTTATTGAATCTGTGTTTAATTCAGTGCACTTTATAACATATTTAGAGAATTCAGTTGTATAAAACAGTATCTGAATCTTATCAGATGAAAATATTTTTCCCTTTTAGCAAGCCTTGGGTTGCATGTCTGAGAAAACAAATTAGTCTTCAGTTCTGCTAAGCTTGATAATAGTGCCCCCTAATGGGAATTTTAGTATGAGTTTTTCTACTCTTTTTTTTTGTTTTGTTTTGAAAAGCATATATTCTCTAATATGATCAAATTATCTCACTTTCAACTAGAAGGTAAATTCTGTAATACAAAAGTTTATGAAGACTGAATCCACTCAAAGGAGAGTTACCACATGTACAAAAACAAATTGTGAATTAACAGAAACAAATAGAAAACTTGTAACAAAAGTGTTCTAGGTTTTGAATCATCCAGTAACATAATCTAACACAGCACAATACAAAACATTATTCTCATAAGGAAATTATCATTCTCATTGTTTCTAGTACTCAAGTGAGCAATTACTATGTGCTAAATAAAAGATACCAGAGTCAGAAAAAATTGGTTCAGAAGTTATTCTATGTTGCACAGCTCCAAAGTATAAAGCTTTAGATTTCCACCCAGGTTTTCTGGCCTCATACCATTATCTTCCCACAATGCCCAGTCACAGGTCAGCAACCACGAATTACAACTTCATATGTGTTTTCTTTTCAATGAAAAGGCACTAAAACTAAAGCAAAAACTACCTATTCTGATACTTTCTAGGTGTGCCAGTGAAACAAGCATCCTATAGTATCAGTATTTTCGTTTCAGTGTGCAAAATACATTCTGAGCTCAGCCAAGATTAAAGGTAACATCAAGAACAAATATCGCACAAAAAATTATCAATTTATGATGAAAGAGAGGATTTACTGCCTTATTCTTTAACTTTACAGGAGAGAGAGAACAATAAGACATGAAGTTATATAGATCACAGGTGGTCAAAATTTCTTTAAGGATCAGACAGTAAATATGTCAGGCTTAGGACCCATATGGTCTCAGTCACAACTACTCAACTGTGCCACTGTATCGGGAACGAAGCCACAAAAAAATATGTGAATGAGCATCGCAGTGTCCCTACGAAACTTTATTTACAAATCAGATCATTGTTTGTCAATCTCTGATTTAAACCATGTATTAATATTTCACTTTTGGACAACAGATTAAAAATATCCTCTTTACATGAGACACCAAAACAAACAAAACACTTGAAATATATACTCATTAAAATTTTGAAATATTTGGTATATTACCTCCCTGAGGTGGATGGCACAAAAAAAGATCTTTCTCTGAATAAATGCTAGTTTTAGAGAGCACAAAACAATAGAAAAGCAGTAAGAAATGCAATGGGTCTTTACCATGATTTTAAAATCAACATACAGGACTATTCCATATAATAGAAAATTGTAGTTTTATCTAAGTTTAACAAAATCTACTGGTGACTACATTTTAACGCCCATTAATATAGAGTATATGGGTTAGCACGGAGGTGAAAAACCTCTACCAGGAAAACCACAAAACACTGCTCAAAGAAATCATAGATGACACAAACAAATGGAAACACATCCATGCTCATGGATGGGTAGAATCAATGTTGTGAAAATGACCATACTGCCAAAAACAATTTACAAATTCAATGCAATCCCCTCTCAAAATACCACCTCATTATTCACAGAACTAGAAAAAACAATCCTAAAATTCATATGGAACCAAAAAAGAGCCTGCAGAGCCAAAAGAAGACTAAGCAAAAAAAAAAACAAATCTGGAGGAATTACATTACCCAACTTCAAACTACTGTAAGGCCATAGTCACCAAACAGTATGGCAGTGGTATAAAAACATGTATATAGTCCAATGGAACAGAATAGAGAATCCAGAAATAATGCCAAATACTTACAGTTAACTGACTTTGACAAAGCAAACAAAAACATAAAGTGGGGAAATGACACCCTATTCAACAAATGATGCTGAGATAATGGGCAATCCACATGTAGAAGAATGAAACTGGATCTTCATCTCTCACCTTATACAAAAATCAGCTCAAGATGGATCAAAGACTTAAATCTAAAACCTGAAACCATAAAACTTCTAGAGGCTAACATTGGAGAACCCCTTCAGTACACTGGCTTAGGCAGACTTCATAACCAAGAACCCAAAAGCAAACGCAACAAAACAAAGATAAATAGATGGGACTTAATTAAACTAAAAAGCTTCTGCACAGCAAAAGAAATAATCAGCAGAGTAAACAGACAACCCACAGAGTAGGAAAAATCTTCACAATCTATATAACCAACAAAGGACTAATATCCAGAATCTACAATGAACTCAAACAAGTCAGAAGGAAAAAAATAACTGCATCAAAAAGTGGGCTAAGGACATGAAAGAAGATATACAAATGGTCAACAAACATATGAAAAAATGCTCAACATCACTAATGATCAGGGAAATGCAAATCAAAACCACAGTGCAAATACCACCTTAATCCTAGCTAGAATGTCCACAATCAAAAAAAAACAAAAAACAAAAAAACAAAATTATAGATGTTGGTGTGGATGGGGTGAAAAGAAAACACTTTTGGTGGGAATGTAACCTAGTACAACCACTATGGAAAACAGTGTGTGGCAATTCCTTAAAGAACTAAAAGTAGATCTACCATCTGATCCAGCAATTCCACTCCTGGGTATCTACCAAGAAGAAAAGAAGTCATTATGCGAAAAAGATAGTTGTACACGTATGTTTATAGCAGAACAATTTGCAATTGCAAAAATATGGAACCAGCACAAATGCTCATCAATCAATTAGTGGATAAAGAAAATGTGATGCATACATATATTATGGAATGCTATTCAGGCATAAAAAGTAACAAAATAATGGCATTTGCAGCAACCTTGATGGAATTAGAAACGATTATTCTAAGTGAAGTAACTCGGGAATGGAAAACCGACTATCATATGTTCTCATTCATAAGTTGGAGCGAAGCTATGAGGATGCAAAGGCATAAGAAGGATACAACAGGCTTTGAGGAATTGGGGGAAAGGGTTGGGGGGTGGTAAGGGTTGAAAGACTACACACTGCATACAGTGTACACTGCTCAGGTGACAGGTGCACCAAAATCTCAGAAAAAGAACTTATTCATGTAACCAAACACCACCCATTCCCCATAAACCTATTGAAATAAAAATACATATATTAAAATTAATAATAAAACCTGCTTCCCCCAAAAAAGAAAAAAAAATGTTAGGAGTTACATTGTATTGAAAATGCTAATTGTGATAAAAACACAAAAGAATAAAGAAAAATTACTATGGTGGGAAAGAAAACGAAGACAGAAATAATTATGTCCAATATCTGTATATCTAGAAATATGTGAACAGTACATTCAAGGCCAGGAGGAAATGAGCCTTAGTTTAATAACTGACCATTGGATCATATCAGAATTCACTGCTTTTGTGAGGACAATGGATTGAGAAACAGCACTTGGCAAGTTTGTAATCTCTCAACTCAGAGTTGGGTGAAATATCAACTGCATAATTATGGGCCTTTTAATTCTGAATAAAAGAGTTCCTAACTTTGCATTTTTCAGAATTATAGTTACAATGGAAACTGTGGCTATCACCATCAAGCCTGTCATCTCACCAACTTCTTAGAGAAACTATGGCAAGGCTCTGGAAGACAGAACAACTAAATTTTTATAGGGAATGAATAATCTGAGATGAAAAAGAAAAAGAGGAAAGGATAGAAGTAGGGAAACTTAAATGGAGAGAATGTAATATGGGAAAGTCCACCCTCAAAATGTTTGAATGGAAAGCACAGTCACCCAGAAAAAAGGCCAGACACAGGACAGCACACATATAAAAAAGAGGGAATGTTACCATCACCAAGTACACAGTCATTCTAAAGGGTTGAGGAGTAAATAGTTGTCAGAAAATTTATGAATATTTTAAAATTCTCACGAAAATAAAATGGAGAGATCAATGCAAATATTTTTTCAAAAGAATATATGGGTTAGGTGAAAGAAGCTAAAATTTAAATCTATCACATGAGGTTATGAAAACTAAAGAATACTATTATCTTAGATTTTCACATGTATAAGAAAATGACAATTCCCATTAATTTCTAAAGGTAGACCAAGAAAACTTATTTACTTGTTTTACACAAAAGTGGATTTCACATACGGAATAATGACCTACACTCAACACCCTTTAACTTCTGGCATACACTTCACTAAGAGTCTAAGAGCAACATATTATAGTAGAAAAACCGTGGTATTTGGAACTCAGCCAGCTACTGGTTATAATCCCTATATTACCAAATCCTAGTTAAGATTTCTGATAAGTTACTTATGTCACTAAACATCAGTATCCTAATTTCGGAAAATGGGACTGAAAAGACCTTCAACTGTGCAGATTAACAACTAATCATAGGCAATTTACATACAGTACACAGAATACAATGCCTATTTTTTATTATTTAATGATAAACATAAGTCTCTGTCTCAGGGCTAAAATATTTTTTAACATTTACAACTGTTTGATTTAAATTTAAAATATTTTTTAATTGAAATTTTAAAACTTGACTTGTTGTAATGTTCTTAAATTTAAATTTTACACTGACAAATATTAAATGTTTTCATTTAAATGTTTAATGTACTTGTTCATGCTCATTTTCTCTCTTGCCTGCCACCATTTAAGACATGCCTCTTGCCTTCTGCCATGATTGTGAGGCCTCCCCGTCCAAGTAGAACTGTGAGTCCGTTAAATTTCTTTTTCTTTATAAATTGCCAGGTCTCGGGTATGTCTTTACCAGTGGCATGAAAACGGACTAATACAGTAAATTGGTACCAAGAGTTGGGTGCCACTGTAAATATCCAAAAATGTGGAAGCAACGTTGGAACCAGATAGCAGGCAAAGGCTGAAACAGTTGAAAGGGCTCAGAAGACAGAAAAACTGTAGGAAAGTTTGGAACTTCCCAGAGACTTGTTGAATGGTTTCGACCAAAATGCTAATAATGACATGGATAACGAAATCTAAGCTGAGGTGATCTCAGATGGAGATGAGGAACTTGCTGGGAACTGCAATAAAAATGATTCTCGCTATGTTTTAGCAAAGAGACTGCTAAATGATTTGTGGAACTCTGAACTTGAGAGAGACGATTTAGGGTATCTGGTGGAAAAAATTTCTAAGCAGCACAGCATTGAAGAGGTGACTTGGGTGCTGTTAAAATCATTCAGTTTTAAAAGGGAAACAGAATAAAAGTTCAGAAAATTTGCAGCCTAACAATGTGATAGAAAAGAAAAGCCCACTTTCCAAGGAGAAATTCAAGCAGAAATATGCGTAATGAGAAGCCAAATGCGAATCTCCAAGACAGTGGGGAAAATGTCTCCAAGGCATGTCGGAGACCTTCACAGCAGCTCCCATCACAGGCCTAGGGGCCTAGAAGGAAAAAAAGGTTTTGTGGGCCCTCCTGCTGTGTGTAGCCTAGGGCCTTGGTGGCCCGCATCCTAGCCACTCTAACCATGGCTAAAAGGAGCCAAGATACAGCTCGGGCTGTGGCTTCAGAGGGTGCAAGCCCCAAGTCTTGGCAGCTTCCATGTGGTGTTGAGCCTGCAGGTGCCCAGAATTCAAGAATTGAGGCTTGGGAACCTCTGCCTAAATTTCAAAGGATGTATGGAAACGCCTGGATGTCCAGGCAGAAGTTTGCTGCACACGCAGGGCTCTCATGTAGAACCTCTGCTAGGGCAGTGCAAAAGGGAAATGTGGGGTTGAAGCCCCCACACAGAGTCCCCACTGGGGTACTGCCTAGTGGAGCTGTGAGAAGAAGGCCACTGTCCTCCACACCCCAGAATGGTAGATCCACCAACAGCCTGTACCATGCACCTGGAAAAGCCGCAGACACTCAACACCAGCCCATGAAAGCAGCCGGGAGGAAGGCTGTACCCTGTAAAGACACAGGGGCAGAGCTACCCACTTCTCGCATTAGCTTGACCTGAATGTGAGACATGGAGTCAAAGGAGATCACTTCTGGAGCTTTAAGATTTGACTGCCCCACTGGATTTCAAGACTTGCCTGGGGCCTTCTGCCCTTTCATTTTGGCTCATTTCTCCCATTTGAAATGGGTGTATTTATCCAATGCCTGTACCCCCTTCATATCTAGGAAGAACTAACTTGCTTTTGATTTTACAGGATCATGGGTAGAAGGAACTTGTCTTGTTTCAGATGAGACTTTGGACTGCAGACTTTTGAGTTAATGCTGAACTGAGTTAAGACTCTGGGGAACAGTTGGGAAGGCATGATTGGTTTTGAAACGTGGGGACATGAGATTTGGGAAGAGCAGGGGTGGCATGATACAGTTTGGCTGTGTCACCACCCAAATCTCATCTTGAATTGTGGCTCCCGTAATTCCCACATGTTGTGGGAGGGGGCGCAGTGGGAGATAACTGAATCATGGGGCGGTTGCCCCATACTGTTCCCACGGTAATGAGTAAGTCTTGCAAAATCTGATGATTTTATAAGGGGAAACCCTCTTCGCTTGGTTCTCATTTTATTTCTTGCCTGCTGCCATGTAAAACGTGCCTTTCATGTTCCATCGCGATTGTGAGGCCCTCCGAGCCATGTGGAACTGTGAGTCCATTAAACCTCTTTTTCTTTGTAAGTTACCCAGTGTGGGGTATGTCTTTATCAGCAGCATGAAAATGGACTAACACAAATAACATACACTTGTGTCCTTGCTAACCAACTTAAGTAATTTTACCAATAAAGCTGAAGTCCTCTGTGTCCCCTCTATACCTCGCCTTCCAGAGGTAACTATTATCCTGAATTTGGTGTTTATTATTCTCATGCATGTTTATACTCTTACTACATGTGTATCTTTTATCAGTATGTAGTATTATATTTTTTTAAATTTCACACAAAGAGCAGCATGGAGTACATATTCTGGAACTTGCTTTTTCTCTAACCCAAGTGAAGAAGCAGAGAAAACTGGCAGGAAAACTAAAGAATTGAGATTTTGTTTTTCTTATCAGTTAAAAGGCCCTAAATGATCATTTTTTTAAAAAAATCTATTCTCGCAAAGTCTACCTACGTAAATCCGCACAGTTATTCTTCTGTTCTTGTTTTCCAATTTGTAAAATTAGGATAATAATCTGTGCTTCTTACTCCATGTGAAACTTTTGAAATAAACATTCTTTTAAGACTTTGAAAATAAAGAGCTTATAGAAATTTTAAAAATCAAGTGCATGTTCGTGAAATAACATATTGGTCAATTCAAGTATTTCAGGCTCATAAAAGAAGTTGGTTTGCAATGATCTAGAATTATTAATATATTTTGTTTCATTCACCTACCATAATTGCAATGAGTATTATTTCTTCATATTCTAAACCAAGAATATTATTTTAAAAATTAATTACCTGAGAAAACTGTGTGACAGTGTTAACTGTTCTGGAATACATTCTACTCTCAACTGTGCCACCAACCCAATAACCAAAAAACTTAAAGTAAACCTCTCAAACTCCTCACTTGTAAACCAAAGAAACTGCATTAACAATCTCTTCTTTTCCAGCCCTAGTGATTATTTAAATATAATTAAGTACACCCAGATATGTACATGTATAGAGAAAGAGATATTCTAATACTGCCAGAATGAACTGCAGAGAAATCTCAACCTTAATTCTGTGGGAGGTAATTCAGATGAAATAAGAGCATAGCCAGTTTTTTTAAAAGAAAAAAAAAAAAAAAGGACGCACACTGCATAAAGGTTTAAAAAATCCAAGTATGCTAGTATTCAGGTGCCTAGAACAAAAGTAGCCCTGGTTAGTTTCCAGAAGAATTACTTTAATGAAAAACTGTTTTGCAGACAAATTGCAAGGTATTTCACTTTAGCAAGCATATACTTTGTGTCTATCATATGCTCAAGGTATTATGAAGGTATGAAGTCAAATGAAGTAAGTAACATTCTATCAAAGTTAAAATGATCAGTTAAAAGTCATATCAAAAATGACAAAAGGAAATTAAGAAAATCCAATTTACAATGCATCATGAAGAATAAAATACTTAGGAATAAACTTAACCAAAGAGGTAAAACACTTTGGTTAACTACAAAATGCTGCTAAAAGATTATGCAAATAAATTGAGTACATCAAATGTAAAAACTCCTGCCCAGCAAACAATCAATATAGTAAAAAGGCAACCTACAAAACGGGAGAAAATACGTATTGCAAACCACATATCTGATAAGAGGTTAATATCCAGAATATAAAGAACTCCTTCAACTCAACAGGAAAAAAAAAAAAAGCCTCCAATTTTAAAATAAGCAAAGGACTTGAATAGACATTTTTTCAAAGATATACAAATCACCAACAAGCATATGAAAAGATCCTCAACATCAGTAATCATCAGAAATGCAAATCAAAACCACAATGAGATGATCACCTCACATCTGTTAAAATGGCCATTATCAAACACACAGAAAACAACAAGTGTTGACAAGGATATTAAGAAATTGGAACCCTTGTGCAAGGTTGGAAATGTAAAATGGTGCAGCTGCTACTAAAAAACATACAGAAGTTCCTCAAAAAATTAAAAATAGAATTACTATGTAACACCACTTCTAGGTACATGTCCAAAAGAAAATGGGAACAGGATCTTTTTTCTTTTCTTCTTTTTTTTTTTTTTTTTTTTTTTTTTTTNAGGCGCCCGCCACCACGCCCAGCTAATTTTTGTATTTTTAGTAGAGACGGGGTTTCACCGCGTTAGCCAGGATAGTCTCCATCTCCTTTTCTTTTCTTTTCTTTTCTTTTTTTTTGAGACGGAGTCTCGCTCTGTCGCCCGGGCTGGAGTGCAGTGACCGGATCTCAGGTCACTGCAAGCTCCGCCTCCCGGGTTTACGCTATTCTCCTGCCTCAGCCTCCTGAGTAGCTGGGACTACAGGTGCCCACCACCTCGCTCGGCTAGTTTTTTGTATTTTTTAGTGGAGACGGGGTTTCACCGTGTTAGCCAGGATGGTCTCGATCTCCTGACCTCGTGATCCGCCCGTCTCGGCCTCCCAAAGTGCTGGGATTACAGGCTTGAGTCACCGCGCCCAGCCGGGAACAGGATCTTAAAGAGATATTTGCACACCCATGTTCACTGCAGCATTATTCACAATAGCCAATAGGTGGGAGTAACCTAAACTTCCATCGACAGATGGCTGGATAAGGAAAAGTGGTATATACAGATGATGAATTATTATTCAGCATTGAGAAAAAAGAAGAAAATCGTGTCACTGCTACAACATGGATGAACTTTTAGGACGTTATGCTAAATAAGCCACTCACAAAACAATAAATGCCACATGATTCCACTAACATGAAGTATCTATAGTCAGACTCTTGGAAACACAAAGTAGAATGGGGGATGAAGGGATGAAAGAGGTGGAAAAAGGATTGTTCAATGGATACACAGTTTGAGTTTTGCAAGATGAAATAGTTCTAGAAACCTACTGCACAATATGCATATACTTAACACTACTGTAATGTATACTTAAAATTTCTATGTGCTTTTACCACAATAAAAGTTACACAGAAAATGAAACCTGAGAGTTCAAATAAGTGAGAAGTTATTTTCAACCTGATTTTTTAAAAAATCTTTTAGATGCTGACTTTAGCCTTTGATGTGAGCTTTTAACTACTCTCAGCCTTTGCTAACAAAACAATTACACCCATAGTACAAAAACAAAATATTTCTGAAATGCTTGAGGAGTACATTCTTTCTGAAGCAGAAAATAACTCCATCTCTTTCTAAACACCGACTTAACCAAAAGAGGATAGAAGGGAATGGATACCAGACACATAAGGATGATCTTTGTCCCTCAAAACTTTATTTAGCAAGCTGATTTCAGGTTGACAAAGTCAACAGCAGAGTTCCTATCCAATCTATTACAAATCGGAATCACAAATTCCAAATAAGTAAAGGCCAAACTAATGATGTCTATGGTATAAACCCTCATTTCCCAGAATTTATATAATTTTCCCAAAGTATCCAATATCAAGGGAAGTAGGCTAGCCTGACAGACTCCCAGGTCACACATTATCAAAAGTTATGGTGAGACCCCGTGTTAATATCCATTTGTATGCACTGCAAAGACACACTTGTGATGAACACCCTTACCTTCATCAAAGTCAGCATCATCCTCTGTGTGCTGAGGGAAAGGAAAGCAGTTGGTAATTTCAAGCCGATCTTCTACAACCAGGCCCAAAAGCACTCCTTGAACAACTTCAGTTCCTTGTCCTTCTTCTTGATAATGTTTGATTATCTTTAATACCACCTAAAACACACACACAGAAAGGAGCTTAACAACCATCCTAGTTTATTATTTCCTTTATTTCTAAGAAAAAACAAAATAAACTGCACTAGGTTTGCAAAACCACAAAATTAAATAAGAGGAATAAATAAATACCTTACAAATCCTTTCCTTTACCCTTACATAAATAATAAAGCTCACATAATCTAAATGTAGATCTGAAACTCCAGGAGTTGGACTACATGTCAAAAACGTCCATGTACAGCACTTATGCTCTTAAATCAAAGCTCCCCTATGGTCTGGCATCTAGGAGTTCCTTCAGCCAAATCAAACAATCAATACCCCCTCAACCTGCGGCTATTATTGAGAAAGTGATCATGTTAATAGACAAGTAAATGACAAAAATCAATAAGATACAGAGATAAAGGTCTCAATTATTGGGACACCTGAAAGCAGAGCCTTCTGATAAATTCTCATTTTGCTTTTCTCAACAGATCATCTCCATAGTCAGAGGATGCAACAACAAGAATCTGGTTGGTACAGTCCCCAGCATGATCTAGTTTTCCTCAATCAGAAGGATTCACTAAACAACCTCTCATGGAATAACCAGATCTTATACTACTCTCTCCTTTAATATTCCCATAAAGATAAAAGAGGTAACACCATGCACAGGTGGACAAGCAATTAAAGTCTGCAATAATAATAATACTAATAATTCCTACAACATGGAGTTAATATATGTAAAGTGCTTTTTATAGTGTCTGACACATATTAATAATAATAACATTAATACTTTATATAAGCCCATGGCCTGAAGACCCAAAAGGCAACACATTCAAAATTGTAATGTAAAGTTCTCAGAGGGAAAAGAAGTCTAACAAGAAAATGACCATTTATTTGTACGTCATTAGTGCTCCATTAAAACAAATGTATTACTGTTAGAAATTAAGTAATGGGTGGGCCAGGCACACACAGGGCGGGCAGCTACTTCTGTGCGCAGCCTGAGTCCACAGGTCAGCTCAGCCACAGGGGTGGTGAAGAAACAGCCTAAGAGGGAATCAATGCGGTTGTCAGCTAAACTTGCTCCCGCAAAAGTGGAAACAAAGCTAAAAAAAGGCAGCAGGAAAGGATAAATCTTCAGACAAAAAGTGCAAACAAAGGGAAAAGGGGAGCAAAGGGAAAACAGGCCAAAGTGGCCAACCAGGAAACTAAAGAAATTTACCTGCACAAAACGAAGAAACTAAAACTGAGAAAAGTCCAGCCTCTGATGACGCCAGAGATAAAGAAGCCAAGTTTAACTGATATCATAATACACTGCATTTTATCAGTAGTCCCTATTTCCCTTCTTGTACAACCCAGAGGAATACTGTTATCAACTATTTTGTAAACACAAGTTTGTGTGAGATACTGGGAGGGTTTGACTGTCTTGTCAGCTTAACATTTCATAGTTGGTGGTTAGTTTTTATATCCTGTAATACAAAGCATATTAAATGGCAATATGGAGTTACGGTCCTGCATTTAATGTCTTGAACATTTTAAATTACTTTCACTCCCACATTATTTTTAGTAGAACTATTTCCTAAAGAAAAACACTCTTTGATCATGACTCTCCCTGTCATAATTGCATGCACTGTAACATCTTTGGTAGTGGTAGTCC
The DNA here is from genome assembly GCF_001698545.2 of Rhinopithecus bieti. Taxonomy (NCBI): domain Eukaryota; kingdom Metazoa; phylum Chordata; class Mammalia; order Primates; family Cercopithecidae; genus Rhinopithecus; species Rhinopithecus bieti. The sequence continues at coordinate 358,880 of NW_016803416.1, forward strand.
TGCTTTTCTAATTAACTTTGTTAATGTGCTATAGAAGATCGAAAATTTGAGTATGTAGTCCATATGGTATTATATTGTGAATTGGTGAGATCTATGTAACAGCTTACTAACATGTGAAGATACTGGCACTTGATAGCCTCTTACAGAAAGTTTGCTTCCCAATTTTAAGCTGGAAAGTCACTGAAATAACTTTGAAAATTACAACACATGGCTTTTTAGATCTTCAGTATATATGTTAAGAATTGCGAACAAACTGAAATGTCTGTGTACTGATCCTCAACACAACCAATAAACCAATTATGAAAGAAAAAAAGAAACTAATTAATGACCAGTTAATAACAGCATATTACATTTACTAAACATTATATGACAGGCAATAATCTAATTATTTCGCATGTATTACCCTATCATGTAATTTTCACAACAACCTTAGGGGAAAGGTACAGTTATACTCATTTTATAGATAAGAAAACTGAGGCAGAGAGAAATTAAGTAAATGGCTAACGGTCACACATCTAGGAAGTAGTGGAACCAAGACTGAAACCTAGTTGAAGTTCAAAGCTTGTGTGTATACTTTAATAACAAGGAGATGATTTTCATATTACTAAATTGATAATTAAAATACCCGGTTAGTAATAGACAACAGACATGCCGTAAAAACTGTGTTATGAATAGATCCAAAAAGACTACACCAGTAAGATACATAACTCCAAAGGAGAGCAAGCAGTCAGCAGGGAAAAGAGCTCAAAATGGATTAACACCAACTAATAAGACTGGCAGACCTTCAATACTATGAAATGAAAGAAGTACACAACCTACACATTCCTGTATGAAAGACCTCTCCACTTTCTGAAAGGCACAAAAATGGACTTGATGAGTCATACAAGTATGGGTATGAGTTCCAGCTCCAGCATTTATTAGCTGTGACCTTGAGAAAGCTATTTAATCTTCTCAAGCCTTAGATTCTAATTTGCAAAAGAGCACTATTTCATATCATTACCGACACTACTAAAAATGACACAGTATAGAGTTCTTTGCAGAGTCTGCCACATACTAACTGCTCAATAAATGACCAATATTGTTGATTTTTGTCAATAACTAATGCTTATTCAACATACCTCTGCCAAGAAAAATCATTTTTACACTTAAAAAACAGAACAAACACAGATGATTAAGAAGGGATAAACTAAACTGATAGTTATTACAAACACATCTACCAATTCATCTAGGTTACCTAGATTCCTTTATACTAACCCCTACTAATGAGATTGCTGAACCACTACTGAAATCAAAGTAAACAAGAGATACTAGAAGAGATATATGAGCTTAACAGAGTTCTTCAGACAAATTCTAGAAGTGATTCCTAAACAGCTGATTCCTACATATGCAAAAGAGAATACTGGTGACTAGTACCAGCACAGTTTCATAAAGAAGCCAGGTGAAAATAACCTCATTTCCAGTTACGAAGAAACTATTTTAAAACAAGTTATTACAGTTCAAACTATATTGAAACTGTCTTAACTCTAACAAAAGTGAATTCTAAAGGGATCAGTAAGGATAACGTAACCAAACAGCACACCAGGCTTGATATGCTTGCCAAACAGCCAATGCAATTTTATGTAATATCAATAGAATACAGTGCTCCAAGTAAAAGAAATAATTATCTCACTCTTTCAACATCACTGAACTGTTATCCTCAGTTCTTCACAATGACCCAAGAGAAAATTTACCAGTAACAGTACCCAACTAAGAAATGAGAAAAGCACAAAAAACAATCAGTATAAGTAAGAATCCACAGAAAAGGGTAATTACAACAGAGAAAGCTTAAAATCCTATTATGAGAACCAGTAAAATTAATGCAAACCTCTCTCTAGGCAAGGGACACTCAAAAAAAGCACTTTCCAAACACTGAAGAGCTCTTTGGTTGCTTGAGGATTGGTCTTACTTTGAAGGTAAAACCTAAGGACCACAGGTGATAGTTTCTGGAAAGAAGATTTCAACTCTAAGGCTGTCCAAAAAAGGAAAGCATTCAGGAAAGACTCGATCACTAAAATAATTTCCAACTTTAATATTTATGATCTTGTCATTTTAATATAATCTGATAAAGTACTCAGGGAAAAAAACCATTATCAAAACTAAGCTAGTTCATTCTTCATTGTGACATTTTATGATCGTCCTACTTCCTACATACACACTAAAACCTCAATTCTTTAGTTCAAGAAGTAATGTCGTGGAGATGCCTTAGAGTAGGATTCATTTGGAGCAGGGGTTCCCAACCCCCAGGCCACAGACGGGTACTGCTCTGGTACTGCTCCGTGTCCTGATAGCAACCTGGCTGCACAGCGGGAGGTAAACTGCCTAAGCTCGTCTCCTGTCAGGTGACCAGTGGCACTGATTCTCACAGAAGCACAAACCTTTATTGTGAACTGCACATGCAAGGGATCTAGGTTGCATGCTCCTTTGGAGAATCTAATGACTGACGATCTGAGGTGGAACAGTGTCATCCAGAAACCATCCTCTCATCTCCCCACAACTATCCCTGCATGGAAAAATCGTCTTTCACGCAACTAGTCCCTGGTGCCAGAAAGGTTGTGGACATTGATTTAGATGTTAAAAGGAAAGGAAATTCCTGATTCAATAGAACTAAATGACATACATACTTCTGCTACTCTATGTAGATAACCAAGAATTTCCCATGTACATGTATTTCAAAATTTCACAGATTTGAAGTATCTTTAATAAGAGACAGAATCAATGTGCTCATTGTTTCCCCTTGTAAAGGTTCCCATAAAAATGAAAGGATGATTTACTCACCACATCTTCAACACCTAACACAGATACGGGCAGATAAAAGATATGCAAAACATATTTTGCTGAAGGAATGAATGGCAAACACTTATCAATCACTTATGATATGTCAAGCTAAGACCACTAAGTGTCTTACATGCAATGACTCACTGAATCCTTACAACCACCCTATGAAGTCAGTTATATTATTTTCCCATTTTACATAAGGAAACAGAGATAAGCTGACAGGGAATCCAGCCAGGGAAGTGAGATCTGACTTCTGAGTCCAAAGCACTTCTAATTACTTCACAATAAATGAGTGACACCAAGCTGAGCGCACCAAACATGGTGATAACAGCAAAGGCTGAAAAAGACACATGGAAAGCTTAACCATTCTTCAAAACAAAAACACTCTCCTGTTATATTTGGTTTATATGTATCACAAATGACCCCGCATTTGTGAGACATATACACTCAGGAGCCCTATTTACTCATTCTCAGCTAAGAAAAATCACCTAAAGAGCTTTTTTTAGATAAATGAAGAGGGGTCCTCATTCTGGATACACATTAGAGCCATCTGGGGAGCTTTAAAGTATACTAATGACTGAGCACACTCCTGAAATTCAGCTAACTGATATGGGTTGGGTTCCTATACCGGGTTTGGTGGGCGGTGTCTGTTTTTAGATTCTCCAACTTACTCTAACATCCTATTTAATTCTAACTTTTAATGAAGTTGTACAGCCTAGCTTTCCTTTGTTTTTGTTTTGTTTTGTTGTAACTCCTCAGGTGACTACAATACACTGCTGGTCAAATCCCAATTTCCTTTCCTCTGTTTTAAGACTTCGTGGGGTGCTGAAAAGTGAAGACACTGAGAAATACAGACCCAAAAGTGAACATGTTGTTTATAAATAAGCATAAATATCACCCTAATAAGAGGAATTCAAGCCCTACTTGGAAGAATCTCTACAACATATAAACAAGAGGGAAGGTAATACCAGCAACCCATCTTGAAATATTCATGTTTTCTGCAGCACAGTAAGACACCTTAGGATCTGACCCCGTATCTAAGACTGTTATGAACCGTTGCTGACTAGAGTTGTTTATCCTATAAATTAATGGGTAAATGAGGATTCTACTATGAATTACGCCTCAAGGGACAGAAGCAAACTTGACAGCAGAAACCTAACTCATCAAATTCTTCTACACCTTCTGAAACTTTGTCACGTTCTGGGTCTAAATGCTTAACTTACTCTATGTGCCCTAAACAGTAAGTATTGTTCTCTGATTAGGTCAGTTGCCTCTCAAACCGTTTCCCAGATTTCTGAAGTTTACACAGTCTTAAGTTGGGCAGATCTTCAAGGAATCCCAACCTGCAAGAGAGTAAACAGATGTCCTGTCTGCTGAAATTACCCTGAAGGGAACAGTTTTCTACTATTGTTCATTATTCAGTGAAACTATTTGAAAAAGCAAAGCAGACTATTACGCAATCTCTAATGAACACAAAGTTATTTTTTAAAGTGTCTGGTTTTAAAAAAAAAAGAAATGAAAACCTATTAGATTTTAGATTTTAAATCTAAAATCTAAATCTAAAAAACCTATTAGATTAGATTTTAGATTTTGCCCGAAAATCTAAAAGTAAGAAAGGATTTAACTTCTCTGACAAGTATTCTCTGTATTATAGGATAAAATATAAATACCGATCTAAAATAGCCAAATAAATAACACTATTAATTCAATAAATCTAAAATTTAGAAGAATTAAGAATGGCAGGTAAAATCTTCCATCCTTCCTAAAGGGAAAGATTTAACAGAATCTCTAAGACCTCCCTATCAAAATCATATCAAAGACTCAGTTCCATGGCAGGGAACAGTTCAAATTTGACCAAAATAAATATTACAGTTTTTTGATGAACTAGAATAATTTCCCATCAAACATAATGTCTGCATAGACCAGTAACTACAGAAAGATTTGAAATCTTTCTGCACAGAATCACTAGGCTTCTGTTATTTTGACTTCTTTCATTCCTTCATCCATTCACTCATTCATTCATTCACTTAGATATTTACTGAGTGACTTTTCAGATCAGTCACCTCTGCCAGGCCCTGGAAATATGAAACTAAATCAAACACATAGGTTTTACTTTCATGAGGCTCATATTTTTAGAACAGCAAGTCTCAAACACACAGTTTCTCTTTACTCTCACACAACTGCTGACACCAGATGTGTGGGTTCTTTCCATACCATGTAATTCTTCAATTCGCCAAACACTAGCTGGGTATCTTACAATTTAATTCAATTTTTGACACTATCTTCCTGAAGTTAGTGTCAGATTCCAAAAGTTAAGGGCATAGTCCTACAAGACTGCCCTCACTTCAGAAGCCAATTCCAAATCCAGGCCTCCAGTACGTCTCACCAATCAGCAATAAATCGGGAGTTCCCACAAAGCCTTCCTCAGATTCAATAATTTACTAGAATGACTCACAGAATTCAGAGAAACACTTTACTTGCATTTATCAGTTTATTATAAAGGACATGACAAAGGATACAAATGAAAAGCCAGATGAAGAGATGCACAGAACAAAATATTGGAGGTTGGGGGCAGAGCTTCTCTGGGCCTCCATCCTCCCAGCTCCTCCAAGTGTTTGGAAACCCAAAAGCTCATCAAATCTTGTACAAGAGTTTTTACAGAGCTTAATGGATGGCGCTTAATCTCCAGCCCAGCTACCCTCCTTCCCACAGGTCAGTGGGGCTGAAGGTTCCAACCCTCTAATCACTTGCTCTTTTGGGTAACTAGCTCCATCCTGAGGGGCCTAACCCAAATCACCTCATTAGCATTAACTCAGGTGTGATCAAAGGGGAAGCATTATGAATAAAAGACAGTCCTATCACTCAGGAAATCCTAAAGGTTTGGGGAACAGTGTGACAGGAACAAGAACAAAGACTAAAGACATTTCATGTTATTTCAAGGCCCTTTAAAATTAAAAAAAAAAAAAAAAAAAAAAAACTCTTAAAACAT
>NW_016803416.1:367933-371408 GCF_001698545.2 Rhinopithecus bieti
AAAAAAAAAAAAAAAAAAAAAAACTCTTAAAACATTTTTAAAATCCCTAAAATTTTCATGGACCCCCCCCCAAAAATCTTATACATTGATATCTGCATATCAGAAATTCAGACCAAGAAATGTCTGAAATATTTATTTCTCTTAAAATAACTTCTATTGGAAGTTTTGAAAAAAAATAAAAATAAATGCATTACATGTTAATATAAACTACGTTTTAATGAAAAAACATTTTATAAAACAAGGTAATTTTCTCAGGATATAAGAACGACAACGTTTCACATTTTGTAAAAAATTTACATTTTCAAAACAAATTTAATCCAGGAGAGGAGACGTAGTTTTACATTTTGTAAATCTTTTAATATCTGGTTTAATAGAAAACAGATGGATAATGATATCTGTTCTTGCAGTCAATCCTTTATGATATCACACACATCATGTAGCATCTGGAAACCTCCATCAAACAGTCGTGAAAGAATGAGAGTAAAAATGACAAATTATGTGTTATTATGAAAATAAGTTTTGACCTTGGAGACTCTCTAAAAGGGTGTCCAAGATCCTCACACTTTAGGAACCACTATTCTAGAATGACAACTAGGAAAATTAATGTGATTACAGATTGTGGAAATTGCTAAGAAGAAAAGGGGAAATGTAACGAGGAGGGGCAGGGAGGCAGCCTTAACTGAGGGGGATCCAGGAAGGGCTTCTGAGAGGATACCTGACCAGAGAACTGAAGAACAAGCCATCAGCCCTAGGAAAACTTGGGAGAAGAGAATACTTAATGACTGTGGATTTTTAATCTTTTAAATAAAAATGCTAATATTTACATTTCATAAAGCACACAAGTTGTATTTTAGGGGAAGAAAAAGGTCTCTAGATGGATAAGCACTAGGGTGGGAGTGATACGCATTCACATTTTTACTAAAAGAACTGTTAAATAATAGCCCCACTTACTGGCATAAAGTTGTTTGTTTTCGAGACAGGATGTCGCTCAGTCACCCAGGCTGGAGGGCAGTGGCACGATCCCGACTCACTGCAACTTCTGCCTCCCAGGTTCAAGCGATTCTCCTGCCTCAGCCTCCCTAGTAGCTGGAATTACAGATGCCCGCCACCACACCCAGCTAAGTTTGTTTTGTATTTTTAGGGGAGATGGGGTTTCACCATATTGGCCAGGCTGGTCTCATACTCCTGGCTTCAAGTGATCTACCTGCCCGGGGCCTCCAAAAATGCTGGGATTACAGGCGTGAGCCACCATGCCAAGCAGGAATAGTTATATCTTAAAATAACATTAAGTAATTCAAAACTACCAATTTCATTTATTTTTTGTTCATGAATTATAAAATACAATATACTAGTAAAATCCTTTCAGGAAAAGTTACCATAGCTTTTAATTGGCAATATGCGTATTCCTGATGCCAGGGTCAGGGTCAATCTTTACCTAGTAGGCATGTCTATAAAGCTAACACCAGAATTCCTCTAATAAAGGCTGCAACTCCAATAAAGTTCAGAGGTAAAAAGAAAACTATTTAAGAAACATATTGGACTTTCAGGACCTGCAAGTTGATGCTGTCACATCCCAAAATACATCAGACTAGATATAATCAGCAAAATCCAGGAGCTGAGTAATAATCCAATCTCTGTTCTTGGGCCAGGATATGGAGTTTTGAACTTGTCTGAGCCACGAAAGTAGAAACTGAGACCTTTCTAAAAAGCTTCAACTCTATGAAAATTGCTAGTGCAAAAGCAGAAAACAGTAACTACAATATCTTATTAGCTAAACATAAACGCACCAAATGACTATACCTAGTCCCAGGAATCTACCCAAGAGAAATAAAAACATCCACACAAAGACATGTCTACAAATGTTCATGGTAGCATTATTCGTAAGAGCTAAAAACTGGAAGCAACCCAAACCACCAAATGCAGATGAATAAATAAACCGCAGCACAGGTTGAGTATCCGTCACCCAAATGCTTGGGACCACATGTGTTCCAGATTTTGGAATATTTGCATTTTCAACCCTATCTTTACACCACAGGGCAGAGAATAAGCAAAAACACCACCACCACCACTACTACACTGAGTAATGCAGATAGGTCGTCTTGGCCCCATGTGGATCATCATGGGGAATCTGCTGTTGATGTATCAAGCCCCCACTTTATCACGCTCTGCAGGTATGCTTGCAGGGGGCAATTTGGGCATGCAGAAAAAAAAAAAAAAAAAAAAAAACACTTCGTAACATAGCTGAAGGAGACTGGGAGGGTCTCTTTCCCCTTGGAGACCCCGAATAAACTGTGTGGTGTGCACCTGTGTTTTGACAATGATCCATCACATGAAGTGAGGTATAGAATTTTCCAATGTGGCATCATGTCAGCGCTGAAAAAGCTTCACATTTTGGAACTTTTCAAATTCTGGATTTTCCAATTAGGGATGTTCAACCTGTATATCTATTCTATGGAATTATACTCAACAATAAAAAGGAATAAAATATCAATAGACAAAACAGGGAGGAATCTCAAAAACATACCAAGTGAAAGAAGTTAAACAAAATGTTATGTACTACGCATAAAATTTCATTTATATGAAATTCTAGAAAAGGGAAAACAATAGTAACAGGAAGCTGATAGATAAGTGGTTGCCTAGGGCCAAGGTGAGAAGGCAAATACCGACTGCAGAAGGATACCAGGAAACTCTCCAAGTGGGAAACTATTCTATTAATACATCTTGATTGTGGTAGCAGTTAAGCAATTGTTTACAATTACTAAAGTTCATCCAACTGTGCATTTAAAATGAGTGGAATTGCCAGGCGCAGGGGCTCATGCCTGTAATCCCAGCACTTCGGGATGCTGAGGCCAGAGGATCACAGGGACAGGAGATTGAGACCATCCTGACTAACACAGTGAAACCCCATCTCTACTAAAAATACAAAAAATCATCTGTGCATGGTGGCACGTGCCTATAGTTCCAGCTACTTGGGAGGATGAGGCTGAGGCAGACGAATCGCTTGAACTGGGGAGGTGGAGGTTGCACCTTTGCACTCCAGCCTGGGCGACAGAGTGAGACTCCGTCTCACACACACACACAAAAATAGTGGAATTTATTGTGTATAAATAATACCGTAACTGAACAAAACCATACACACTTTAAAAGTCTGATGAAGAAACAATTCATACATGCACTGACTCCTAATTTTACTCTCAATTTCAGAATTCAAAGATCCCCTGAGATGCTATAATACCCAAAGAGCTAAGCTAAAAACCACAACTATAACCCCATCTATTATGTATAATATAAAATAAACATCTATTGACTCATGTTTTAATAAACCTAGGTCACCAAAATAAATTGTATTATTGTAGAAGACAAAGTATACTATTTAGAATTTTCCTGTTTACAGTATTTTGGAATTTAATGAGATTATTTAGACAATAGATAATTTGTTCCTAGAAAAGCCTGCTTATGGCCAGGCGCGGTGGCT
>NW_016803416.1:371745-398052 GCF_001698545.2 Rhinopithecus bieti
AAAAAAAAAAAAAAAAAAAAAAAAAGAAAAGCCTGCTTATGTAAAACAAATTCAAAGAAATTGGAAAATGTTAAAATATTTACCATCTCCCTGCCCAAAAAGACATGATTTTTTTTTAAATTCACACTACCCAATATTCTATATCAAAAAGCATACTTCTCAAAGTATGCAAGCCCTAAAAGCAAACATTCAAACCTGAAGGACAGATAATGCGCTTGAAAAGATCTATGAACCTCTTAAAATCATCAGCAATATTTCCTGTGTACTTGAAGGCATTTCCCTGGGGGGAAAAAAAAGACTTTGTCATTCTTCAAATTCCCAAAAAAGCCCATAACCCAAAAGGAAAGTTTTAAAAATTAATAGGGCCAAGTGCAGTGGCTGGTGCCTGTAATCCCAGCACTCTGGGAGGCTGACACGGGCCGATTACCTGAGGTCAGGAGTTCCACACTAGTCTGACCAACATGGTGAAACCTATCTCTACTAAAAATACAAAATATTGGCCGGGCATGGTGGCTGGCACCTGTAACCCCAGCTACGCAGGAGGCTGAATGCAGGAGAATGACTTGAACCTGGCAGGCGGAGGCTGCACAGAGCCGAGATCCCGCCACTGCACTCCAGCGTGGGCAACAGATCAAGACTCTGTCTCAACCAAAAAAAAAAAATTAACGGTAATAAAAACTTATTACCTACATGTAGTTACGTGTTTGAATGAAGAAGAATGACGCCGGATGTGGGTGGCTCATGCCTGTAATCCTAGCACTTTGGAAGGTCCAATTGGGTAGACTGCCTGAGCTGAGAAATTTAAGACCAGCCTGGGCAACATGGTAAAACCCCATCTCTACTAACACACAAAAAATTAGCCAGGCCTGGTGGTGTGCACCGGTAGTCCCAGTTACTCTGGAGGCTGAGGCAGGAGAATCATTTGAACCCAGGAAGCGGAGGTTGCAGTGAGCCAAGATCATGCCATTACACTCCAGCCTGGGCGACTCCAGAGTGAAGCTCCATCTCAAAAAAAAAAAAAAGAAGAATGGGTATGGACGGACAAACTTCTTCCTTTATACATCTGTATTTTAATTATAATAGAATTGAGCATGTGTTTGTTTTTAATTCAAAAGCATCAAATAAAAAAACTAAGGAAAAGATTTTTAAAATACAGCAATAACTGTGATTTGCTATGTGGAGTTTCACAAAATAGAACAAACTAATGTTTCATTTTTTTCTGACAGTGCTACTGAGTTGACAATGATGGAGACATAACATATCTTGATTTTAGCAGGTCCCTTTACATTTGTAAAATATGAGCTGAATGAAGCAGTTAAGACTTGAAAGGATGAGAAAAAGAAGCCCACACACTACAAGCCAAAGCACCTGCTGATTTTAAATTCTCATCTCTTGTTAACACGACTCCTCTTCAACTCTATGAATATCACTGCACACACATATACAAATTGCCAGAAAATATGCACACATACACACACCATCAACTTAAAGAGGTAACTAACATCTGGCCTGGTTTTCAACAAACAGAGAGGCCTGTTTAAGAGAAGCCTAACCTATGCTTCAACAATTGAACAATTTGTCCAAATTTATTACAATAAACCTTCACCAGGAAAAGCAGGCTTCCCATCATCTTTGTAATAGACACGATAAGGATCTGCTAAAAAGCCCTACTAAAATAATTAGAGACAGAAGTGACTTTAAACTGTTACAACCATACCACCTATCATTTTAATCCTGCTTTATAAAGCTGAGCTACGGAATGCTGAGGTTACAACCTGTTCATCTTTTAAACAGTTCACAGTATTCAAAACACTGAATTATTAAAATGTTTTACCACTAAAACTAATTTAAAAAATAAGTAAATCTAATGGTATTCAGTGGTCACAATACTATTTTAAATACAGTTCAATTAAATTCTTAAATTATTACTCTTGTTGGGAACAGGCCCCAAAATCCGGCCATATACTGGCCCCAAAACTGGCCATAAACAAAACTTCTGCAGCACTGTGACATGCTTCTGATGGCCTTGAGGCCACACTGGAAGGTAGTCAGTTTACTGGAATGACAGCAAAGAATACCTGGACCACCCAGGGCGGAAAACCGCTTAAGGCGTTCTTAGACCACAAACAATAGCATGAGCGAACTCTGCCTTAAGGACATGCTCCTGCTGCAGATAACTAGCCAGACCCATCCCTTTATTTCCACCCATCCCTTTATTTCCCTTAAGGAATACTTTTAGTTAATCTATAACCTATAGAAACAATGCTTTTCACTGGCTTGCTGTCAATAAAAATGTGGTTAAATCTCTGTTCTAGGTTCTCAGCTCTGAAGGCTGTGAGACCCCTGATTTCCCACTCCACACTCCATGTTTCTGCATGTGTGTCTAATTCCTCTAGCACCACTGGGTTAGGGTCTCCCCGACCCAGCTGGTCTCAGCAACTCTGGTTACAGAAAGATGCTATTAGCCAAAACAGACATGAAAATAGTTTACAACAATGCTTCTCAAGTTATCAGTGGTGAAGAACCCATTTTCCCCCAATCTATCACAGACCAATACTTTAGTAAAATACAATAAACCTTACTTACTAAAAAGATGAAAATTTAAACACACACACACACACACACACACACACACACACACACACAAGCCCAGGGGTATCACTTGGATATCACAGCAGTGTCAAACTACTATAATAAAAGTTTCCAAACACTCTATCTTAATCCTGTGTTTATACTGTGCAGGCCAGTGTTCCCAAACCATTCCTCGTACTTTGAATAGCACTGGTTTACAGAATCCGTAACATTAAGCAGGTAAACAGTTCTTTCCCAACTCCCAAAATTGAGCATTTAGACTACAGAATCAAACACATTTATGTCATGAAGTCTCTCAAAATACATGAACACAATAGACGTGAGCTCCAAATTGTGGAGTATTAAGCACTTATGTAACTGTAAGCCCAGTGGCATAAGACTGTGGCAATAGTTGAGAAGAGAGCAAGAAATGAATAGTTTTCTCTGCCACTCCTTGCTGCTTCTACAGGAGATGACAGGCATACTCCTCCACTGAGGTCAAATCACAACTCCCTTAGCTCCAATTCTATTCTGAACACTGTATTTTTAAGAATGGTAAACACACACACACACACACACACACACACACACACACACACAACTTATTTCAGCAGCAGGGCCCACTTTGAACCACAACTTCTGTAAGACAGTGATTTCTTTATTCAGTGAGTAAGCCCAGCTGAAACGCCAACATTCAAACCTCTCACTGCTGTCTTCCATTTGTTGTCTAGTACACAGTAATTCTAGAAATCTTCATTTCTTTGTAAAAATGTAATGTTTGAGTAAAAGAAAAAAGCTTTAGTAAAAGCTTAAACATGAATTCTTACAAATGTATACACCAGTGTGACTGACTCCCCAACCCTGCAGTCTACACAAACAGAAAAATCCTATAGCATAGTGGTTGAGGGGCTGGGAACCAGAATCCAAAATACAGTTTGAGTGCCAGCTCTGCGGCCTTAGGTAAGTTACCTTATCTACCCTAGCCTTACCTTCCTCCTATAGAGATAAAGACAGTACCAATCTCAAGCACTGTTGCAAAGATTAAAAAATAATACACTCAAACTACCCAGCACACAATTACTAGTAAGTCCTCAGTAAATGTTAGCTACTATTATAACAACTATTAAAACAAACATTTCACCTCTTCTCTTTTTTCTCCCTTTTTATTTTTTAGAAGTCTGAGTTCTTTAATTTTTTTCCATCTTTTTTTTAGAATTGTCATATTTCACCTATTCTCATTCAGTCATCTATCCATCTGTCCATCCAAGGAATATTTAGTGACTTAAATATGCCTAGGTACCCTTATGGTACAGACACTTGTCTTCCCAGAATGTTTACAGTTCATTCCTCAGAGAGTTTTTTTTCAGCCTAACAAGAGGTGAATTATAACTTATTAACCCAACTGATGCCAAACTTCCATTTTCTTTAAGATGCATCAATCACCTGGACATACTATCCTTATAACAACCCATACCATAAAGTTTTACAACAAGATATTTTAAATCTGCATTAAAAAGTCAAGAGTTCAATTAAATTTACTCAAAATATTCTGTAAACATGTGTGTTTATCTGTATGTAATTTTCCCTTAAAACATCATTAAAGACAAAGTACAGTCCATAAGTTTCTTAAAAGTCTGAAATAAAAAAGACAAAGCTCAAACTATACCAGTCACTGCCTAGTTGAAGAAGAGGTCAGGCAGGATGCACAATTCCTACTTGGCTTTACTACAGTTTTGTAGCTTCTGGGAGGTAAGTCCCACAGCCTGAATTTCTCACATCAATCACTGTCAAAGAACAGCTATTGCTGTAGAAGATTTTTATTCTCAAAGAAACTGTAATGCTGTAAAACCTCCCTTTAGCATATTCTGCAAAGTCAGTATCTAGACTTTCATTTAATTCTGGCTTCTTTCACTGACTGATCATGAACTTGGCAGTTTTCTTATTTGGTTAAGCCTAGATCATTTTTTCTAACACTGAACAAAGATGGTAGCTATTGCCAAAATGTAAATTCAAAAAGCAGAAAGCTGCATTAGTCTTAAATTTAACACATTTTAAGGCTCAAGTGGGATAGGGTTCCATTTCATAACTGGCTGAGTCAAATAATAAATGGGATTTAAATCACTGCTGTTAAGTTTTGATGTGAAAGAAATTTAAGTTACTTCAATAGGGGAAAAAAAAGATTGTTTGTTTCTGACACATATGGGATTAGTTACAATGCTCCAATACACTTAATCAATATCAACCTCTATAATATTTCAGTTTGAAAGGGCATATTTCATTATTATTCTCTTGGATCTAATGCTCACTGACGGTCCACATTTTAAAGTTAAATAAACTAATAATTGTTGGGAAAAGAGAAGATAGAGAATTTAGCCTCAAGAAATTCAAAAGAATGGTAATAATCTTATAAAAATTAGTCACATATAAGTATAATGATGCAATCAAATGTACAAATATATAATCATAATTAAGAATTAACTGATAAGATGTTTAATGTGTACGTTTCTGCTTTACCAATTCAATATATATAACCAACCTGCAAATTTTCCCACATGTACCTGGTTGGTAATTTTTCTAAAATAAAATGAGTGATTAAAAAGCTTAGCTGAAACAAAATTCATTTCCTTTCTCATAAAACAAAAAAACTGTTCAGAATTGTTATGAACTATCTACCTTCTAACACATTCTAAGTTTATTACATTCAAGTTTATTACATTCAGGAGCACTGGCCACTGCTTAAATAGAAGGCAGGACTTGAGGTGATTTGGGGGCACTCTCATTATAATTTGTTCCTGCCTCCTGATGCAGAAGGAAACACATGAAAAGCAACTATGATTGCCTCTGGGAAGAGGGTGGTTGGAAGACAGGGATGACAGTGAGAGTTTCTTTTCACTGTATACTTTTACTTTGTCTTTCATTTGTGTGCCATAGGCATGTATTACCAACGTAATGGTTGTGTTTAAACAGGCTTAATAAATTAAAAGGGTTTCCATTTTCCTGTATAAAAAGCGTACCACAGTAAAAGTCCACAAGGTGGTTTTTCATCTTCTTTCTGGTCAAGAGGGCCTTTAGAATGAAACCAAAGCTGATGTATTTCTGTGTAAAATGTAAAATGGGAGTTTTCTTCTCTCCAAAAGGAAAATACTTCTATTTTGTTTTAAAGGCTACCAGTAAACCACACTTGAAAACACCATCTACAAGCCCTCGTTTGGAGGATGAAAACAAAAGGTCGCAGGCAAGGCCAGGTGGTGGTGGTTCACACCTGTAATACTAGCTCTTTGGGAGGCCAAGGCAAGAGGATTACCTTAAGGCCAGGAGTTCAAAACCAGCCTAACCAATATAGAGATGCCCCATCTCTACAAAAGAATAATAAAAAAATTAGCCAGGCACGTTGCCCACACCTGTAGTCCCAGCTACTAGAAGGTTGAGGAGGAGGATCACTCAAGCCCAGGAGTGTAAAGCTGCTGTGAGCCATGACCGCACCACTACACTCCAGTCTGGGCAACACAGCGAGATCCTGCCTCAAAAAACAATAATAGGCCAGGCACAGTGGCTCATGCCTATAAATCTCAGCACTTTGGGAGGCTGAGGCAGGAGAAACATTTGAGGCCAGGAGTTCAAGACTAGCCTGGCCAACATGGCGAAATCCTATCTCTACTAAAAATAGAAAACAAAAACAAAAATTAGCTAGGTGTGGTAACATGCACCTATGGTCCCAGCTACTAGGGAGGCTGAGGTGGGTGGATTGCTTGAGTCCAGGAGGTGGAGACTACAGTGAGCCAAGATCATACCACTGCACCCCAGCCTGGGCGACAGAGCAATACCATCTCAAAAATACATACATACATATGTACACACACACACACACATGCGCGCGCACACACACACATATATAAATAAGTTGGGAATTAAAGTTTGATTTTGTGTATAATAGTGATTTTCCAAAGGGTTGAGTTTTAAGACTACAGCTGTCCATTGAGAAGATAACTTAGCAGCACTGTACAAGTACAAAATAAAGGCTGTTAAGACCAGTTATACAGGCTTTGGTGATAGTTGAGAAAGGCAAAAAAAAAAAAAAAAAGAGAAAGGCAGCAAGAACTGAACAGTACAGACAATGTAGTTATAAACTCAAAGAACTAAGTAAGTGATCTTAGGAAAACCTCAAGAAACAGTCAAAGACGATACCAGAAGCCTGCATGACTTGGGTAGACAGTGGTATCACTAATGGACAGGAAATAAAATTAGATGGTGATGGGAAGAGGTGGAAATATAGAAAGTATTTTTTAAAAAATTCATAGTAAGCCCCAAGATACAACAAACATCTGTGGCACTTAAGTACTAGTTTAGGTACTATTAAGAAAATCTTAAAATTTTATGCCAAAATGCAGCTGATGTTTAAAGGGTCAAAGACTCAAAGGATTAAAAATACATATTTTTTTACTAATACTGAGTTATCACTATTTTTCCCGAATCCATTTTTTTTTCTTCTATGCCTTAGCATGGTACCAACATTATCAAGAATATGGCATACTAGCAGCATATTTAAGTATCCACTTCAGCCCTTTCAGTTTTGATGAAACAAGTAGTTTGTCATCAAAGAGCCAAGTAAATTACACTACACTTTGCTATTAAACCTAATCTTTACTGGATATAACCATTTTAAAGAATGATCTACCTACCAGTAGTAGTTTACAAAAAAGGAAGCTATATTCTCTTTAAGATATTATCTAAAACCTTGCCAAATAAAATAACATCCAAGTACCATAAATTAAATATTTTACCAAAAAAATTACAAACTAATTTTGAAAAGAAAGCAAATGCAACCAAGTTTTCTGTAAGTGCACAAATTAGGAGCTTTTATCTAAGAAATGACCTATGGTAGACTTGAAGCAAAATAAGAACATCTAAACACAAAATAAGAACTTGCAAAGATTCTTTTCAAAGCTTCATGTTTTGTAGAGGCTTTTTTCTCCAAGGTGTGGGCTAGGATTGAGCTGCAAGTCCAGAGCATTGCTGCCAAGACTTAAAATACCTGGAGTTGCTCAGCCAAACCAATTAAGTCTGAGATATTGAACAAAAGATCCGAATTTATCATATACAGAAACCAGGTGAAGCAAAAAGTGACCAGAAGGCAAAAGATAAAAAATGCTTATTGTACACCCACACCTTTTAATGTTAAATAGATATTTGAGGTGTTAACGACATAAATCCAGGCCAGATTTGCTGTAACAACTAAAGTTAAAATTTTTTAATCATATTCCATTTACTTGGGAAACAACCCAGCTTGGAATTCAACAGTAACTATTACCAACTATTAAAATAAATACTACTAAAAATCATATCAACAATGTAAGAAATTACCCATTCAGGTTCTGTTTATTACAGTAGGAAGGTCATTCACTATCTTCATATCAAACATATCTAGGTTTCATGTCAAACCTAGAGATAACTGATTTATCTCCCCCAAGAGAAGTACTGTGTATGCTGCCTTAAATTATACCCAAGAAGACAGCTACAAGAAACAAATGACAGATTGTCATCACTAGCATGTATGTCACAAACAAAGTAAGCACTGTCAAAAAGCAAACGGCAATGAATTTCAAGAAGGTGTCTGACCCTAAGGGAAAGGACCAATGGTCCAGGATGTTTGCAGGTTTATCCAAATCTTGGGAGGAACATAAAAAATGGAGAAGTCTGGCCCAGTGTGGTGGCTCATCGCTATAATCTCAGTATTTTGGGAGGCCGCGGTGGGTGGATCGCTTGAGGCCAGAAGTTCTAGACCAATATGGCCAACATGGCAATACCCCAACTCTACTAAAAACACAAAAATTAGCTGGGTGTGGTGGCACGCAGCTACTTGGGAGGCTGAAGCATGAGAATTGCTTGAACCTGGAAGGTGGAAATCGCAGTGAGCCAAGATCGGGCCACTGCACTCCAGCCCAGTCAACAGAGCAAGACTCTGTCTCAAAGGGAAAAAAAAGGAAAAGTCAGATGGACTAAGAATTACCACCTACCTAATGTAAGTAAATTACCTTACTTAGGAACACCTACCAGTACTCTTCCCAATGCTCCTTAATATACTGATTTTCTTTACTATTGATCCCCAGTATCTTAACATGTCAACTCAGCAGTTTAAGGTTGCATTTTTCCAAACTTGAGAATATTTACTAAATTGACTTTTTTTTTTTTTTTTTTTGAGACAGAGTCTCGCTCTGTGGCCCAGGCTGGAGTGCACTGGCCGGATCTCAGCTCACTGCAAGCTCCGCCTCCCGGGTTTTATGCCATTCTCCTGCCTCAGCCTCCGGAGCAGCTGGGACTACAGGCGCCCGCCACGTCGCCCGGCTAGTTTTTTCTATTTTTTAGTAGAGAAGAGGTTTCACCGTGTTAGCCAGGATGGTCTCAATCTCCTGACCTCATGATCCGCCCGCCTCAGCCTCCCAAAGTGCTGGGATTACAGGCTTGAGCCACCGCGCCTGGCTAAATTGACTTCTTAAAGCTACAAATCTGCTACAATATGACTGACTATTAAACATAAAGATTCTAATATCTGTTTTCTCATGCATTTTAAAGTTAGAAGTCTGTAACACACCTGAGTTTTGAAAAATGTATTTCCCAACACTCAAACAAGAAGCACTAGATTAACTATTCTCTACACACCTTAACTTCTATCTCCTCCATCTGAATATTAATGAAATCACATAAACTATTTGTACCCACGTCTCCTCATTGATAAAATAGGGATGTATCAATGAGCTGTTGTATTGCATCAATGCCCTAATAAACACACAATACTTAAAACAGTACCTGTCACACAACACATAACAACTACTGGGATCTTAAAGTGTATGAAGCTGCTATAAAATGTAAAAGAAAATGAGTTAAGGATGGCTGATGTGATCTGAATTCAAGCTCTAGGATATATTCACTCTATGTCTTTGAAAAGCCATTCAGCTTCCTGGAGTGGGAGAATCACTTGTATAATCCAGATAATACTAGTTGCCCAGTTCCTGGAGCTACCAAGATATAATAATGTATGCTAAATGATTTTCTATTATAAAAGTTACTATTTGTAAGCAATAACATCTTACTTGCTAAGCAAAAAATATAACTAAGCAATCAAAATGTCAGACTGCATAATGAATTTAATCCTCACTCACAAACACTCAGGTTAGAGATAATCCTGCATAACTGGTTTTTCACTCACAGCAAATAAAAACCTGAAAAGCAAGGGGATAAGAAACAGATAAATTTAACAACCAAAAAAGGCACCAAGTAGAAATATAAACTACTCAAAGCACCTAAAATTCAACAACAGGGGACATTTATTATAGATGTAACAGACTACCTAAAGGGATTTCTTGACAGATCTACTGTCTCGTCTGGTTCAATAACACGTTCTTTTTTTTTTTTTTTTTTTTTTTTTTTTGAGACAGTGTCCATCTGTCATCCAGGCCGGAGTGCAGTGGTGTGATCTCGGCTCACTGCAAACTCTGCCTCCCGGGTTCAAGGAATTCTCCTACCTCAGCCTCCCGAGAAGCTGGGATTACAGGCATCCGCCATCAAGCCCGACTAATTTCTTTTGTATTTTCAGTAGAGACAGGGTTTCACCATGTTGGCCAGGTTGGTCTCAAACATCTGATCTCAGGTGATCTGCCCACCTCAGCCTCCCAAAGTGCTAGGATTACAGGCGGGAGCCCTGCCCAATAACATGTTCTTAATGATAATACTATGCAATCAAAATATGGTTAGGTTGTGTTCAATATTCTCTGACTAAAGCAGGAGAAAATTATGTATTACAATTCAGAAAGACATATAATTAAAATAGCTACAATATGTAAGTTTTAGTGCTTGAAAGGATTTCAAATTATCTGACTGAAAAAATTGTCTCACATGTGAAACAACTTACGTATGTACCACTCAAGTCAGAAAACCCAAAGAAGAGGCCAAGGGTCATATAATTGTTTTGCTGTCAAAACATTAAAAGGCCAAATTATATTCTACTTCAGAACAGGATCTCAGACAAAAGCTTCCATTTCAACGGAATTTAACAAGCTGTTGTCTAGTCTCTTTAACTTCTTAAGAGTATTACAAAAAATCTACAGTGACACATGTAATGCCACGCTTGGCATTACAAATCCAAATTACTGGATTCAGGTCACAAAGCACTCCCACCAGCCCACTGCGGTGGCTCACAACTGTAATCCCAACGTTTTGGGAGGCCAAGGTAGGCGGGTCACCTGAGGCCAGGAGTTCAAGACCAGCCTGACCAACATGGCGAAACCCCGTCTCTACTACAAATACAAAAAATTAGCCAGGCGTGGTGCCGCACACCTGTAATCCCAACTATTTGGGAGGCTAAGGCACGAAAATCGCTTAAACCTGGGAGGCAGAGGTTGCAGTCCCCAAGATTGCACCATTGCACTCCAGCCTGGGCAACAAGAGCAAAACTCTGTCTCAAAAAAAAAAAAAAAAAACCACAGTACTTCCACCAAAATTTTTCCATTAGATTTGAATAACCATCAGGTAGGTAAGGTAGCAATAACATTTATCCCCAAAGTTGTTGTGAGGATCACAACATCTAAAATTTAACATAAAATTTAACCAAACAACACAAAGTTTAACCAAACATCCCTGTACAGGGTTTTATAATAGGTGCTCAATTAACATTAGTGAGTTTTCAAACAGATAAGAAATCGACAAAAAGATGGAGACATACGAACAAGCCCATAAAGCTAACTAGTTTAGCCCCAACTGTGTGCTCTTTTCTCACCAATACTCTATTAATTTCTACAAAGCATTTACTAATCCAGTTTCTTAATGACTGATTTTCAAGAAAATTTCCACGCAACAGCAGTATATTCATTCATTCACAACATCTGAGTGCCTTCTATACACAACATACTATTCTAGATACTTGGAAATACTGCAGTGAACAAATCTGACGTGGGTACCACTCTCAGGAAGCTGATATTCTAGTGTGAAGAAATAAGCAACAAGTAAAAAGAGTTTTAGACAGAAACAAGGACCAAACTGGATACCACAATTTGCAGATGCTCAAGTCCTTTATATAAAATGGTGTAGTATTAGTAATTGCATGTAACCTAGGCATATCTTTCTATATCTCATCCCTAGACTGCATATAACATTTAATACAATGTAAATGTTATGTAAATAATTATACTGTATTGGTTATTTGTATTTTTAATTGTTTTTTTCCTAGTATTTTCGATTCATGGTTGGTTGAATCCATGGATGTGAGATTGCTGGATTCAGAACCCACAGATATGGAGAGTTAACTGTATATGTAACTCATACTTTTCCATTTATTAATAACATACTCTACCTTACTTAGAAAACCAGGGGAATAAGGCATCTAATAAGATAACTTACATAAAGTGGAAAACAAAATTTAAAAGGTAAGAAATTTCAATAGCAATGGGTTTCAAGCACTGACTTGTGGAGGAGACAAATGTTTTACACTTTAACCTTCAAAAGGGTTATTATCTCAATGAGAAGGGGAAAATATATTAACAGTAAATCACTAACAGTATGGATCACATACCAAGGTGAATGATACAAGCTGTCATTAAAAAGTTCAGAGAAAGGAAGACAGCCATGTTTCTTCTCAAACATTAATATGCTATAAATCACCTGACTGGTCAGGAGAGGGGCCTGAGACTCTGAGAAATGTATGTCTGCATTTCTAACAAACTCAAGTGTAGCCAGCATTGCTCATCTTACTGATCATGGATCATACTTTGAATAGCAAGAGTCTAATGAACATAAGAAAGGTAAAATTCAAATGTTCTAGGGAACAAAGTGGGTTCAACATGAAAAGTTTAACGGGAAGAATTAGCTTGATCTTGTCTAGGAACAATGAGACCACCTGACAGAATGAAGACCCATTCTTTCATTTCTTTATCTTTGGTTTTTTTTTTGTTTTTTTCTTTTAACTCATCTGTATTTGCTACAACTTTAAGCAGAATGTGACTCAGGCACTACATTTCCATCCACAAGACTAGCTCTGAGTTACTTTTGAACTGCTTTATGATATGCTTACATAGGCTTATAACTTTGCTCCTCGAAATGATACTTTTATTTGGAAAACAAGCCCTCTGGAGAGTTCCTTCCATCAAGTTCCTTCAGTTTAACCATTCTCCCAATTCACAAGGAAGTACCAAGCACTGACACTTGCAAGGTACACAGTAAGAGACACATTGACAAGTCTATTGGAATGGACAATTAAAAGATTACTGAGAGAGAACATTTCAATTTAATGGACTGACAAAAATGGGTATCTAGCCACACTAAAGATAAAAGAGATGTGAAGCAATGGGATTCCTCATAAAGTGCTAGGACAAATGTGAAATGGTACGAATACTTAGGAAAATAATTTGACATTATAGGACTTAGTATAACTGTCGAGGAGCATCCCTAAGTCCTACCAATCATGTTGTGAGACAGACATATCAAGACTCAAAACACAGGAGAATATAAACTATGATTTAACTTATATTTATTCATATAGACAGGTGAAAACAATCAAACTGTTTAATACTCCATGTGGTAAAGCTACAAAAGAATCATTAAAACAAAGCTCAATAGTGATTCATACAGGGGGAGAAGGGATTGGAGGAAAGGATGAAAAAGAGGAAGGGGTTTCAAAGATACTTGTTATGTTCTATTTCTCAAGTTGAACAGCAGGTGTCTAAACAGGATGTTTAGACACTATCTTCCATGTATGACATTTTGATGTACTTTACAGTTCTTTGCTGATGTTATCAATAATCTTTAAAAAGTAATAATAATTTGGGGAGTCTGTGGTGGCAGATTCTAACAGCAATAGAGCTTTAGAAAGTATGAAAGACTACAAATATAAAATAGTCCTTTAACCATTAACTTAAAGAGGAAAAAAAGTCAGGGCAAAAAAAAAAAGGAACACAGGGAGCTAAAAGAGACAATGCTGAAAATTTTAATATGGGAAAGTCCTGATGATGTTTATGTACTAAGGGAACATACAGTTGACCTTAAACAATATGGACTTGAACTGCACAGGTCCAGGGAGTGAACCTTGCATATAGGAAAGGCCAACTTTTCCTATATGTGAGTTCCACAGGGATCCACAGGGCCAACTATAGGACTTCAGTATGTCCAGATTTTGTATACACAGGGGTCCTGCTTTCCCTGTGGATACTGAGAGACTGCTATATCACAGAGACAGAGGAATTGATGAAATAGGTCTAAAATAGGAAAGGAAGGGTTCAAGAATATAAGAAAAATTGGTCTTGGCCACTATCAATGTGCCAGGAAGGAACAAATGTGTTAAAACATCAGGCTAAACATAGGATGAGACTAATCTCTGGGTTCACCTACATCTACACATGGCTGAGAATGGTCATGAGAGTCGGGACTGTGCTCTACCTTGCTCACCTATATAATATCTCATATAGGTTATTGTAATACATCCCAGCATGTAGCAGACCTAGACCTGGCATACGGTTGGCAATCAATAAATATCTGTTACATGAATGAAGAACAGAATACATCTACAGATTCAAGTAAAACTATATGGAGGATTTTTTAAAAAACAGAGTAAGTCGATTAAGTGACATTTTTTATTCAATATGTGATGATGAAAGAGAGGAATTTCAAAGAGAAAGAACTTCATTGAACCAAAAGCAAGGTCATGCTTACTGCTTGAATAAGGATGTGAATCTAGGTCTGTCTTTAGCATGATTTTATTTATTTATTTATTTGTTTGTTTATTTTGAGATGGAGTCTCGCTCTGTCGCCCAGGCTGGAGTGCAGTGGCACGATCTCGGCTCACCGCAAGCTCCACCTCCCGGGTTCATGCCCCCCTCCTGCCTCAGCCTCCTGAGTAGCTGGGACTACAGGCGCCCACCACACCCAGCTAATTTTTTGTATTTTTAATAGAGACGGGGTTTCACCATGTTAGCCAGGATGGTCTTGATCTCCTGACCTCGTGATACGCCTGCCTCAGCCTCCCAAAGTGCTGGGATTACAGGCGTGAGCCACCATGCCCGGCCTTTAGCATGACTTATTAAAGAAAAAAACAAGTAGTCTGAGTGGTTGGAATTTACAGTTCCTACAAAGCTTGGAAAGAAAGGAAATAAACCTGAACATAAACGCAAGAAACAAGAACAACATTTTGGTGGGCTTTAAATTCAATGGAAAGTCACTGCAAACATCTAAGGAAAGAAGTTAAAATCTGAATGTTCACATTAAATGAACGTTTTAATAAAAGTATGAATGGTAGACTGAAGAGGGCGGGGAAAACAATATTAAAATAACCTATATAAGATACTAGAACATAAACTAGGAGTAGTATAAATAATAAAATGGAATATATACTCATTCATTTACCCTACTCTGTCAATTAACAGGTTCAGCATTGGAGATAAAACAGGTGAAAAAGCATAGTCCCTGCCCTCAGTAGCATATATTCTGATGGAGAAAACAAAGAAGAAAACAAACAAGATAGTTACAGGCTGTGGAAAATCCTAGACAGAAATACAGCGTGCTGTGAGGGAAAAATAAGGAGAAGAACAAGCCTATAATTCTATTTTGGACATGTTAAACACGAGATGCCTATGAGATATCCAAATAGTGACATCAAACAGGCAATGGGTAATCAAGAGAAGCATTCAAGAGCCATTACTGGCAGAAATATAAATCTGGGACTTACCAGCATATAAATAATATTTAAAGCCATGAGCACAGATAAGAATACCTTTAAAAATATTACTATAATTACTGCAAATAAAGCAGCAGCTACACCTAAATGGTGACTTATTCTGTCCCAGACATTGTTCTACTTATTGACATATAAAGTCTTATTGCCATTTAAAGTCTCAAAACAATTCAGATGAGGAAAATGAGGCACAAAGACTTGCCCAATGTCATTCAGCGAATTTCAGAGCTGGGAATCAAACCCAAGCAGTCTGGCTCCAGAGTATGTACTTTTATTAACTTCATTACACTACCTATGTCAAGCAGAGACTAAAAGAAAAGCCAAAACCTAAACCATGAGGCATTCCAACATACACAGATAGGGAAGAAACATAAAAGGTGAGGAGTAAGTGGCCTAAAAGGAAGGATAGTGATTGACTGGGGTCATACACCAGTAAAAACCCTCAGGATTTAGGTATGAAAGCAAAAGAAAGAAATCATAAACTATTAAAATTGATAGGGATAGTGGCAATCATTTTGTGGATGAGAAAATGTACCTTTGGAGTAAAACAATCATAGAAGTGTTGTTAGTTACTGGTGGTTGCAGACTGGAACACATGTCTCCTGATTACCAGTTCAGTGCTCTTTCTACAATTCTAATCTACATTAGCAAAGTTAGCTTTCGGAATGATTTGAGAAACATTAATAAGGATGAGAGTGGCAAAGACACTGACAGTAATTTGAGTGTTTATGATGACACAGGTACTAAACACTTTAAATACCTCAGAATTTCATTCTCACAACCCTTATGAGTTACTACTTTATCATCATCCCCATTTTATAAAGGATAAACCTGAGGCCTAGAAAAATTAATAACTTCCCCAAGGTCATGCTTACTGCTGGAATAAAGATCTGAATACAAGTCTGTCTTCAGGATTCTCTTGGCTAATATATAATACTGCTTTCCTAAGAGTAACACTGTTAATCAAGATGAAAGAAAGAAAGAGAGAGAAAGAGAGGAAGAGAGAGAGGGAGGAAAGGAGGGATAGAGGGCAGGGGAGGGTGTAAGAGTTTTTTTAAACTGTATCTGGGCAAAGGTGGGTATACTTATAAGACATCCATGTAGAGACAGTATTAAAGATGGATGATTCTTGGTCACTCCATGCACAATCATCCATTAATAAAATTTAGAGTAACCAGTACTCCTTGTATCTAATAATGTATAAGGCATAAAGAACATACCATTTCAATGTTTCCTACATGATTTACGGTAACTGGAAAACATTCACAATTAAAATATGAGCAACCAAGATAAAAGAACCTTGCAACTGCATTATAATCTAGCTGCCTAAAATTATATAAACGACAGAAAAGCAGATGTCCAAAGATAGGGAAAGTTGTTAGGAATTTATTTTGTTAATATCTACCCAATCGATGGAGAAAAAAGCAGAGAGGTACCCACTACTGTGAATGAGAAATAATTCACTAAGTTCATCAAGAATCTGGATATAAATAACCCTCACGTAAAATCATCCTTTAGCTGCTCTTATTATGATTGATTTTGGAGTCACTAGTAAGCTGATTTTTTATCCGATTTCCAAGGTGCTTTGGTAATCAAAAGGGTCTTTTTGGTGGTAGATACGAGCATTTTCACCACTAAAAAGGAATGTCTTCCACAGTAAATTAGTAAATCAACATTTACATGTATATAAACCAATCTCCTGTGAGGAGGATTAATTGGTTCCTTAGCATTAATCAATTCTGAGAGAGCTGATTAAAAAAAAAAAGAGTAATTTGTGAAACCACAAAATTGAGAACCAGTTTCTTAACCTTCCTAAGCCCCATTGCCTACTTGTGAAACTTGAAGTGATCCAGTCCATCTCCACCTGCAAGTCTCTTTTTAATTCAACAATCCCTCTTAAAGCTGCCAGGACATTGTTATGGAAGTGCTTTTATCACTGCCCTATGTTAGACAGTATTTGGCACTTAAAAGAACGTCCTAAAATATTTGCTGAATAAATGACCTCCAAATAGATTTATGCCACCGACCTGCTGCCTTTTTCAACTCTGGAAACTAAGTGATTCAAAGAGTGCTGTTTGACATAGCAAATTTATTACGAAATATGTTTCTAAGAAATAAACATTTCCCAAGTGTATAAATGGAACTCATTTTCTTTTTTTTTTTTTTTTTTTTGGTTTTGAGACGGAGTCTCACTCTGTCACCCAGGCTGGAGTGCAGTGGCAGTGGCGTGATCTCTGCTCACTACAAGCTCCGCCTCCCGGGTTCACGCCATTATCCTGCCTCAGCCTCCCAAGTAGCTGGGACTATAGGCGCCCGCCACCATGCCTGGCTAATTTTTTGTACTTTTAGTAGAGAAGCGGTTATACCGTGTTAGTCAGGATAGTCTCCATCTCCTGACCTCGCAATCTGCCTGCCTTGGCCTCCCAAAGTGCTGGGATTACAGGCGTGAGCCACCGCACCCGGCCAAGTCACTTATTTTAACAAGTGTAATCTAAGTCCACCCACTAGCTTTAGAGATTTGCAATCTCTAAAGACACGTCATTTATTCCTGAACACACATCTGCCTCCCATGAGCCAGGGAAAGCCAGAGTGCCAGTACACAGACCAAACAGTACTCCATTTTCTTTTCTGTTTTTTGTTTTTGTTTTTGTTTCTTGAGACGAAGTCTCGCTCTATTGCCCTGGCTGGAGTGCAGTGGCAGGATCTCGGCTCACTGCAACCTCCGCCTCCCAGGTTCAAGTGATTCTCTTGCCTCAGCCTCCTGAGTAGCTGGGATAACAGGCGCGCACCAGCATGCCTGGCTAATTTTTGTATTTTTAGTAGAGACAGGGTTTCACCATGTTGGTCAGGCTGGTCTCGAACTCCTGACCTCCTGATCCACCCGCCTCGGCCTCCCAAAGTGCTGGGATTACAGCCCTGAGCCACCGCGCCCGTTCTGCATTTTCAAAGTATTACACAAGTGACATTTAGAACAAAACATCCCAAAGTTAATCTCTTGCCTGCATCTTTCAAACTCTGCTAACCACAGACATTAAACTCATAATAATAATAATAACATTAAATGATTACATTGTACTACAGGTCACCACATAAATTTTTTCATTTAATCCAAACAACTCTATGATATAGATACTTATCATTCCCACTTGACAGATGAGGAAAGCAAAGCTTGGAAAGGCTAACTTGCCTAAAGTCACAGAGCTGGTTAAGTGGAAGAGCCTAGAAGACTGAGCTCTTAACCACCAGGCTACACTTTGGTATCCAGTTTAACTAAGTCAGTTCAACTGATTCAATTATATGCTGGGTTTTAATTATCAATAGTTTCCACTTAAAAATACCCCCTTGCAATTACAATTTTCACATGAATTTAAAAGTACTTCCTTATTACAAATATCTAAGATCTGCATTAATAGGAAATAACCTTTAAAAAAAAATCAAAGGAAGAGAGGATGCTTTTTAAAAAAAAGCAGCAGGAAGGATGCTTTTAAAACTAGAACGTCGTACAAATGCATTTTGCTTCGAAACAACAGAAATAAAATTTCTCATTCTAGATTTTCCTTTTCCCAGCTAAGTCCATTTCCTTACCGAGAATTTCCTTGGATGTCCTAGTTCACGAACCTTAACTATTAAACACATCTAAGGCCCTTCTCTTTGATATTCTTTTATGTTTTTCAGAATGAACCCTACAAAAGAGTCTATTTTAAATTATTTGGTTTCAGATAAAGCGCCAAAGTACAGGCTCAAAAGAGTGGCTACAAGGTACACCTCCACTTGGGAAGTATAGATGTCAGATCCTAGCAGGGAAGCAGTGGAGTTTCCTTACTCTCTCCTTCCCAGAGCCCTACTAGGTCCCTAAATCCTACTCGACACCTTTGTTAGCTGCTTGTCTCCAGGAGTCTTTCTCCAAATCCCCCCCAGCGGGCATCTCAAAACAAAGACCCCAGGAACCTGTCACTCACACCCCTATTCTCAGTCCCCTTCCTGAAGCCCCAACTGTCCCGTTAGAAGACAAGAGAAGGTTCTCGCCTCTCCTGAACAAAAAGTGAAGATGAAAGAGAAAAGTACTAGGGAAACACTTTGGCCCAGCCACACCAAGCCCGGGTGGGAGAATGCTGAAAAGTACGGCTGGTGGGACGGGGTTGGGAACTGCGCTCCCCACGTGGGCCAGAGGAAACGGAACAGCACTCACGAGGCCATCTATCTGCACTTGCTTCACGGCTGAATCTCCGGAGCCGCCTTTGCCTTTGCCTTTCCCTGCTGCGCCGGTGGTGGAGCTGGAAGAGGTGGCAGTAGAGCCGGTGCCTTCCTTGCGGGACGCCATCTTTCCGGACAGACAGGAAGAAAGAGAAAAGAGAGTTACCGGAAGCGGAAGTACAAGTCTCGCGTGACGTCACTCGCAGGCCGGCGTTCGAGGGGCGGAGATGGAAGGAGAAGCCACTATTGGGCCCCGCCTCCCTCCTCTTTTCCAGTTTTACCTTATTTCCAGGCGTTATCCTTTGTGCATGCCTACTGTACATTTTCGACCTCTTTCCAATGGAATGATCTAAGATGAAAGTAAACTTTTTAAATGTTTAATCATTCACCATTAGGCAAACGGTCATAATAGCATTACAGTTTACATTATTTCTGTAGTGTTTCTTATGTAAAAATGCTTTCATTTCTGATCTCGCAATGAAGTGCTGTACTAACTCGCATTATGCATATTAGAAAACTGAGGAGTGTTTTGTCCGACATTATTCTGTTAATTAGCGGTGAGCCAGTATTGCCCAACTTGTTTTACGTAATTTTAGATAGCTACTTGTAACCACTTACATTATACAGAAATTAATACATGGAAACTTTTATCAGAATTACCAGAAATAGTAGCCTTCTGCTATTAGTTTCATGTAGAGATTTACATGAGTAAAGTACAAAGAAGTTATTTTAGGTACTGTTGAAGGATGATGCAGAACATACTTTCTAAAAATCATGCTGATTTATGACACATTACTCTGAAATACACGTCTCAAGTCCTTAAAAGAATATGTGACAACTGTAAGAAGCCATTTTAGATAAGTAATTTAAAACATTCTTTTATACTTCCAAATGACTTTTTTCCTATCCCTTGTTTTTGAAATGTTTATTCATTCAATCAATATATATACAGAACTGATGAAGCAGTTAAATCAATAAACGGCATATCCTGCCCTGAAGTTTTTTGTTGTTCTGTCATTGGGATCTGGTGTTATATTTCAATCTGGGAGAAGAAATAATTACATGTTACAAATTCTTAACACTACAAAATGAAAAGTTAATATCCTCTCATTTCGAGTGTATCTGAAATATTTATCGAAATAGACTACATCCTAGGTCACAGAGAAAGTCCACAAATTTAGAGGTGTTAAAGGTTGATCCACGTAGAACTACACTAGAATTTGGTAATAGAACATTCACAAAAAGAAAAAAAAGAAGAAAGAAAATATCTCATGGAAGAACAGACTGGAGGTTTTTGCCTACCACTAGGTAGCTGGAATGATGAGCATTAGAAAACAGCTAGGCTACTTATGAACAATGATACATTTATTTATTGCTTTATCCTACAACATACATAATACAGTTTTGTTTCAGAATTATGATACCAATATCCTCATAACAGTAAAACTGTAAAGTTTAACATTTCTTTGCAATTTTTTTGTCCTTGAAGATATCCAACTAAGTTTTTGCAGCCATGTGTGCTAAACACACTACAATGGGTTATTTTCATCTGTCCTGAGACAATTCATGTGGGTCCTCATTATGAAATAGACTAGATGTAAGAGGTACAAGAGAGACAGAGAGAGACAGAGACAGAGAGACAGAGAATATGAAGAATTTGAATTAAGAAATCAATATGATCACCTTGACAAGAAAGAGCCCAGAAGCAATGACATTTCCTTCACTTGGATTCCTAATTTCATTCGTATCTCACTGGCTACCTCCTTTATTCTCAGTTCCCATTCCTGATTTTTCTACCCCTTTTCAACCTTTAAATATTGAAGAGCACCAAAATTTAGACTTTGAACATCTTCTTTCCCCTATTTTTGCTCCTTTTACGGTGATCTCATCCATTCTCAGGGCTCTCAACATCGCATATATTCTGATTCCCAAATTTATCCCCAGACCTCTCCACTGAACACACTACCATGTTCATCTGCCTATTCAACATCTCCATCTAAATATCCAATAGGCACCTCCCACTTAATCTTTCCAGAACTGAGCTGCAGATACCACCACCCTTATCCCCCAAAATGTTCTTCTCACAGTCTTCCCCATCTCGTTTGATGACAGCTCTATTCTTCTAGTTGATGAGGCCAAAAACTTTCTCTGTCATCTTTTACTACTCTGTTTTTTTCATGCCCTACCCCTGATCTATCAGAAAATCCTATAGACTCCATCTTCAAAATGTTTTCAGAATCCAGATTTCTGTTTCTGGAAAGATGAAGTAGACCTATTTTTTCTACTTCCTCCTAGTAAGTACAACTAAACGCCTGGACATTATGTATAAAAGAAACATAAGGAGACTGAAAAATGCAGAGAAGAAAGAAGACCGACTAGGGACCTCAGGACCCAAAGTACAACAAGGTGGTGATTTCCCAAGGTTTCTATTTGTCACATATATCCCAGGCTTGGAGCTGACATTCAGTGACCTGAAAACAACAACAGACAAAACAAAACAAATTTTAAAACCTCTAAAAAAAATCCTGTTCTCTGCACGCTGTCATTGGAGACCATGTGGGAGCTTGCAATTCCACACTTACCAGACAGCTATGAGGCACCCATGCTATGCCCCAAAGGAATGATGTTAGAGAAAGCCTAGTAGAGAACCAGTATTTCATCAC
This sequence comes from Rhinopithecus bieti, assembly GCF_001698545.2. Lineage (NCBI taxonomy): Eukaryota > Metazoa > Chordata > Mammalia > Primates > Cercopithecidae > Rhinopithecus > Rhinopithecus bieti. The sequence continues at coordinate 393,886 of NW_016803416.1, forward strand.
AGCCAAGTGGTTATGAGGTCACCCATCCAATGTGTCAGTGGGGGCAACAGAGAGAGCAGTAATGAGGCTCTCCTAGCCCTTTCATCAAGGAGGTATCAGTGAAGGTCTAGCAGGATCTGGAACTCCCATCCCTCTACCAGTAACAAAGAACCACCTCCCAAGGGAGTCAATGGAGGCCCAGTGTTACTGTACCCTCTCCAGGAAGTGACAAGGAGGGCCTACTCCCCTGCCCTTGTATTGCCAGAACTGTGTCAGTGGAAGTCAGCTAAAACATAAGGTCTCAATAAGATCCAGAGTTCATTAAAAAAAAAAAATACCCAAATGTCCAAGTTTCAATAAAAAAACTTTCATCTCCTCAAGAACCAGCATGTACATGCACTAGAAGATTTCAAACTAGATGAAACAAGACAATCAAAAGATGCTGCTGAAATGACAGAGAAGTTAGAATTAGCTGACAAAGATTTTAAAGCAGCCCTCATAAAATGTTTCAATAAACAATTACAAACACACTTGAAACAAATAAAGTCTCAACAAACAAATTCAGCTTATCTAAGATATACAAGATGTAAATAAGGACCAGCAAAGGACATAAATAGACACTTTACAAAAGAAGACACACACGTGGCCAACAAGCATATGAAAAAATGCTCAATATCACTAATCATTAGGGAAATGCAAATCAAAACCACAATGAAATACCATCTCACACTGGTCAGGATGACTATAATTAAAAAGTCAAAAAATAAAATGTTGGTGAGGTTTCAGAGAAATGGGAACACTTGTACAATGCTGGTAGGAAGGTAAATTAGTTTAGCTGCTATGGAAAGCAGTCTGGAGATTTCTGAAAGAACTTACAATAGAACTATCATTTGACCCAGCAATCTTATTACGTATATATGGTCAAAGGAATATAAATCATTCTCCATAAAGACACATGCATATATCTGTTCATCACAGCATTATTCACAATAGCAAAGAATTGGAATCAACCTGGATGCCCATCAGTGGTGGATGGGATGAAGAAATGTGGTACATATATAGCATGCAATACTGTGCAGCTATACAAGAAATCAGAGCATGACCTTGCAGCAACATGGATGGAGCTAGAGGATGTTTCCTAAGTGAATTAACATAGAAACAGAAAACCAAATACCACATGTTCTCATTTATAAGTGGGAGCTAAACATTGCATACACATGACAAAGTAGAGAACAATAACTGGGGCCTATTTGAGGGTGGAGAATGGGAGGAGAACAAAGATTGAAAAACTACCTATCAAGTATTATACAGATTACCTGGATGACAAAATTATCTGTACACCAAACCTCCACAGCACGCAATTTTCCCATGTAACAAATCTGTGCATGTAACCCTTAAACCTAAAATAAATGTTGGAAAGGAAAGGAAAAAAAAAAAGAACCAAAATGCAATGCAAATGGAAATTTAGAACCTAAAAAGTACAATAACCAAAACCAAAAGCTAAATGAATGGGCTTAACAGCAGAATCAAAAGGAAAAAAGAAAAAGGTCAGCAAAGTAGAGATAGAATGATAGAAATGACCTAATCTGTACAGCAGCTTAACAGAATGTAAAATGATGCACCATTGTGGAAAACAATATGGCAGTTCCTCAAAAATTAAGCATAGCATTACCAAATGATCCAACATTTCCCTTTCAGGTATACATCCAAAAGAATTGAAAGCAGAAATTCAAACATATTTATACATCAATGTTTATAACATCATTATTCACAATAGCCAAAAAATGGAAACAATTCACATGTTCATCTACTGATGAATGGATAAACAAAATGTGGTATATACATATGATATGGTTTGGCTGTGTCCCCACCCAAATCTCATCTTGAATTGTAGCTCCCATAATCCCCATGTGTCATGGGAGGGACCCAGTAGGATGTAATTGAATCATGAGGGCAGTTACCCCATGCTGTTCTCATGATAGTGAGTGAGTTCTCATGAGAACTGACGGTTTTATAAGAGGCTTTCCCCTTTTGCTCACCACTTCTCTCTCCTGCCATCATGTGCTTGCTTCCTCTTCCACCATGATTGTAAGTTTCCTGAGGCCTCCCCAGTCATATCGAACTTGTTTCCTTTATAAATTACGCAGTCTCGGGCAGTTCTTTACAGCAGCCTGAGAACAGACTAATACAACATACAATGGAATATTATACAGCCTTAAAAGGAATTAAATTCTAATGCATGCTACAACATAGATGAACCTTGAATACATTATGCTAATTGAAATAAGTTGGACACAATAGAACAAATGCTGTATTATTTCACTTATGAGATTTCCATAATAGTCAAATTCATCAAGAAAGAAAGTAGAATAGTGTTTACCAGCACCTGGGATGAGGGAGAACTAGGAGTTATTATTTAATGGGTACCAAGTTTCAGTTTGGGATGATGGAAAAGTTCTGGAGATGGATAGTGATAATGTTGAACAACAATGTAAATGTACTTAATGGCACTGAATCATACACTCAGGGGTTTAAATGTTAACATTTATGCTACATATACTTTTTTTGATTTTTCAAAATTTTACTCTAGTTTCATGACAGATTAAATGTTACATATATCTTACCATAATAAAAAAATAAACTGGTACAAAAAATGAACAGAGCCTTGGGAAACTGTGGAACTGTAAGGAAAAAAAATCAGGCCAGATGCAGTGGCTCACACCTATAATCTCAGCACTTTGGGAGGCTGAGGCAGGTGGATTGCTTGAACTCAGGAGTTTGAGACCAGCCTGGGCAACATGCGAAAAAACATTCCTACCAAAAATACAAAAAATTAGCTAGGTGGTGGTGGCATGTGCCTATGGTTCCAGCTACTAGGGAGGCTGAGGCAGGAGGATCGCTTGAGCCTGGGAGGCGGAGGTTGCAGTGAACCGAGATCATGCCACTGTACTCCAGCCTGGGTGACAAAGTGAGACCCTCTGGGAGGCGGAGGTTGCAGTGAGGCAAGATCATGCCACTGTACTCCAGGATGGGTGACAAAGTGAGACCCTAACTTAAAAAAAGAAAAAAAAAAAGAAAAAAAATCAAACAATCCTATCATAGGAATCTCAAAAGGAGAAGAAAAAAAGAACAGGGATAAAAAAGTATTTGAACAAATAATGACTGAAAGCATTCCAAATCGGGCAAAAGTCATAACCTACAAATTCAAGAAGCTTAGCAAACTCCAAAAGGGACACCCCCTAAAGAAATTTACACCAGTACATATCAAAGTCAAACTTCTGGACACAAAGAAAAAATCTTGACAGCAGAAGAAAGAAGTAACACCTCACTTATACAGGAAAAACAATTAGAATTAAAGTGAGTTTCTCATTAGAAACCACAGAAGTCAGGAGGAAGTTACACATTTTTCAACTGCTGAAAGAAAAAAATGTCAATCGAGAAGCAAATATTCAGCAAAAAATATCCTTTAAGAATAAAAGAGAAATCAAGACATTCTCAGATGAAAAAGCATTGAGAGAATTTGTCACTAGCATTCCTACCCTGGAAGACCTGCTAAAAGAAGTTATAAAGAAAGGAAAGGAGAAGAACACAAAACAAACAAACCAAACATTTCTTAAAGAAGAAAGAACACAGTATATTAAAATACAGATAATTATAGTAGCCTTTCCTTCTCCTCTTGAGTTTTCTAAATTATTTTTTATGGTTAGAGCAAAAATCATGAGATTGTCCAGCATGGTTCTAAATGTCTGTAGAAGAAACAGTTAAGACAATTACATCTAAATGGACATGTTTAAGGGCCTATATGGCCCTTAAAGTAAGTTTCTTAGTTTCTTCTACATGTCTGCATTGAAATTCAGCTGCTTCCCTCACTTGGCTAAGAGGTAAAGTTTCTACATGTCACTCATACTGGTAAAATGACAAAGCACTGAACCGTGATAAATTTTTTAAATGTAATGTAAACCCTAGAGAAACCACTAAAAAGCTTTACAAAGAGATACACTTAAAATAACATAAATAAATCAATATATGATTTAAAATGTTCAAATAACCCAGAGGAATGAAGAAAAAGAAAAGAGAGAAGTGAAAACAGAGAGAATGAATAAAAAGTAACTTAAATGGCAATCTTAAGCCCAAATATACTAATAGTTATGTTAATTTTTTTTTTTTTTTTTTTTTTTTTTTTTTTTT
>NW_016803416.1:398068-414907 GCF_001698545.2 Rhinopithecus bieti
TAAGTGGTCATACTCTAATTCCAGTGTTTTCCCAGAGGAAGACAGAACCATCTAAAACAGGGGTTCTCAAACTTCCCGGTCTCAGGATCCCTTTACACTTGGGCTCTAAAGACTTTCAATTAGGTGGGTTGTATTTATCAATATTTAATATATCAGAAATTAAAATTAAGAAATTCTTAATTTGTATTAGTCATTTAAAAATAGTAAATCGTTCTAGATTAATATAAGCCTAGTTTTTAGGAAACATTACTTTTCCAAAACAAAACTGTGCAAAGAGAGACAATGTTTTACATTTTTGTTACTCTTTTATTTATTTATTTTTTTTTTTTTGAGACAGAGTCTCCCTCTGTCACCCAGGCTTGGAGTGCAATGGCGTGATCTTGGCTCACTGCAACCTCCACCTCCTGGGTTCAAGCGATTCTCTTGCCTCAGCCTCTCAAATAGCTGGGATTTCAGGCACCCACCACCCCACCCAGCTAATTTTTGTATTTTTAGTAGAGACAGGGTTTTGCCATGTTGGCCAGGCTGCTTTCCAACTCCTGACCTCAGGTGATCTGCCCACCTCAGCTTCCCAAAGTGCTGGGATTATAGGCATGAGCCACCACGCCCAGCCAATATAAATGTTTTAAATATACCAATTCAAGGAAAACAATTGAATGAATGAATAAATGGATAAAAACATGATCTATTCGTAGGCTGTCTATAAGAAATTCACTTCAAACATAGTAATATAAGTACAAAGAAAGTAAAACGATGGAAAAAATACACCATGTAACCACTAATCAAAAGAAAGCAGGAGTGGCTATATTAATGTCAAATAAGCCAAAATTCAGAAAAAAGAAAATAATCAGAGACAGAAGGAGACAACAAACAATAATTAAATGGTCAATCACAAAGAACACTTGAGAATTCTCAATGTGTATGCCCCCACAGAAATCAGAACTTATGTGAAGAAAAATCTCATAGAGCTGAAAGGAAAAAATGGGCAAATCCATAATTATAGTTGGAGATGTCAACTCCCTCTGTCAACAATGGATAGAACAACTATGGAGAAAATCAATAAGGATATAAGGATCTCAACAATACCATCAACCAACAGGATCGAATCAGTATTTATGGAACCCTCAAAGTACAAAATACACACTTTTTTCAAGTGTCCATGGAACATACAGGTCATATCCTGAACCATAAACAAACCTCAGCAAGCTTAAACCTCACCAAATTTAATGATTTCTGAATTGAAATTATTCATAGTATGTTCTCAAATCACAATATATTTAAACAGGGAATTAAAACATAGGATAACAAAATCTTCTGAGTATTTGGAAACTAAACAACATACTTCTAGTAATATTAATCCACAGGTCAAAGAGTAAGTCTCCAGGAAAATTTTAAAACATATACACAAACTGAACTAGATGAGTATGAAAATATAAAATATTAAAATGTGTGGGGCACAGATACATCAGTGCTGAGAAAGAAGTTTATAGCTACCTGCCCACATTAGAAAAAGGAAATGTGTCAAATCCATCATCTAAGCTCTCTAACATCCTAGACAAATAAGAACAAAATAAACCTGAAGTATGCATAAGAAAGTAAATAACAGATTGTAGAAGAAACTAAATATATTTAATCACTTAAAGATGGTTGGTCACAACCATAAAGTTGTCTTTCTGGCCTCTCGTAAGGAAGTTCAATATTGTGGATATTAATTTCATTGTGGATATTTATTTATTATATATAATAAATTTATCCTGTATTCACAACAAGATGTTCTTCATTCTCTTTGTCACAGAAACTAATGTTTTTAGCATACTTCTCCAATTGCTGGAAATATTTCTAATTTAGTTACAGGCGAAAAGAGAGAAGCTGATGAGGGCCTTCCAAACTAAGCTGTGGGTGCTGCCCATGTGTGATTACTGCATGAGGACAGGAAGCAGAGGACAGCCTGTCACACCTGAGTGAGCAAATAAAAAATAAACAGTCTAACTAGTTCAGCTTTTGTGGCATAATAACTCTACCCACTAGAAAAACACAGCCCAGTAAAAGTCAGGCTGTGACCATTCCATGCCTCAGAACCACCCAGTATTGGAGCTGCTTTCCCTCACTTGGCTAAGACACTTAAATCGCTTTCAATGGAGTAAAATGGGAGTCAGGACACCAAAGATGAACCCCTAAATGTTGTTAAATGTCATTTTATTACGATAGAGAGCGTTCACTTACAACAGAGAGTATAAATTTGGGGGTTCATCTGGCTTGTTCTATATTCAGATAAGCCAAAAGAAATGTGTGTGTGTGTGCGTGTGTGTGTGTGTGTGTGTAAGCGCTTGCCGTATCTTACTCTGTTGCACAGGTTGGAGTGCAATGACACGATCTCGGCTCACAGCAGCCTCAACCTCCCCGGGCTCAGGTGATCTTCCCACCTCAGCCTCTCAAATAGCTGGGACTCCAGGCACAGAGCACCATACTTGAATAATTTTTGTATTTTTTGTAGAGAACCAGTTCCTCATTGTTGCTCAGGCTGGCCTCAAACTCCTGGGCTCAAGTGATCCTCCTGCCTTGGTTTCCCAAAGTGCTAGGATTATAGGTGTGAGCCATCATGCTCAGCCTGCCAATTTTAATTATTTTAAACAAGAGGGAAATATATGCTATCATGGATCTGGATGTCTAGAGAAGGGCATACTCCAAGTGAAGCAGCATAAAGACTCCAGTTTCATTACTTGATGACTCTCTGGACTCTGTCTCCTGCCATGTTTGGGTTCTGACTACAGACTGGCTACCACTATAATCTCAAGCTCTCAGGAGCAATGGAAACAATACACTTTTTGTTTTGCTTATTTCAAGAAAACTTCTCCCCCAGCCATAGAAAAAAGGTCTTTCTCATTAGCCTTATTGAGATCAATTTAAGTCATTGGCCTCCTTTTGTGTACACATGTGAAACGAGACTATGGGAGGTTATACTTTGAAGAGCTAAGTAATTTGTTCAGTGTTATGAAAGAAACAATAGAGAGTATAAAGTTGGAGCCAATAAAAAGAAAATAGTATTCATTTACACATAAGAATTAGCATGTGGGCATTTTCCATATGTTTGCTAAAATAATAATAATTTTTAAAATGACATTAGACTTTTCATTCCAGTATTTTGATTCATCACTTACCAACTAATATTTAAACAAAGTAATCTTGCAGTAAAAAAAAAAAAAAAAGCAATTTGAGAGGATTCTAAGAGTTACTTTTATTTTGTATAATATCATGCAATTAATACTTCATATTGGTGTAATTCAATTACAAGTACTAGACTTTGAAATAATATTCTACTGAATTATTGAAAACATGTTTAATTTCTTGCCATCAGGAGTTCAGTTTCTGCCCTGAGTCCTCCTGCTGCTTAAAAATATATACAAAACCATGAGTGAAAGAGTTGTCTTCAACATTTTGTTAAATATAAATAGTGATTCTTAGAAAATCCTTTCAAAGCTGTAATCTGACATAATTTCTAATCTTTAAACTTCTTTAAGTAACAGTAATAATATTTGGTTACCTACAGTAATTTTGTAAGGATTCATTAACCTTCTAAAGTGCTTTGGTAGATTAAAATGAAAGACCCATTTAGTGTGAACTTCTCTATCAGTTTCAATAATAATGTAATTAAATTTCAAATGGCAGTTGGCTTTGCATTACACTAAAACTTGTTTGCCATTGGTACTACTTCTTAACTTTTTGCTCTGCTCCAATCGTTTTTATTTTTTAACCATTTAAATTAATGCCATTAAACATTTTGTAGTAAAATGCCAATGGAGAGCACTATTTAAATCTGTTAGAGACAGGCTGGGTGAGGTGGCTCACACCTGTAATCCCAGCACTTTGGGAGGCTGAGGTGGGCAGATCACTTGAGGTCAGGAGTTTGAGACCAACCTGGTCAACATGGTAAAAACCTGTTTCTACTAAAAATACAAAAATCAGCCAGGCGTGGTGGTGGGCACCTGTAATCCCAGCTACTCTGGAGGCTGAGGCAAGAGAATCGCTTGAATCTGGGAGGCAGAGTTTGCAGTGAGCCGAGATTGCACCACTGCACTCCAGCTGGGGCAACAGAGTGAGACTCTGTCTCAAATAAATACATACGTACATACATACATATATCTGTTAGAGAAACAGATATATTTCAATTTACCTAACATGGCAGTATTTATTCTAAGTATGATTTCATCCAAATACATTATTACAGAAAGCAAACTTGCTAGTCTAATTTTATAGTGATCTGACAATAGTCATCTGATAACTAATGATGGGCACTTCCTGTTTACTGTCTAGTTTAGAAATATCCTCGAGAAACAGAAATCTCTTGAAATCTTTCTCTAAGACACAGCTTCTCTTTTGTCATTTGACCTGAAAGAAGAGCTCACTGATACTGGCAGGACTGACATACATGAATTCTGCTTGCTTTCATTAATTGACAACCGGGTGACGCTAACATTTCCTTGATGTTCCTTACCCAAGCAGCTGGGGCTCTTCACATTTAACTAACTTTCCTCAACAGGAGATATATCCCACTGACATACCAAATTCAAATCAAATTGTTTATACTTTCAAGAGAAACAAATGTCAAGACAGTTTCTATAGTATGTAAAGAAAGATGTGGTTTATTTAACTTTGAAGACTTTCTCCCTTTTAGAGGAAACGTATAAACTCATATTCTGAACCTGTTCAAAGGAACAGCAATTGTATTGACTAACAAGAACTAACATCAAGGTTTCATCAAACATATTTGCCCGTATAAAATTATCTAATTCTGGCAGGTAGTTTTAACTTCCTCTCTCAGTTAGCATTGAGTTTGGCTACATATAAAATAAACTTATGACAACATTTTTTAGTAAAAAACCAAGGTAGAAGTTTATTTTTCTTCTCACGTAAAAGAAGTCCAGAAGTAGAAAGTCTACATTTGGAAAGACAGTTTCACAGTTGCGAGCGATCCAAGCTCCTCTTATCTGCTCTGCCAGTGTTAAGTGAATGACCTCCATTCTCAAAACCTCATGGTCTAAAATAGGTTGCTGGAGGTAAGTCTATCCCATCCAAATTCCGGGGAGTAGGAAAGAAGGAAATATAAAACACAAAAGTGTCCACTGCCAAGCTAAGTTGACTTCCTTTAAGCCGGCTTCCCAGAATTCCATGCAACACTTACACTTACATATCTTTGGCTAGAACTTAATCCCATGGTTCTACCTAACTGCACAGAATGCTGGGGAATGGGCTAGGTGCTGTGGCTCATGCCTGTAATCCCAGCACTTTGGGAGGCCAAGGTGGGCAGACCACTTGAGGTCAGGAGTTCAAGACAAGCCTGGCCAGCCTGGCCAGCATAGTAAAACCCGGTCCCTACATAAAAACACAAAAATTAGCCAGGCATGGGGGCCCATACCTGTAATCGCAGCTCCTTGGAAGGCTGAGGCAGGCGAATTGCTCAAACCCAGGGGGTGGAGATTGCAGTAAGCCAAGATTCTGCCACTGCATTCCACCATGGGCGACAGAGTGAGACTCTGTCTCAAAAAGAAAAGAAAAAAAAAAAAAAGAAATCTGGGGAATGGATTTGCTTATGTGGGCACATTACACTCCAGAATAAAATCAGGAGTCTATTCCTATAAAGAAGAGAAGAGATATTGGGTGAAAATTCATAGTCTGTGTCATATCTATTATGTTATACTTGGTGATTTTGTGAGAAAAGTCACGCAGCCATGAAAAATAATGAATGAGAACTCTGCCAATTGACTTTGGGGAGATGTGTGTAGGGATTTCTACAGGATTGTTAGGTGAGAAAAGCAAATGTATAGAATTGTAAAATGCGATTCAATTTTGCATAACAGTATCTCTACATAAATATTAAATTGTATATATATGTATATGATATATCAATATGTGAATACGGTAACATTGCAGAAAGATACATAATAGATCATCAAGGTGTTATCTGGGAAGGGGAGAAGAAATTACTATCTTCGTGTTGTTCCACTTGTTTTAAAAGGCATATGTTATTTTTGTAATTTGAAATACATAAAGTTTTTTGTTATTTTATTTTATTTTAAAGATTGTTTAAAAAGGTGACAACCTCCATATCTGACCTTCATAACACCTTCTGACATATATGAAATTTCGCAGTAAGGCATTCCATGACAGAGCCTATCCTAGAGGATCTTAACGAAGAACCTCATAGGACCTCAAATACAGAGTGCTTTACCTAAGTTGTCTTAAAATATCTATTTAGCTAAATTATTTATTTAGAGAGTATGTTAGATAATGTTAGGAAGAAATTTTTTTTTTTGAGCTAATGAATGTTAACAAATGTTTATAAATATTTAGATATGAATATAAGGCAGAATAATACCACAATAGATATGTTAGCTAAATTGTCTAACATTTATGAAATTAAACAAAATTATACTAACATTGATGAAATTCAACAAAGTAACCTTTATGAATTATGTTTAATGTTTACCTGTTTAATTCCATTTAGGCCATGAATCTTTCATGAGAAAGTGCTATTTGGGAATTAGTCACACATTTCAAAAATAAATTATTCTCATGTCAACATGGCTTCATCAAAATTTCATGAAGAAAAAAACTTCAAAATCATGTACAACAGCATAATATTATAAAACTATATTTGATCCAGACATAATAAAATGAAGAACATAAAAAATAAAGAAAAATAAATTAATCGCCTACTTACTCCAGCTGAATGTGGATTTCTATTTGGCATGGAAAATGTCCAGTGGACTGACTTGAGAAAAAAGCTAAAAGCTACCAATGCTGTTATGAATTATTGTTCCTTCAGTATAAGGTCAAAAATTTTTCAACGAATATTAAATATTTTAATAATGACATAATTTTCAAAATAAAATTTCAGATTTAAATTTATATTCAAATAGTTCATTCAATAATGGCAGTATTTGTCTTCCACCTTGGTTGTGGCTAAATATTGATTTTCCATTACAGATCATTTGGGATCTAAACAAAAGTGTATTAAGTGAACCAATTAATAAAAATATCTTATTGACTAAACGATGCTTTATTACAAAAAAGGTCCTTCAGGAACACTAATGAGCATAATAATGACTTGGGGAGATTGTAATAATTGCCACTTCCTTGCTGAATAGTACCCCTTTCCCTCAATACTTACTCTGAATCAGAAATGGGCATTTTAAACAAGCACACTAAGAGCTTTTTCTGCATATCTCAGGACCATGTTTTGAGAAACACTGCTATAATAGAAAACTCTATTTTTTTTCTCATTTCGTTTTTTTTTTTAATTTAGTAGAGACAGGGGCTCCCTATGTTGCCCAGGCTGGTTTCAAACTCCTGGGCTCAAGTGATCCTCCTGCCACAGGATCCCAAAGTTCTGCTATTACAGGCATAAGCCACCACGCCCGGCCAAAAACTTTGTTTTAAACTTGATAATCACCATTATAGACCATCTTCATGTTTTCATAATAAAGATAGGGTGCAAACTGGCACTGTCATATACATAGAGCTTGGGGGGACAAAATGTGCTGTAGTTTGGTAAATTAAAAAACAACAACAGAAAACTAAGATAAGACTAAAATCCCTAGTGCTGCACCACATTTTTCTTAGTACAGAAAAGTGGCCAAGGAGCTGGTAGATAAATCCGAGGCTATTTAAGAAAAAATGTTTTAACTGTTTTGCAAGACTCAGGTGGTATCTCGTTTCTCTGTCTGTGGTAGGCGCATAGTTGGAGCAGAGAGTTGGCATACAGGGATAAAAAGAGGATTGAAATTGAAAAGTACTGAGCAATTACACTCAAAGACCATGAATCCAACCCTGCAAAAATTTTCATGGCTTCCAATTCCTAAATTTATTTTAAGTTTAAATGAAAGCAACCATCTAAGTGATGTGCTGGGACTCAGGTCAGGGCTAACATTATAGATCTTAGTTCCAATTTCATAAACCTATATATTGAAATAAAACCCCAAACGCAAACAATGCATTCAATCACGTTGTAAATCATTTTCTGTGCTGGTCCTTTCAATCTTTAGCCAAAACTAGATCTGGGACAGATTCCAGGCCAGGACAAAAATGCAAAATTCCATACTCCCCATTCTTTGATTATTTTGCCTTGAAGTAGATACTCGACAGTTAGCCATGGGAGAACTTGAAATTTTCTGATTCATTCTCCTCATTAATCAAATTGACCAAGTAATTTTTAAACCTTCATTCAGCTTTGTGCCTTCCTGTTACTGGCCCAGTATGTAGTCTTCCTATGTCAGAGACTGTAGCCATAAAAAGAGTCCTTGAAACTCATCTAGACCTATAACCAGTTTGACAGTGAGGAAGTTGAACCCAGCTTTCTTGGGGAGTTGCCCAAGATCAAACGGCTTGGGTTTGTGGCAGAACCAGGACTCAAGGTTAGGAATTCTGACTCTAGGCAAACGAAGCTCTTGAGAGTTCTTCCAAAACACTCCGTGCGAGTGATTTAGGATAGTCCTAAGGCAGGAGGAAATACAAAATGGTGGCACCCTTTGCCCTGACAAATGGTTCATGAGTGACATTAGTTTCTATGGTGGTGTAGCAAGAACATTTGAACTTCAGGCACGAAAACTGGGTTCCAAACACTAACAAACTACGTGCTCTTCGTGAACGAGCTTAATTTCTTTATGGGAAAGCAGCCAGTACAAACCTCCCCACTCATAGCTATCCAATATATCATTTTCTTCTTTCACTTGGGAATTATAAACATTCAAGGGAATAATGTAAGGTAAATCACTCAGGACAGTGTCTGGAACATATTAAGCCTCAATATTATCACTGACTACTACGATACTGCCAGTCTTTCAGAGAAGCTCTTGATACGTGTCTCTGAAACGTAGGTAACACGCTAAATGTATTCTGTGATTTTCTTCTGCCGTAGCCCCAGACTGCGCATGTGCGCCCCCATGCGGAATCGCTCACCCCAGCGATTTTCCCGCGTACGCACAAGTTCCGCCCTAAGGGACCGCCCCTTTAAGCGCGGGCACCGCGGTGGAAGCGCGCGCTAGTCTGGACATGACGTAAGCCAGTGGGCAGGCCCGGAAGACAGGGGCGTTTGCTTCCGGCGCCAAAGGCACTTCATTTCCGGGTGAAACTGGCATTGAGGGTACTGGGTCGTGCGTGAGGCGTTTGCTGATGCTTCCTGGTCCGGTGGCCTTGGTCCCGGTAAGCCAGGCATGAAGATCACAAGGCAGAAACATGCCAAGAAGCATCTTGGCTTCTTCCGCAATAATTTCGGAGTCCGCGAGCCGTACCAGATCCTGCTGGACGGCACCTTCTGTCAGGCGGCGCTGCGGGGCCGCATCCAGCTGCGAGAGCAGCTGCCCCGCTACCTCATGGGGGAGACACAGCTGTGCACCACAAGGTGGGCCCGGGGGGCCGGGGAGGAGGCACAGGGGGTCCGTCGGGTGTTGTAGAGGCGAGGCCCTTGCCCACAGACCTTCATTGCGAGCTCAGGAGGGGCAAAACGCCCCGCCCACGTGGAGTTGACAGTTAAGTGGAGAGGTGAAGGTGGTCCGGCGAATACCTATAATAGAGGCAGACTGGACAGTGCCCTGTGAATATCACGTGTCGTTAGCCTGGTGAATGAGAGCACATTATAGCAGAAAGATCTAACTTCGAATCTTAATCCCAGTCCTACCAGCTCTGTGATTTCGGTCAAGTTATATAGCCTGTCTGAGCCTCGGATTCCTCATTTGTAAAATAGAGGTCATAACTGCTTATAAGATTGCTGTAAGCTCAAACGAGTATAGCGTACTAGAGCATTTTTCGGTATCCAAAGTGTACCCCTCTTCAAATGGTTGCCGTCATTTGCATAGCTCTTCTTAGTTTAAACCAAAACTGTTCAGGCCTCACAGTGAATCTTTGAGTTACCATCTTTGATGTCCAAGACAAAAAGTCAGTACTTGAGATTAAGGAATCTGCCCAAGGACATTTGTTTATTCAACTCGCTTTATTAAGTACCCCCTATATGCCACACACTGCTCCCTCATGGCCGGTAAAGTGCATACGTCAGTCCGCAGTGGATGTGTTTTCACTCGAGGTCTGATGTTTCCCCACTTCACTGAAATGTGGGAACACTTAGGATGGAAGCTTGTGGGGATGAAGATGGGGGAGGAGAGAATTGTGACAGATTTCAGATAACATTTGAGCCCATTCACTTGTTCAATTCTGAGGGGAAGAACTATTTTGAATGACAGAAAAGAATGACACTTCTTGTGGAGACCTCTTCACACAGAATGGAGTTATGAAATGCCTGGGAAAGAGGTTGCAGCACAGAATATATTTGGGAATGAAACTAGGAAGAAGGCAAATTGAGGCTAGACCATGAAGAACTATTAAGAAATTTAGTAGTTTTTTCGTTGTAGAATATTTACTTTTTAAAAAGCAAAAAAAAAAAAAGAAAATTAAAATGAGTCATAATGCCACTACTCACGAATAATCACTGTTAACATGTGCAGTGTCATCCATCCAGTTCTTTATACACACTCACACAAGCACAAGAATGGACTTTTAAGCCAGACAAGGTGGCTCACACTTGTAATCCCAGCTACACAGGAGGCTGAGACAGGAGGGTTGCCTGAGTCTAGGAGTTTGAGGTGAGCCTGAGCAACATAGGGAAACCCCCATCTCTAACTACAACCATAACAAAGTATGGGCTTTTTCTGTGTATACCGTGTTAATAGTCTCCTTTTCTCACATACCACTACTTAATGAACAGCTTTCTGTATTTGTTCAGAATTTCTCAAGCAGTGTCTCGGCTGGGTTACAGATACCCCCAAAGTTTTGATCCTCTTAGTCTTTAGGGCTAACAAATCCTTCAGTAGTCTTTGCCCCTGAATTGATTGCTTTTGTCTACAAGCAATTTGTCCATATACTCCTGTGTGCCATAGAAATATTAACATTTTGAATACAGTGCTATGATATTAAAAAGATTGAGAAGTGCCACATAAAATTATGTTCTACAGCAATTTTTCTAACAAATTTATTTTAACTCTGGAATTTTTCAGACAACTCAAAAGTAGAATAATATAATGAAACCTCTCTCCAGCTTTTGCAGTTACTAACATGGCCAATCTTGTTGAATCCCTCACCTCTCCTTACTGATGGGTTACTTTGGAGCGTATTATTCTATCAGTTCTTTGGCATGTATCTTGAAAAGAGAAAGAAGCCTTTTAAATATCAGGATTCAAACTAAATACATATATTACATTTGATTTCTATGTCGCTTAAGTTTTTTTTTTTAAATTATTTTTGGGATGGAGTCTCACTTTATTGCCCAGGCTGGAGTGCAGTGGTGCAGTCATGGCTAACTGCAGTCTCCGCCTCCCGAGTTCAAGTGATTCTCCTGCATCAGCCTCCCAAGTAGCTGAGATTACAGATGTGTGACACTATGCCCTACTAATTTTTGTATTTTTTAGCAGAGACAGAATTTCACCATGTTGGCCAGGCTGGTCTTGAACTCCTGACCGCAGGTGATCCACCCACCTCAGCCCCCCAAAGCGAAGGGATTACAGACCTGAGCCATCACGCCAGGCAGTTTTTAAATATTTTAACAATTTTCCCTCCCTTTACATGTTGCAATTTATGTTTTTAAGAAATCAGGTCATTCATTTTTCAGTGGAATATATTCCTTAGCCACTAGTAGTTAGGTCTCTACAGAGGTAGAAGGTTTGAAGATACGTGGAGTTAACTGATGAGGTAGAACAGGAGAATGTCATCAGGCCTGGGTTTTATTTTAGAAAAGGTAACTGCAGTGATGTGAAGGGTAAATAGGAGAAACAGGAGAGCAAAGGCATGAATTGCGGTTGTTCAATCAAGAAGTAAGGGGAGCCTAAACCTGGGAGAGGAAAGGCAGGAACCCAAGGGTTCTCCAAAGAACCGTTACTGAGATAGATAGGTCGAGCAACTGATGGCATAGGAGTATGGGTGAAGAAGGGCAGGAAGGTCAAATGTGATTTCTGATTTCTGTCTAGGGTGTCTGGGAAAATAATAATTTCAAAGAGATAGCAAGTCTTGGAGGATAAATATGGATGCAGGAAAGTGGTTTGATCTTAGACATGGTGAATTTGAAGAGTTGATGGCGGGATATCCACAGGCTGGCAGTACTCAAAATAGAGGTCAAGTCTAATGACTAAAGCGGCAAAATCTTCTTAAAACAGAAAGATGATAAAGGAGATGAGGCGAGAAAGAATCTGGCAAAGGCTGGCTAGGGTCGAGGAACTCATATGACTGAATGTTTTTTTAAAAACAACTTGATGACGTGAGAAGTTTTACTGTTCTGAATTGAAAATATTTTGAAAGTGTACCAATTTGTACTTGAAGCAGAAGCTTATTACACTGTGGTTGGGACAAGGGAGCTGTTGTCAAACTACAAGTCTCGGTACCACTTACTAGTTACTTGAACTTTGGCATGTGACTTGAAATCTCAGAATGAGGTGCTCTAAAATAAGGATAATTTCAAGGTAAGTGACCTAACTTCATAGGGTTATTTTGAGATTAAGCAAGAATTTATGTGAAGAGCAATTTGCATGCTGCATGGAACATAATAAGTGCTCAGTAAATTTTAACTGTTGTTCTTCCTACTTGGTAAATGCATTTTTCAAGTCATCTTTTAAAGTAAATGGTTACCAGGTGACAAATTTAGATTGTAACAGCATAGTTTTATTTTAACAAAAAATTGACTATTGTTTTTTACACTTTATGTAAACAACTGAAATGTATCTGCTGTAATTTTTCTTTTCAGGTGTGTGTTAAAAGAGTTAGAAACGTTGGGAAACGACTTATATGGGGCAAAATTGATTGCACAAAAATGCCAAGTTCGAAATTGTCCTCATTTCAAGAATGCAGTGAGCGGATCAGAATGTCTGCTTTCCATGGTTGAAGAGGGAAATCCTCATCATTATTTTGTGGCAACACAGGTGATACTACTTTTAAAACCACAGGCAATTTTAACCATTTCTATTTATACTTCATATGCAGCTATTTATAATCAGAAAAAAGTTAGAGTGATTAGACTTTTAAAAATACAGGCTTCTAAGTTAATTTGCAGTCAGTAAAAGCAATTGTCGTTTGATAATTTGAGGAAAACTTTAAGCATGTGATATTCTTTTTAGTAGTGGAAGGTTGGTTTTTTGTTGTTGTTGTTGTTTTTAATGTTTCATTGGTTTTGCTTTTTTTGTTTGCTTGTTTCTTGAGACTTGAGGGTCTCACTATGTTGCCTAGGCTGGTCTCGAACCCCTGGGCTAAAGTGATCCTTCCACCTCAGCTCCTGAATACCTGGGATTACAGGCGTTTGCCATCATGCTGGACACAGGCAGAAGTTTCTTTTTTTAAAACGAGAAATTGTTGACATGAGATGTGATGATTTGTTGTAGGGTTCTTGAAGGGAAGATAAGTAGAGCAAAGTTCCTATATTCTGTTAATGTTTGTTCATGTTCCTGGATTTCATACTGTTTCTCAGTCATGTTTCATACTGCTTAAGACTGTACCAACAGTATGGAATACTTCAGGCTTTTAAAGAAAAACATTCCCATCTTCTTGAAGGCAGGAGAAGAGAGACTTTCGGGGGTGATATTAAGTTCACATACATACAGATTTGATTATCAGAATTATAAAATTACACAGAGGCAGAGCTGAATTTAGAATCTGAGTAGCTAATTACTACTTTCTTTTCCTTTAACCTCTTCAAGCATTCTTGACCCTTTCCAAAGAATATCTTAGAGTGGAAACAGGAGAAACCCACTTAACACATTTACCTTTGCATTAGTTTGTAATATGTGGCTCTAGAGTATCAGGAAATCCAATTTACACAGTTGCTACTAACACTGTGCTCAGTTTTATGTTTTCCTCCTTTATCATAAAATATACCCCATTACTCAGATGAATAAGTGAAGCTTACTCATTTGAAAAATAGAATCTGTGAGCTCTTTTATTTTTAATACAGTTCTTGAAAACCTATTTCAGGTACCTTAATTGACATTTGAACTAAATAATTCTGTTTTCTTTTAAATAGGATCAGAATTTGTCTATGAAAGTAAAGAAGGAGCCTGGAGTTCCTCTCATGTTTATTATTCAGAACACTATGGTTTTGGACAAACCTTCTCCCAAAACAATTGCCTTTGTAAAAGCGGTGGAGTCAGGTCAGCTTGTCTCAGTGCATGAGAAAGAAAGTATCAAACATCTCAAAGAGGAACAGGGTTTAGTAAAAAACCCTGAACAGAGAAGAAGAAAAAAGCACAAGAAAATAAGTGGTCCCAATCCTCTTAGCTGTTTGAAGAAAAAGAAAAAGGCACCGGACACACAGTCATCTGCTTCTGAAAAGAAAAGAAAAAGAAAAAGAATTCGGAACAGATCTAACTCAAAAGTACTTTCTGAGAAGCAGAATGCAGAAGGAGAATGAATGCTTTGGATACTTTTAAGGACAGTCAAGTGTGAAAATGAATTTTTTACAACTAGAAGTATTTGTTTTTTTGTTTTTTGTTTTTTTGTGTTTTTTTGAGACAGAGTCTGGCTCTGTCGCCCAGGCTGGAGTGCAGTGGCTGGATCTCAGCTCACTGCAAGCTCCGCCTCCCGGGTTTACACCATTCTCATGCCTCAGCCTTCCGGGTAGCTGGGACTACAGGCGCCCACCACCTCGCCCGGCTAGTTTTTTCTATTTTTTAGTAGAGACGGGGTTTCACCATGTTAGCCAGGATGGTCTCGATCTCCTGACCTCGTGATCCGCCCGTCTCGGCCTCCCAAAGTGCTGGGATTACAGGCTTGAGCCACCGCGCCCGGCTAGAAGTATTTGTATAAGAAGGCCAAACTTATTTTTGTACATGAACCCATACGTTTTAGCTAAAATTAAATATAAAATAAAAACATTGGCCAGTGTAGCCAGCATGGCAAAACCCTGTTTCTACTAAAATACAAAATTTAGCTGGGCATGATGGTGCACAGTTGTAATTCCAGCTACCCAGGAGGCTGAGGCATGAGAATCGCTTGAACCTGGGAGGCAGAGGTTGCAGTGAGCCGAGTTTGCATCATTACACTCCAACCTGGGCAACAGAGTGAGAACCTGTCTCAAAAAAATAAAAAATAAAAAAAATAAAAACAGTGAATGGGTTTAGGTATGATGGTATTCACTTTACTTACTAAACGGTTTTGGGGGGTTGTTTTTCCAGGTAAAATTGTTGCCTCTCTGGTCCCATTCCCACCTTCAAACATGCGCAAACAGTTTTAAAAAATCGTATAGTTAGTTCTAGAAGGCTTTTGACAAAAAAGAGGCAGTCCGTCTTTCACAATGACAGAAGAAACTTCCTCTTTCAATTCTAGTAGTTGAAGAATTTATATTTCCAAATTATATGATCATACTGCTACTTTTTGATACATCAATTATTTATTGACTTTCTACTAGAAAGAATGAAATTTTGCCCATTTATACTGCACCATTTTTTCTAGTACATGAATATTTTACTCTTTGTACATCAGAAACTCAGTATTTTCATTATTATGACTAGGGTTTTTTTGTTTGTTTGTTTGTTTGAGTTCCACTTGTCCAATAAGGATGATGATTTTCTTTTAGATGTAAATGTTAATTTCAATAGCAAGAATTCAAAAATAATATTTTCTTTAAGATTGTGAATATTATTGAAAAGTGTCTAAATGAGTCTGAGGATCAATGAGGGTCAATTCTGTTAGGAATTGAATAATCAAACCTGTCTCTCTCAATCCCCCAGCAATTGTTTTAGTCATTTATCAGGCCAAAATTAAAATGTTTTTGTACTACAAGATGGAAGTATAAAATTATTGGACAAGACAGTTCCTGACTGGCAACTTCTGGAGTCGCCCTTGAGCAGTGATTCTCAGTCTAACATTAGGTTATCATGATGAGGTATGAGTAAGTTCTTAATGGTTAAATGTGAGAAAGTTCACATTTATTCCCATAGAAATGTCATTCTCAGTTGAATTCAGAGATACTTCTTTGCTGGAAATTGGAATTAGAGCTTTACACCAAAGAGTAAGACATAGACTATTTAATCTGGCAAGCCAAGGCAGTGTTTGGATTGCAGTGTCATGATTCTGTTTTAAATTCTTGACAATAGAAACATTTTAATAAGGAAGGCAAAATACTGGAAAAAACTGAATACTGTAGTTTTTGTGAGGAAAGTTAACATTTGTCAATAATGACAAGCGTTAAGGCCACCTAATAAAGTGTAGACAAAGTGATAAAGCAGATGAAATATATGCTGATGACACTCATTTCAATATGCTAAAATACATTAATTTTAGGTATTACTCAATCTATTTCTACTTAATCAGTGCTATCTGATTACCTGTTAATAGCATCTGAACTGGAGAGCTGGAAAAATCCACTTTTTTATGAAGCAGTAATTATAGAAGTACTAAAAATTACAATGTATTAGAAAGTATGTTTAATATTTTGGTGGGGCGTGGTGGCTCACGCCTTTAATCCCAGTACTTTGGAGGGCCAAGGCTGGCAGATCACGAAATCAAGAGATCAAGACCATCCTGGCCAACACGGTAAAACCCTGTCTCTACTAAAAATACAAAAATTAGCTGGGTGTGGTGGTGCATGCCTGTAGTCCCAGCTACTTGGGAGGCTGAGGCAGGAAAATCACTTGAACCCAGGAGGCGGAGGTGGCAGTAAGCCAAGATCTTGCCACTGTACTCCAGCCTGGCGAGAGAGCGAAACTCCATCTCAAAAAAAAAGTATGTTTAATATAAAATAATATATATTTAATATAGTATATATTTAATATATAAAATATATAATATATTTTTAATATATAAAATATATATAAA
>NW_016803416.1:415199-438724 GCF_001698545.2 Rhinopithecus bieti
AGATATTTTAACAAAAGTTTCATATCCTTCCGCTTCAGTTTTTTTGTGTGTGAATACTATTCCTATACCACTACCCCTAAAATCCTCATAATTATTTGCTTTATTTTTTCATAAAACTGGGTGAGGGGAACCATGGGAGTATGCACATGGGATATCCATTCTGTGGTTTGGAAAAAGAAAATGTTAACCTCTGCTTTAGAGGGTAGCTACTAGCTTTGTTGGGGATAAAAGTGTAATACATTCACTTTTGACCTCTGAAAGTTTGCAGTCTGAAAAGGGTGTTTCTGAAGACCACTATTACGAACACTTGAAAATAAGTGTTTGCAGTTGTGTATGGGCACGATACTGTATTGCTTACATTTTTATAGCCCTACATCTACTTCTCATCCTTGCGAGTATATAAATTAAAACCAAGTCACTTTAGAACAGCTTTGAAACTAGAGTTTCAAAGGTAAAAGGATTTCATGTTTCTGAATCTGGGTAAAGCAAGATGGCTGTCATTTAACAGGTTTAATTACTAGTTTTTGTTTTGTTTTGTTTTGTTTTTTGAGATGAAGTCTCGCTGTGTCACCCAGGCTGTAGTGCGGTGGCACGATCTCAGCTCACTGCAAACTCCGCCTCCCGGGTTCATGCCATTCTCCTGCCTCAGCCTCTTGAGTAGCGGGACTACAGGCGTGTGCCACCATGCCCGGCTAATTTTTTGTATTTTTAGTAGAGACAGGGTTTTCACCGTGTTAGCCAGGATGGTCTTGATCTCCTGACCTCGTGATCCACCCGCCTTGGCCTCCCAAAGTGCTGGGATTACAGGTGTGAGCCACCATGCCTGGCCTAATCCTAATTACTAGTTTTTTTGTGGGTGGATAGAATGAATAGTTTGGAATATTTAAAATGTTTTTATAAATGTTTGCTTACTATCTCTCTATATATGACATTTTTCCCAATTAGTTTTATATCTCCAAGATATATGTATATAGGTATATATACATATGTATATATACATGTTCTAGATAAGAATATATTCCATATAAGAATATACTGTATATATTACATACGGGAATATATTAGTCATTGATGTATTTTGCCAGTAAAATTAAAAGATATTTTAACAAAAGTCTCATATCCTTGTACTTCAGGTTTTTTGTTTTGTTTTGTTTTGTTTTTTGTGAATACTATCCCTATATATATATTCCATACAGGAATATATTCTGTATATTCCATATAATATATTCTATGAAAATACATATTCCATATAAGAATATAGAATGTATAATACATGAATTTGTACTAAGAGTAGGATGTGTCAATACATACTTGTTGAATGAATGAAAATGAAAGCCAAGTGTGGTGGCTTATGTCTGTAATCCCAACATTTTGGTAGGCCAAGGTGGTAGGACCACTTGAGCCCAGGAGTTTGAGACCAGCCTCAGCAACATAGGGAGATCTCATCTTCACAAATAATCAAAAAAGTGCCGGATGTGGTGGAACGTGCCTGTGGTCCTAACTACATGGAAGGGTGAGGTGGGAGGATCGCTTGAGCCTGGGAGGTTGACATTGCAGCAAGTCTTGATCATGCTACTGCACTACAGCCTGGGCGACAGAGCAAGACCCTGTCTCAACAAACAAAAAGAAAATGAAATAAGGTCAGGTCTACCAGAAGGGAGAGTCATGACCTCTCATCCAATTTCCAGACTAAAACAGTTCAAGGGCCAGAGCCCCTTAATTTAAAGGGAGGCTGGGTTCTCTTGAGAAAGAACCCAGTATATAAAAATTTTTCCTCTACCCCTTCCCCAAAGGGACCTGTGGCCACTTTCTAGAGGGACTGTGTATTGGGGAGTAGAAATACTCAGACCTTTGGGAGTATTTCTGGCTGTGAATTGATGCTAATTGCTAGGGTCTCAAAATGCCACTGGACCACCATTTACAGTGGGAGTTTATGGTAGTGAAGTGACAGAAAAATTGAGTTATAGGTCAAATTTGAGTCCGGTGGGCTCAGCAGGTACTTGAGCCCATCCTGTTTATTCCTAATTCAGAATGTATAGTTGTTAAAAACATACTTGGTAACTGGTCATGTCCCCATATTGGCTCTCATTTATGGACTAAGGGTCATTAGGATAGGAAGGGTCAAGTAGAAGCTGTTGGAATTTCTCTTTTCTGCCTGTATAATAAACCAAAAGATAGGACATCACTGGAGGAATTGCAGAGATTAAACACTACTATCATCAAATGCTAGAATGAGGTAGAAGTGTTCATTCCTATTACAGCTCCATTTAATGCATCTACTGGGCCTCTGCAGAAGGTAGATGATCTTAAAACCAATGACTGTGGAATATTTTAATGTTAATCAGGCATGGTTTATTTCCAGCAGTTTTTTTCAGATGTAATGTCTTTACTGGAACAATAAATACAGCTCTTGACACCTGATACAAAAATGTGCACCACTCCCCCACACCCACCCTCCTCGGCCCCTTCCCCATATCCTGCTCTTTATCAATGCGCTAGGACGACTAAAAGAACTTTGTTTTTCAGTTGGGCGCAGTAGCTCACGCCCGTAATCCCAGCACTTTGGGAGGCCGAGGCTGGTGGATCACAAGGTCAGGAGTTCGATACCAGCCTGGCCCACACAGTGAAACCTGGTCTCTACTAAAAATACAAAAATTAGCTTGGCGTGGTGGTGGGCACCTGTAATCCCAACTACTCAGGAGGCTGAGGCAGAAGAATCATTGGAACCCAGGAGGCAGAGGTTGCAGTGAGTTGAGATCATGCCATTGCACTCCAGCCTGGGTGACAAGAGCGAGACTCTGTTTCGAATAAATAAATAGAACTTTGTTTTTCTTTGACAAGGTCAGTAGTACACCTTCACAGTCTTGCTTCATGCATATGTTGGCTCATAGGCTCTCAGCCATAATATAGTCTGCAGAGATCTTGATCATCTTGACATTCTACACAACATCACGCTGGCCCACTACAATGATTTATTTGTATGAAGAATAGTTGCACCATCTTAGGTGAAAGAGGGAGGGCCAAGTGCAGTGGCTCTCTCCTGTAATCCTAGCACTTTGGGAGGCTGAGGCAGGAGGATCACTTGAGGCCAGGAGTTTGAAGCCAGCCTGGGTAACATGGCAAAATCCTTGCCTCTACAATTTTTTTTTTTTAATTATCCAGGCACTGTAGCATGCACCTGTAGTCCTGGCTAGTCAGGAGGCTGAGGCAGGAGGTTCTCTTGAAATCAGGAGTTGAAAGCTACGGTGAGCTATGATGACACCATTACACTCCAATCTGGGCAACAGAGTGAGTCTCCATCTCTAAAAAAAAAAAAAAAAAGAAGGAAACAGATTGTTAATATATGAAAGTTTAAATATGTATAGAAGGGTGCATATGAATGCAGTGTAGGCAAAGGGGTGGGCTGTGCCACTTCCAAGCTCACCTTTCTATATTCTGCATTGTGATGTTGGAGCTGGAACTCTGCAATGTACAATTTTCCAGTGACAGCTATTTTTTGTTGGGTTCTGCCAATAATGGACTCTAGAGGCAGGATCTGGAAGGCTGGTGGGGGAGGAAAAGACTGAATTTCTCCTGTTGCTTCCTGTGAGCTTACTGCTTGTAGCTTTTGTAAATATCATTTCTTCCCTTCAGGCAGCAGCAATTTCTCATCAAAGTAGGCTTCAGATCAAGTTTGCAACATTTGCAGAACCTGCTGTATTGCTTCAACCCACCTCCCTCCCACCAGAGAACCAGACACCAGCTCTAGTTGGCTGGAGCCCACTCTTCTGAGATTTGTCTGGGTAGCTGGCCCTGCCACTAAGCTGAGAGACATCAGCAACTGTGGGTTAAAGCCTAGCTTCTCAGGGGTTTCAGCTCCATAGGAATCCTTTTTCAAGCTTTTAAATTTTAAGAATTGTAACCCTTTCCTTTTGTCCCCCTTGACTTAGGAACAGAAACTGCTTCCTCCAGTTACTCCAGAATCCTTCGAGTTCACTTTTTAGCTATTTAGTTATCTGGTTAATAACTTTGTACCTAATTAATATGTGTTTGTATTAAATGCTCTCTGTTTACATTACTGCTGTGTTTTTTCTCTTAACTAGACCCTGATGACTACAAGAATTTTGCTTGGCCAGCCTTGTTTCTTGTGTCCATTCTGGAGCTAGAGGAAGAGATCACCTCTACCTAAATTAGACAGACTGAGATTGAATAAGGCATAGTCTACTAAAGGAAAAATATAAGGTCCTATTACCAAAAGAGGCGAGGAAGTATCAGAAAAAAATCATATCTAAGCACTACGTTTATCTTTAAACTTGGGAAGGTGAAAAGACAACCCCCAGAATGGAAGAAAACTTTTGCAAATAACATATTTGATTTAAAAACTTGGCCAGGCACGGTGGCTCACGCCCGTAATCCCAGCACTTTGGAAGGCCGAGGTGGGCAGATCACCTGAGGTCAGGAGTTCAAGACCAGCCTGAGCATATGGAGAAACCCCGTCTCTACTGAAAATACAAAAAAATTAGCCGGGCGTGTTGGTGCTTGCCTGTAATCCCAGCTACTTGGGAGGCTAAGGCAGGAGAATCGCTTGAACCTGGGAGGCGGAGGTTGCAGAGAGCAGAGATCGCACCATTGCACTCCAGCCTGGGCAACAAGAGTGAAACTCTGTCTCAAAATTAAAAAAAAAAATAAAACAAAAACAAACAAACAACAACAAAAAAAACCAAACCTGTATCTAGAATATAGAAAAACTACAAGTCAATAATTTAAAACACCCAACATTATATCAACATAAAAATTTAAAAACAACCCAATTAAAAAATTGGCATAGGATATGCATAAACGTTTCTCCAAAGGGATATACAAATGGCTAATAAGAAGATGAAAAGATTTTCAACATCACTAGCCATCAGGGAAATGCAAATAAAACCACTATGAGAAGCCATTTCATACCTAGTAGGATGGTTATAATCAAATAGAAAATAACTCTTAGAGAGGATATGGAGAAATTGAAATCCTCATATATTGCTGGTGAGAATGTGAAATGGTATAACTGGTTTGGAAAACAGTCTGGCAGTTTTTCAAGTAGTTAAGCATAGAATTACCATATTATCCACAATTTTACCCGTAGACATATACCCAAGAAAAATGAAAACAGATACATGTACTTGAAAATTTGCAGCAGCATTATTGATTATACTCCAAAATGGAAACAACCCAAATGTCCATCAACTGATGAGTAGATAAACAAAAGGTGGTACAATAGAATATTATTTAGCAGTAAAAAGAAATGCTACACATTACAAGATGAATGAATCTTGAAAATATACTGAAAGAAACCAGTCATGAAGGATCATATACAGTATGATTCCATTTATATGAAATGTCCAGAATAGGTAAATATATAGAGACAGAAAGCAGATTAGTGGATTCCTTGGGCTAGAGGAGATGGGGGTGAAGAGGGAGGTATAGGAATTTTCTGGGAGGATAGTGAAAAAAATTCTAAAGTCAAGTGTTATGATTAATGCCCAACAATGTGAATATATTAACAGTTATTGAATTGGTACACTTTAAATGAGTGAATTTGCATATTATGTAAATTATAAATCAATAAAGCTGTTTAAAAAGTGTTGTACACACAGTAGGGATACAACACATTCTTTTTTTTTTTTTTTTTTGAGACGGAGTCTCCCTCTGTCGCCCAGGCTGGAGTGCAGTGGCGCGATCTCCGCTCACTGCAAGCTCCGCCTCCTGGGTTCACGCCATTCTCCTGTCTCAGCCTCCCGAGTAGCTGGGACTACAGGCACCCACCACCATGCCTGGCTAATTTTTTTGTGTTTTTAATAGAGACAGGGTTTCACCGTGTTAGCCAGGATGGTCTTGATCTCCTGACCTCGTGATCCGCCCGCCTCGACCTCTCAAAGTGCTGGGATTACAGGCATGAGCCACCGCACCCGGCTGGCATACAATACATTCTTATTCATGAATTAGTCAAGTAACCAAGTGGATTGAACAAAACATACCTCTGCACTTTAGATGTATTTACTGGTAGGTAAAGAAGAAGAGCAAATATATCCAATTGTTTCCAGTTTCCTTAAAGGGGGAAAAGAGCAAAATTTACTGACAAGCTATTTGGGTGCTAATATTTGATTTCTTTTTCTCCTATGAATTAATCTCAAGTGGGTCTCTGCCAGCTTACTAATGCCCACTGTCCACCAATCATGCAGTCAGATGCCATCTGTTCTCTTCAGTTGCCAAAGTGTTACAGATTACACACGGGTACTAAATGCTGAGAAGATAAATTTTCCAGATGCTCGTCATTTTGCAATGATATTTTACAATGATATTTTGTTCAACTTTATATGAAAATGATAATCCCTATGTGATGAAATACTTTGATCTCCAAAACTGAATTAGTAAACATAAATCTTTTATGTGCTGAGCAACATGAACATGGTGCAGTTTAGCTATCGAAAGTAACAGCATTCATCCTGGGACTGACTTAGTTTTCTGCATTCAGAAAGAGCAGGGCATGAAAGGAATGTCATTGAAGTTTAGAAGACCCATGTTTGCTATTAGCATGTGCTCTCCCTATCCGAGGCCCCTGAGAATGGTTGTAAAGCCAGGTAGCTAGTCAGGTGGGCAGCAGCCCTGATTTTGACAGCTCTGGGTTTTTCTCTCTCATCATCATTCCCTGAAACAATACATTCTGACACTTAAAGCTGTAACTAGGATTTTCTTTGCTTAAAGTTCAAAGACATTATTTTATTCCACTCTTGTTTTCCAGTAGTGCTTGATGTCATTTCTGGCACCTAACTGCTTAATAAATGTTGAATAAATGAGTAAATGAATGAATGAACAAATTGAATTGAAGTAAATAAAGTATATTATTATCACCTGTTTCATATGAGCTCCAGCCTTCCTGATTCATGACTGTCAGTATCACAGGCATGTTCTCACTCTTTCTTTTATGTATGACAAAACAGGAGTTATGTAACTTTTCTTGTCAATACAGCATAGGTATTGCTCAAAACTTTATGCCTGGAACACTTGTACATTTGGAAATAATCAGCAGTTAGAGCAAAGAATCTTACATTGTGGTCAAAAGGAAGAAATAGTTAGAAATCTATTGTTGGCAAATATGTATTTTTTTTTTTACAAATACGTATCTTAACTGAAATATTACTAACTTACCTCTAAAACTTATTTACTGCTTTTCTCATCTCTCTCTCTCTCTCTCTCTCTCTCTCTATATATATATATATATATAAAATATGCATTTTTTTTTTTTTGAGATAGGGTTTCACTGTGTCACCCAGGCTGGAGTGCAGTGGCACCATCTCAGCTCACTGCAACCTCAGCCTGCCAGGCTCAAGTGATCCTCCCACCTCAGCCTCCAGAGTAGTTGGGACTATGGGACTACAGGTGGGTGCCACCACACCCAGTTAATTTTTGCAGTTTTTATAGAGACAGGGTTTTGGATGTTGCCCAGGCTGGTCTTGAACTCCTAAGCTCAAGCAATCCACTCTCCTTGGCCTCCCAAAGTGCTGGGATTACAGGCATGAGCCACCACACCCAGCCCTCATCACTCTATTCTATGGATTATTTTGATTGGGAGTATTCTGAATATGTGTGTGTGTGTGTGTGTGTGCATGCACTCTGTTGCACATAAAACACCTATTATTTTTTAGAACAAGTGTAATTAATAGTGCAAGAGTGCCTACTGCCCCTCACCTTCTAGCAATCCTGAAGCAGTTTCCCAGAGATCATTGCTAATTTCAAGAGGACAGAGACATACTGTTTCATTTCTCTCTCTGTAAACCAAAAAAAGCTGATAAGAGAGCCATCATCTGACCAGTGTCTGACTCAGTGTCCTCCCTACTGTGTCATTATCCTTTGTACTGACATCTGCTCTGCCCTGGCTTCCTGGAAGATCCCTAACCATCCTCCATGATTTATCTCCGCAATGAGAAAGTGCTGTAACCTTTCTGGAAATAATAGCCTATCATTATGCATCTGGTCCCTACCATGCTCTGGCTAAACACACCCAGGACCTTCTGAAAAAAAGAAGTCTGAAAAAGAAAAAGGAAGTCAGAAAGAGGTATATGTACAATCAGTGTGAGAAGCAGAATGCTGTGAGACAATGATTCTCAGCTCTGTGTGCCAGGATAATGGGGAACGCTAACAAAACTAATAGATATCCAACTCCAACCTGAGAGAATTAGATCTCTTCAGTCCGAGATGGGTCCGGGCATTTGTGTAATGTAAATGTCCTCCAGATGTTTCTAATGTGCAGGTTGGTTGACAATCTCTGGTGTAGGAAAGAACTTGAATTTGAGAGTCAGGTAATTCCAGGTTCAAATAATCAACTTGGGCCTCTCCTTCTCAGTTTTCTAATAGGTAAACTAGGACTGATAGGGGTGTAAATAATTATAGTGTCTGTCACCTAATACATGGTCAATAAATAGTTTCCAGGTTAAAGTGGAATACTATGCAGCCATTAAAACTTTTGGTGGGTGGATCACCTGAGGTCAGGAGTTTGAGACCAGACTGGCTAAAATGGTTACTAAAAATACAAAATCAGCTGGGTGTAGTGGTGGGCACCTGTCATCCCAGCTATTAGGGAGGTTGAGAGAAGAATCACTGAACCTGGGAGGCGGAGGCTGCAGTGAGCCGAGATCGCACCACTGCACTCCAGCCTGGGCCACAGACTGAAGCTCCATCTCAAAAACAAACAAAAAACCAAAAAAGGGATGTGTTGTCTCACAGTTCTGGAGGCAAGAAGTCTGAAATTGAGGTATTGGCAGAGCCAGGTTCCCTCTGAAACCTTCAGGGGAGAATCAATCCTTCTTTGCCCCTTCCTTATTTCCGGCAGTTGCTGGCAATCCTCAGACTTAAGGAAGGCCTCCTGCTGCGGCACTGCCACCTCCACCTCTGCAGTCACAGGGCGCTGTCCCCACCTGTGTCTATGTCTCTGCATCTCTTTTCCTCTTTATTTTTTTCCTTTAATTTTTATTTAAAATTTTTATTTATTTATTTATTTATTTTAGCTATCTCCTACTGGAAGGATTTTGTTGGTTGTTTTTTTCTTTTCAGTTTATTTTCCTCTTCTTATAAGGTCATCAGTCATATTGGGTTACAGGCCCATCCTACTCCAGTGTGACCTCATTCCCAACTTTAATTACATCTGCAGTGACCCTACTTTCTTTTCTTTCTTTCTTTTTTTTTTTTTTTTTTTTTCTGAGACAGAGTCTCACTTTGTTGCCCAGGCTGGAGTGCAGCGGCACGATCCCGGCTCACAGCAACCTCTGCCTCCTGGATTCGGTGATTCTCCTTCCTCAGCCTCCCTAGTAGCTGGGATTACAGGCACCCACCACCATGCCCAGCTAATTTTGTATTTGTAGTAGAAACAGGGTTTCACCATTTTAGCCAGGCTGGTCTCCAACTCCTGACCTCAGGTGATCAACCCACCTTGGCCTCCGAAAGTGCTGGGATTACAGGCATGAGCCAATGCACCCGGCCCCAACTTTCAAATAATGTCACATTCCTAGGTACTGGCAGTTAGAACTTCAACAAATCTCTTTAAGGAACATGATTCAACCCATCCCAGAATGGAAAGAAAAGAGGTAAAATGATGGTTTTTGGCTTGAGCAACTGGAAGGATAAAGTTGCTATCGGCCAAAATGGAGAAGGCTGCAGACAAAGCACATTTTGGGGGTGAAGATCAGGATTTCCAAAGTATTTCAACTCGTACTACATACACAATCAGCTTCTTGTTCCACAACTAAAAAGGGAGGGGAGAATTACATTCTTGTAAATTTATGTGGATTATGGCAAAAATAATTCTGAGAGCAACTGCTCTCATAAGAAAATCATATATATTCAGGAAACAGTTATTCAGTTTCCTGAATAAAAGCTTAAATTGTTTAAATGAATAGGAAGTTGCCTTTCATATTTGTCAGGACCCACCCCCGCCCCTTTGTGTTTTTTTTGCAAATTTACCTTTAGTACACAGGTGGTTTTGGCACTGAAGAGGAAAACTCTTTTGAAAATCTATAAAAGCTTTCTGAACTCTTGAAGTAGGCAGAGACGACTCTTAGGGGATGAGTCTAAGTAAACACTTAGCTCATTATGTAAATTTGGTGTGTGGGTGCCAAAGTCATTATAATATTTCAGTTGAAAGTTACTGAATGTTCATAGCTTTGAATCATTTTCAGACAGTTTCATCTTTCTTTGAACACCTTGGCATATTTCTAATGTCCTAGGGATTATTCGATTGTACAGACTAAAATCTGTTCAAAATGACGTAAACAAAGGAAAGGCTCTACTGGAGCATCTCCCAAAATGCCAGGGAGGGGAGAGAAGCTGGGCTTCATGAAGACCAGGAATCAGGAACTGGAAACAGGGCCTAAGGCAGCTGCCCTCTCCAGCCCCATGTCTCTCTCTAGGGTTCCAAGGGTTCTTGTCTCTGTGTCTGCTCTGCTCTGTGTTTTTGCTTCATTTTCCCCTCCCAAATGGGCAGTCGCCCCTCTTCTGCCTGCTCATGCTCCCTCCCCCTCCTCCAGTGGCGCCCTTAGCCTCAGAGTTTATATCACTCTACAAAGCCAGGGCTGACTGCTCAAGAATCTATTCTCTCCAGAACCTGAATTCACATCTTCGCAAGATGGAATCTGATTGGCCCAGGGTTTGAAAGTGTTTACTTATTGTCTAATCAGCTGTGTCAGGGGGCCATGGTCATGTTCATTCATTAGACAAATGTTTACTGAGTGCCTACTGTGAGCCTCTTGCTCTTATAGGTTATATGGATATTGCAGAGTAAAGTCCCCACTCTCAGTGGAGCTTAAAATCCATTGGTGTTGAGGAAAGGTGTCCGTTTTCCACCCTGTGTATATGTGTATGAAACGGGCTGGTGTTAGGGCAGAATGGACAGACATCCTGCAAAGATAATATTCTATTTTGAAATCTGCCAAAATAAGAGATGTCATATCTGTCTGGGCTAGGCTATACTTTCATTTTTTAAAAATTGCAATTGCAGCAAAGAGACTCACTCTCCCTTTACGCCTTAACATAAGCAGAGAGATTTGCTGCTTAGAAGGTGAGATTTTTCATTCATTCACCCATTCCTGCCCCAGGGCTGACCAGAGCTTTTTGTGATAGGAGCAGGTACAGGGAAGTGGGGGTGGGGTGTGTGCTCCAGTCCCCAGGCAAACCTGTATTCAGCTAACCAGCTGGTTGTTCTACCAAATTATAATAATAATAAGGGCTGAATAAACTTTTCTGGAGGGTTTACAATGTCACTTTGCAGTGGTCTATGATAATGTGTATTATCTTACTTAATCCTTACAACGCCATGGAAAAGGTCCCCGTTTTACAGATGAAGAAATTAAGCAGAAAGATTAAGTGACTTGCCCACGGTCTCTCAGTTAGCAAATGATGAGCCAGGATTTGAACCTAGAGTCAGTGGAACAGTCACTAAATTACATGATCTCCAAGGCACCCTGGAGATGGCGGTGGTTGAAGCTTCTAACTACTTCTAGTATCTTTCCCAGACAGAAACTAAAAGTTCATGGAGATGTCCAGTTATTCTTTTCATCCACCTTATTTGGGATGCAAAGTGACAAGTACTCTGATTTATAGAACTCTGTACCTTAAATGAATAAGCAGGCAAGCTTTTCAACCAAAAACACCTTAAGCAGAGGACTTGTGGGAGTTACAAGTTCCCCTCCCTCAAGACCCACAACTTACCTTTTTGAAAAGACCACAGCAACCTTTAGAGTACCTAGCTTCAACCTAGCTTCAGTGTCTTGCCCAAACTTGTTCAGCAAGCAAGTGGTGAAAGGAAGATACTACCTAAAGCCCGTGGCCTTAACCACTAAAATACGCAACTCAAAGGCACTTGTGATGGTAGGGAATTCTAAGAGACTCTGAGGTAATTGTGGTCTGTTGATCCCATCTGCTATCTCTAGTTGAAAGAAAACCTTTGATATTGTGTTGGGGTGCGCGTGGTGGGATCCAAAGCTCCTTACAGTGGATTTTCCTAAAAATCTCCACTAAAATCTTTCAAGTCCAACCCTTATAAAGCCTTCTGTGAGCTCTCCTCCCCTAAAGCAGAGTTGATCATTCCTTCCTACCTCCCACAATGTCCTTTAAATATAGTTCCATTAAATTATGCAATTATATCATTACAATAGTTTTATTTTTTGAATTTATGACTTGTGAGCTTTTGGAGGTCAGAAGTTTTTGCTATTCTGTGCACTGCTGAATCCCTGTTGCCTAAGCGCTGTCCATAGCATGTGGTAAACACAGAATAAATGCTTGTTAAAGAAAGACCAGAAAGAAAGAAAAAAGGAAGAAAGACAAAGTGATAACCAACTTCTGTGGCTATTTTGGAAATCTTTACAACTGTTAGTTTCCTTATTTATAGAACTAAAACTCTTTAAAGTGTCTAGATGTCTTTCACGTTATCAAAGAAGGAATCTGATGTGTTTGTGGTATCTGTTTATGACCTTGTTCTGAGCCCAAATCCAATTATTCTTGGGTAATCTTGATCACATTGCAAACTTTCAAATTCTCTCTCATCACACACACACACACACACACACACACACACACGCCACAGCACACAACATGTGACAATCATTCTATTAATAGTTTATATATCTTATCATGCTCCATCTACCATTTACTCAGAAGTCAAATTGAATCTCAGGTCGGATTAGTCTGTCATTTGTTTTGCCCATAAAACACATAGTTAGCAGAAGTGAAGTTTATTCAGCTAATTATAAGCTTACTAATTGAATTTACTTTCAAAGATATTAGTCTTATTATAAACAAATCTATGTGCTTTAGGAACATACTATTATCTTAGTTATAATTTGAGTTTAGGTTGGAAACAGAATGGGCTAGGTTCAGGGTGGCTGGGATCTGAAACAGGAGCAACAAGAGACTTAGTGCCAGTGATGAATGGAAATTGCAGTAGTCAAGACACTTATGGTTGCAAATGACAGAAAATTGGCTTTTACCAATTAATTATTGGGTCACATAATAACCTAAAAGTCCTGGGATAGAATTAGCTTCAGTCTCAGCTGGATCTAGGTGTTTGATTTCATTCAGACCACCCTCCAAATTCATTTTTCATTTCTGCTTTGCTTTGTTCTGGTTTTATGCTCAGGTAGATGTTTCCCATCTGGTAGCCTCTGGGAGGCTGTAGTTTCAAGATGCAGAAAAGAGTTCATTCCTCATTTCTCTCATACTTGTCTCAGTATATCCCAAGAATGTACACATTCTGCACCAATTATGGAGGTCAACAGTAGGTGATTGATGCTCTGATTGGCTAGCTCTGGGTCACATGACCAACTTTGCTCTGGTGATGGAGCTAACTCCACTTAAACCACATGAACAGAGAATGGGTAAGAGGTGTTTCCTCAAGGGAAACTGTAACACTATTAGAAGAAGGAGTGAAAGCTGGAGCGTAAGAAGCAAACGATCACTACTGATATGTGGGCATTTGAGGTGAATTAAATTTTTACTCAGATTATTTTATGTTTTCATACTCATCAGAGTTTGTGTAAACTATGGTAAAACTTACTGTCAGCTCTCAGCATGCTTAACTGATCTTTCACTATCATCATCATATGAAGACAACATCTGTTATGGTCTGAATGTTTGTGTCCCCTTCAAATTCACATGTTGAAACCTAACCATCATTGTGCTGGTATTAGGAGGTGAAACCACTGGGAAGTGATTAGGTCATGAGGGTAGAACGCTTATGAATGGGACTAGTGCCCTTGTTAAAAAGGCCCCAGAGAGCTGCCTTACCCCTTCTACCATGCAAGGACACAGTGAGAAGACGCCACCTATGAACTAGGAAGCAAGCCCTCACCAGACACCAACTCTGTGGGCATCTTGATCTTGCACTTCCCAGCCTCCAGAACTGTGAGAAATACATTTCTGTTGTTTGGAAGCCACCCGGTTTATGATATTTTTAAATGGCAGGTCAAATGGACTAAGACAATACCCAACATCCAAATAAAGAACTTTATAACTTATCTTCATCTGCTGCTGCCCATCCTTCTTATTTCTTTCATCTGGCTTTGGTCTCCAGGTGCAATGAACAGAAAATGGACATATATTGGGACAAATGCATTTGCTTTTTCTGAAGAATTTCATCCTAAAAAATTTAAAAATTTACTTTCTTCTAAGACTACCTTAGAAAGTAGATTGCAAAAAAACTTTAAACATGTATGTATTTAAACATTTAATAACAAAACCCCCAAAATTCTGTCATGATCTTGATCATTAGAAAGATTTATGTAATTTGAGAATTTCAGAAATATCTTGGTGGCAGAACTAGATGCCTTCTGAGGTTCAATTTAATACTAACATTCCTTTACAATTTAATGTACAATATGTAGAGAAGGACAGCAACTACGCACGGTACACCCCGAGACTGATTTTTAAAAAAGCAACATCAACTTCAACATCCAAGTATCCTGTACTTTACACAGTGCCTGGTATGTAATAGTTACTTAATGTTTGCTGAATGACTGTGTGATCAAAGGAGTGTTTTTACATCTGTCACTCTGTGAGGTCCTTCTGGTGATGTTGCCATATCTTATCACATCAACTAATGTTTTCTTAAAAAAGAAATTTGCAGGTGCAATGGCTCACACCTGTAATCCCAACATTTTGGGAGGCTAAAGTGGGAGAATTGCTTGAGACCAGGAGTTCGACACCAGCCTGGGCAACACAGTGAGATGCCATCTCTACCAAAAAATTTAAAAAATTAGCCAGTCATGGTGGTGGTGTGCCTTCAGTTCTAGCTATTCCCAGGAGCTCGAGGTTGCAGGGAGTATGATTGTGCCAATTCACTCCAGCCTGGGTGGCAGAGCAAGACTCGGTCTCTATTTTTAAAAAAGAAAGAAAAATTTGCCTTCACAGTC
This sequence comes from Rhinopithecus bieti, assembly GCF_001698545.2. Classification (NCBI taxonomy): domain Eukaryota; kingdom Metazoa; phylum Chordata; class Mammalia; order Primates; family Cercopithecidae; genus Rhinopithecus; species Rhinopithecus bieti. The sequence continues at coordinate 430,118 of NW_016803416.1, forward strand.
AGTGCTCCAGTGTTGAGGATACTTTGTTTTGGCCCCTAGAGGGAGCGCTAGCCTCCTCTATAAATCTCATCCTTGGCACTCTCCTCCAGGGTTTTCTTACTGTACATTAAAAGAGAAGAATTGAGAAGAAACTGTTAAGGGCAAAAACGTTTCCTGGGCATGTTTGTAGGAGTGTGGATCACTCCAGTGAGTGTGGATCACTGAAATCAATATGTTGAATGGATATCTGTGCTCTCACATTCATTACAGCATTCTTCACAATCCCAAATACACAATCAACCTGTGTTCATCAACACAGATGGATGAAGAAAATGTGGTATATATGAACAACAGAATACTATTCCACCTAAACAGGGAGAAATTCTGTCATTTGTGATAACGTGGATAAATCTGGAGGACATTATGCTAAGTGAAATAAGCCAGGTACAGAAAGACAAATACCTCATGACCTCACTTACATGTGGAATCTAAAAAAGTCAAACTCATAGATGTAGAGAGTAGAATGCTGATTACCAGAGGCTAGGGAGGTGGAAAAGGAGGAAACCAGGAGACGTTGACCACAAAATACAAAGTTTGAACAAAAAAAAAAAAAAAGAAAAAGTTTCGACAGACAGGAGGAATAGGTTTTGAGATCTATTGCACTATTGATTACAGTCAATAATAATGTATTCTATATTTCAAAATAACTAACAGTAAATTTCCAATGTATCACCATAAAAATGATAGGTAAGTGAGGTGATGGATATGTTATTTGACATGATTTATCATTTCACGTAATGTACATATATTGAAACATCACATTGTATCCCACAAATGTATGCAATTACGATTTGTCAATGAAAAATAATATTACTAACAAAAATTTTAATTTTCAGGTGAAAATTAATTAATTAAAAAATAGCACAATGATCAAAATATATTGGTTCTTATTTTCCCTGTTTCACAGATGAGAAAACTGAGGCTCAGACAGCTCAAATACTTGCCCATATTTAAACCAATAACAAGTGATGGAGCTGGGCTTGAACTGAAATCTTGAAATCTAAGTCATTTGGGGGATCTGGGTAAGGGACAGGGATGGAATCGCTGTGACAGGACAAGACTAAAATATTTAGAGGTCATCTACAGTGAGATCTATACCTTCTCTCTGGCGATTCACCATCCTTTGAGAAGGAATTTGACTTTTGGAAACTGCCTAAATAAATTTATAATCAATTCTGGAGAATAAAGTGTTTCGGGGAAAAATGAAAGAGTAAGTTAAAATAATATTTTTTGTTCTCTTGTGTGCTTTTGAAACTTGTTCTGAAGATAATTTCAAATTTGACAGGAATTTTATGCAGTGTCAGCATTATTGAAAAACGCACTCTTTCCCAAGGTACTACTTTGAAAGATAACATTCACTTGGTGTTTGCTCATATATGTGTGTCTGTATTCATTTCCTGAATACCTACATGTGTTGGGATTCAGTGATGAACAAGATACAGTCTTCCCTCACGAAGTTTGTGATCCACTTGGGGAGGCAGGTAGGTAAATAGTGACTTTTATTATGCAGAGATTAGTGGTATAATAAAACTCCTTGCAACCATAAAATCACTGGATTGTATAATATGTGACATCAGTCTAAATTCTTTTTTTTTTTTTTGATACCAGGCAAGATAAACTACAGATGAGTAAATAAATACATTTATTTACATACAGTTTTCAAAGAGTCATTCTGCCTGAGAGCTTTGGGAAAAGCTTGACAGGGAGGTGACATTTGAGCTGGGACTCAAGGTGATTTTATAAAAATGTGCACCAGAGACAAAGAGGTATTCAATAAATGTTTCTCAAATGAACCAATGACATAAGGAAGCACCAGTTTTTCTGGAAATCTGTATATATAGTGTTGTGCCTGTCTAAAAGCTGACCATCCTGTTTAAATTATGTCCATCCTGGTAGAAAAAGCCCTTTTGAAGTCTTATTATATAGTTGGCAGAGTTGGCTAACTGAATGAATAAAAGAATGTAACATAAACAACCAAACGTAGGCCAAATAAATTTATGTGGCTCAACACTAAAGCTTTGACAGGTACGATCAATGCGCAGCAGCCTGATTTCTTGTCTCAGCTGTTTCATTAAACCAGCCCTAAGATCTTCCTAGCATTAGGGCACAGTTTTCAGGGTCTTTATTCTTTCCTAGGTTGTGTATTCGGTATTTACTCAAGAGTAACTGTCTTTCAGTGTTCTGTTTCTGAACATATTTAGGCCCTCCCTTGTGAAGTCACAAGGATGGGAACAAAGCAAGAGCTGGACCCCACTTTTCATCCTTTTTTGGGGGGGGACAGGCTCTTGCTATGTCACCCAAACTGGAGTCCAATGGTGCAATCATGGCTCACTGCAACCTTGAGCTATGGGTCTCAAAGGGATCCTCCCACCTCAGCCTCCCCAGTAGCTGGGACTACAGGCACACAATGCCACGGCTGGTTTTTTTTTTTTTTTTTTTTTTTTTTTTTTTGCAGAGATGGTGTCTGGCCAGGTTGCTTGGGCTGGTCTCCAACCCCAGGGCTTAAGTGATCCTCTTGCCTTGGTCCCCCAAAGTGCTGGGATTACAGGCGGGAGCCACCAAACTGAGCCTGCTTTTCCTCCTTCCCACCAGTGATGTGTGGGCATCACTGCAGTAGGCAGAATTGCTCTGCTGTGGCCAGCTCTGCAGTTCCAGGAGAGCCAGTGTTTCTCCAAAGTGGTGCATGGACCCCCTGCCTCAGCGTTACTTGGACTATCACTTGCTTAACATGCAGATTCCTGGGCCCCACTTAAACCAACGAAATAGAAACCTTTGTAGGTGAGACCTATAATGTATCTTTTTTTTTTTCCATAGGTTTTTGGGGGAACAGGTGGTATTTGGTTACATGAGTGTGTTCTTTAGTGGCGATTTGTGAGATTTCGGTGTACCCATCACCCGAGCAGTGTACACGTAACCAATCTGAAGACTTTTATCCCTCACCCCCTTTCCACCCTTTCCTCCAGAGTCCCCAAAGTCCGTAGTATCATTCTTATGCCTTTGCATCCTCATAACTTAGCTTCCGCTTATGAGCGAGAACATACAATGTTTGGTTTTCCATTCCTGAGTTACTTCACTTAGAATAATAGTCTCCAGTCCCATCCAGGTTGCTGTGAATGCCATTAATTCATTCCTTTTTATGGCTGAGTAGTATTCCATCACATATACACCACAGTTTCTTTATCCACTTGCTGATTGATGGGCATTTTGGACTTGTTCTATATTTTTGCAATTGCTATTGTGCTGCTATAAACATGCGTGTGCAAGTATCTTTTTCATATAATGACTTCTTTCCTAAAATGTATCTTTAACAAACACCAGCTGACTATGATTCTTGCGTACCCTGGCGTTAAAACTCTGTGAAGAGAGAAGAAACAAAGGAGATTCTTACTCTTTTTTTCTGTGGTTTATCGTTTTCTTGGGAAATGACTGATTACATGTAGCCCCCTCCTAGGGACCACTGTCTACTTCAGCCTTCTTCTCACATAACAACCCACTGGCGCAATTTTTATTAACTTGTTTACCAGTGACAAAATGGAGTACAAGGGGCTGAGTGCTCTCAACATTTACATATAGCTCTAGGCCTTTACAACTGAGGAGTCTAATTTGAGGCATGTTAAGCGATTATTCTAAATGACTTGCCTGCAGAGGAAAAGGTACAGAGAACATGGCTGAAATCCTGAGGGCCAGAGATAGTGGCACCTCCAATGCGTGAGGCAGACCACACTGCCAGCTCTTGAGAGATGGTATTTTTGCTTGTTTTGAAGATTTTCTCTCTCTCTCTTTTTTTTTTTTTTGCATAAAAGTATTACATATTTATAGGAAAATTAAAACACGGAAATGTGAGTTGGAAAATGAAAGTCAATGACTTAAATACTCTCAATAGAGGAGTGGTTAAATAAAACGTGGCACGTCTGTCTTTTATAGAATTCTGTATAGCCATTAAAAAGATTAGATACATGTTTTGCCCTGGCGTGGTGGCTCATGCTTGTAATCCCAGCACTTCGGGAGGCCAAGGCGGGCAGATCACCTGAGGTTAGGAGTTCAAGACCAGCCTGGCCAACATGGGGAAATCCTGTCTCTACTAAAACCACAAAAATTAGCTGATTGTGGTGGTGGGCTCCTGTAATCCCAGCTACTCAGAAGGCTGAGGCAGGAAGAATTTGCTTGAACCTGGGAGGTGGAGGTTGCAGTGAGCTGAGATGGCACCACTGCACTCCAGCCTGGGGGGCAGAGGAAGACTCCGTCTCAAAAAAAAAAAAAAGATACATGTATGACTACAGGAAGAGCTTTACCAAGGAAGGTAAATAAACAAGAGGCAGAACATACTATAATATGATCTCATGTATGTTTAAAACAAGAAGATGCATGTGAATATATGTACATATATGTGTATAAAGTATAGAAATGCATATAGCAAACAGAAGGAAAAATTGCTCACCAAACTTTTGACAATGGAGTGGAAAATGAGATGAATTAATATGGGACTTTCGTGTTTTGTTCTGTTTACTTCTTTTTCTAAACAATTATTTTTCTATAGAAATATATTTTGTCCTTTTTTTTCCTGCTCCTTGTCGAGCAGAGCTACCCTATAGGCAGTGTGCCCAGCGTAGCTGGAAATGTAGTTTTAAAAAACATGCATTTTTAAAATTTTTTTATTTTTATTTTTTGAGACAGAGTCTCGCTGTCGCCCAGGCTGGAGTGCAGTGGCGCCATCTCCACTCACTGCAAGCTCCGCCTCCCGGGTTCCCGCCATTCTCTTGCCTCAGCCTCCCGAGTAGCTGGGACTACAAGCGCCCACCACCTCGCCCGGCTAATTTTTTGTATGTTTTAGTAGAGACGGGGTTTCACCGTGTTAGCCAGGATGGTCTCGATTTCCTGACCTCGTGATCCACCCGCCTCGGCCTCCCACAGTGCTGGGATTACAGGAGTGAGCCATCGCGCCCAGCAAAGACATGTAATTTTTTTTTTAAAGCTACAGTTTTTTCTTAACTGAAAGTTCCATCTGGGAGACTATCTTGAAGGCTGTATCTTTTGCTTCTTTTTTTTTTTTTTTTTTTTTTTTTTTAAGAAAGGGTCTCACTCTGTCACCCAGGCTGGAGTGCAGTAGCATGATCATAGCTCACGGCAGCCTCAGCTTCCTGGGGTGATTCACCCACCTCAGCCTCCCGGGTAGCTGGGACTATAGGCATGCACCACCACATGATTTCTTATATTTTTTATAGAAGCGGGGTTTTGTCATGTTGCCCAGGTTGTTCTTGAACCCCTGGCACAAGCATCCTTCCACCTTGGCCTCCCAAAGTGCTAGTATTAGGGGCATGAACCACTGTGCCTGGCTGAGGCTGCATCTCCGTCTTTGAAGGGAAAGCCCAGGGAAGGAGCTTAGCTAGGTGAAAATGAAGAGCTGGGACACACGTGTTCATTCACGCACTCCATAAAAATTTCTTTGCCAGACACTGGATTAGGTAATGGAGATCAGTGGTATCCAAGACACCATCCCTGCCCTATTACAGGATTCTGAGGGAGATCGATGAATAAAAACACAATGGAAACAGTTTGATAGATGCTAGTATTGGGATATATAGGAGGTATTAGGAACTTGGATTTGGGGATGCAGGCAACATTTCTGGAATAAGTAACATAAACTGAACCCTGAAGGATGTTCAAGAGTTAGGAAATGAGAATGAGAAACAGTTCTGGTTTAATAAGGGTACAGTAAAGGTGATGGCTCAGAGTGGGTGGGCAAGCAGGCTGAGCTGTTTCCCTCCTCTTAGAGAGAAGTACTTGGGCTGTGCCTTTCTGGAGGCAACACAGAGTCTGTCTGTCACATGGAATGTCTAGGTGAGAGCCAGGAAAGGGAGAAATGGCTTGGGATTTTATTTGCTCTTAATCTTCTCCTGTCTCAAAATGCAGACCAGTAAGGTTGGTTTCCCAAGACATACTCGTAGTTTGTCTACTGATCCTGGACAGTATTTAAAACATGTTGACTTGTTTGCCAACACTTAAACATTGTGGGATTTTACATAAAAATATGGATTTTCAGCCTTTTTTGAAATACTTGATAATTGGGCCACAATCTTTTACAACAGTCTTTTACAAACTTGCCAGTTTGTTCCCTCCGTGTTTGTCTCACTTAATGGTTTCACTTAAGTTTGGTTTTTGGTTGTTGATTTGTGTGTGTGTGTGTTTGCTTATTTGTTTGTTTGTTTTAAACAGCAAGTTTTATTGAAGTGGCAGTATACAGCAGTAGCACAGGTACTGCTGCTTACAGAGCAGGGCCACGCCATAGGCACTGGACCCAAAATAGCAACCCAGAGGCAATTCAGCAGTGGTATTTATACTCACTTTATTTTATTTTACTTTTTTAAGTTCTGGGGTACATGTGCAGGATGTGCAGGTTTGCTACATAGGTAAATGTGTGCTATGGTGGTTTTCTGCATCTATCAACCAATCACTTAGGTATTAAGACCAGCATGCATTAGCTCTTTTCCCTAATGCTCTTCCCCTCCACTGCACTCCCACAACAGGCCCCAGTGTGTGTTGTTCCCTTCCCTGTGTCCATATGTTCTCATTTTCAGCTCGTACTTATAAGTGAGAACATGTGGTGTTTGGTTTTCTGTTCCTGCATTAATTTGCTGAGGATAATGGCTCAACCTTGCAGTGGCTGGTACTGGTTGTTCCTTTCCTGGAACAACTGGAAGCTTCATGCATGTCTCTGCAAAGCACATGATCTTGTTCCTTTTTATGGCTGCATAGTATTCCATGGTATAGATGTACCACATTTTCTTTATCCAGTCTATCATTGATAGGCATTTGGGTTGGTTCCATGTCTTTGCGATTATGAATAGTGCTACAATGAACACACGTGTGCGTGTATCTTTATAATAGAATGATTTGTGTTCCTTTGGGTATATACCCAGTAATGAGATTGCTGGGTCAAATGGTATTTCTGGTTCTAAATCTTTCAGGAATTGCCACACTGTCTTCCACAATGCCAGAACTACTTTACATTCCCAGCAATAGTGTAAAAGTGTTCCTATTTCTCCGCAACCTTGCCAGCACCTGTTGTTTCTTGGCTTTTTAATAATCACCATTCTGACTGGCTTGAGATGGTATCTCATTGTGGTTTTGATTTTCATTTATCTATCAGAGATGCTGAGCTTTTATTTCATATGTTTGTTGGCTGCATGTATGTCTTTTTCTGCGAAGTGCCTGTTCATATCCTTTGCCTACTTTTTTTGACGAGTTGTTAGTTTTTTAATTGGGAATTTGGCTTAGAGCTTTTAACCTCTTCTATAGTGGTTGTATCTTCCCTCTGCTTCTTTCGGAAATCCTGAGGAAGATGGACAATCCTGCACTCGGCAGAGAACTAGAAGCTGTCATGGTACCCCGGTGGTGGTGGGATATATGACCCAGCAGGTGTTGCAGACAGCAATCTTAATGTCCAAAAAGCAGTCATGGAAGTGTCACTGAGAAGATTTCAATGACGATATCTATCAACAGTGGTGCTTTGCATGTTGATATATAATTTGCCCAGCATCATTTGGGAAAAAACTATCCTTTCTCCTTCAAGTTACCTTTGCACCTTTGTAAAAAATCAATTGAAAATAAATGCATTGACCAATGTTGGGGCTGTTTGTTCTGCTTTACTGATCTATTTGTTTATCTTGATACCAGTACTATACTTTCTTTTTTTAAATTATTGCTGTAGCTTTATTATGCTATCATAAATGGGATTGTTTGTTTGATTTCTTTTTTGGATCAGTTGTTGGTATTGTATTAAAATACTACTGATTTTTGTATGTTGATTTTATATCCTGCTACTTCAGTGAATTTATTATTTCTAACAGTTTTTTGGTTGAGTCTTCAGGATTTTTTATATATAAGATTATGTCATCTGTAAACAGATACAATTTAACTTCTCTCTGATTTGGACACTTTTTCTTTCTTTCTCTTACCTAATTTCTCTGGTGAGAACTTCTAGGACTATGTTGAATAGAAATTGTGAGAGTAAGCATCCTCATCTTTTTCCTGATCTTAGAGGAAAAGCTTTCATGTTTTCACATTGAATATGGTATTAATTGTGGACTTGTCATATATTTCCTTTAATGTGTTGAGGTACATTTCTTCTATGTTTAATTTGTTGAGAGTTTTTATCATGAAAGGATATTGTACGTGGTCAAATGCTTTTTCTGCATCTATTGAGATGATCATATGGCTTTTATTCTCCATTCTAGTATTGTGATTTGTCACATTTGTTGATTTGTATATTTGGAACCATAGTTATATCCCAGAGATAAATCCCTCTTGATCATGGTAAATAATCTTTTTAAAGTGCTGTTGAGTCAACTTGCTAATATTTCATTGAAAACTTTTGCATCTATATTCATCAGAGATATTTGCCTATAATTTTCTTTTCTTATAGTGTTCTTATCTGACTTTTGTACCAGGGTAACGCTGGCCTTGTAAAATTAGTCTGAAATCTGAAAGTATTCCTTCTTCTTCAGTTTTCTGGAAAGAGGTTGAGAAGGATTGGTATTAGTTATTATTATTATTATTATTATTATTATT